>NW_020955219.1:1266360-1268042 GCF_003031625.1 Empidonax traillii | reverse complement strand
CAAATCTCCTCGAATCTCCTCTCCTCAGTCTGGCCATCATCTCTGACGCACACTTGAGTTTTAGAAATGTGAACCTGTAATCCAGGGACCAGTATGGCTCTTAAACTCTTTTCACAGAACTGGCAGCCTTCAAGTTGTTTGCTTTCTTCCTGGGCAATGCTGTAGTGTATGTTGACATGTTTCCTTCCCCAAATGCATCTCAAAGACCTATTTGGCCCTCAGCCCAGACAAGGCTCTCCATGCTACTCTGTGCCTCACTCCAGCCTGTGTCAAGTGACTGTGGAGTGTTATGACAGCATTTCTGAGTAATGGCCTTTCCTATCTTCTAGTTAACTTCGTAGTCCACACCAAATGCTCGTATGATGATACACTGCTTTGCAGCAACATCTAGCACAGGCTACTTGACCAGAGCTTTGCCTATCAGTTTGCTCCTCCCGGCGCTGCACAAGAGCATAGAAACTATGCTCTTGTGAGATGTAGGGGTCAAAACAGCACCAGATCCTGGCTGTGAAGGTGGCCATGGGGATGCTTGGAGCAGATGGAAAAGCCATACAAGCATAAAGCCATGCTTCCTCTGCTACGTGTTCCCAGCAATGCTCAGTTTAATCTTATTCTGACCAAAGTACCCTTCTGTCTAGCAGTTCCTTGCTGGGGTCGCTCTTCCATAAGAGCACCTGATTGCTTTTGATCCATTCTGGATCATTTTGTATCCTAGAAATCCTAATTAATTAATTCCCCAGACCTAGAGAACCACAGAAACACAGAACGGGTAAGGTTGGAAAGAACCACGTCTGGTTCCTGCTCAAGCAGGGTCATCCTAGAGCACCTGGAATGGGATTGCACCCGGGTGGTTCTTGAGTATCTCCAGTGAGTGAGACTACACTAGACATAGTGAAAAAGTACTTAAATTTCCTTGGGTTTTAACCTATGTCATTACTTAATCAATATGCTCATTTATATACTATAAAACATAACAAGTAATCATTTCCAAATTACCTCAGTCACTGCACATGATTTTAGATACATTTTGATTTTCCCTTTCCCTTTTTCTGCTGCTTCTTAATTCCATTATGCCTCCTCTGAGAGGGAAGAGAGAAAACCCGGAGCTGACTTCCAGGCTGCTTTCCGGAATGAGGATAACTGGTCTGAACTCTTTGTGCAGGAAGAGTTTCTCCTTGTAAGTTACGTCTACCAACGATTATTTTATCTGTCATTTTGTCACCCAGCTGTTCATTTTGAGATCTTTCTTGAACACTGCAGCGAGTGCTCTACGCTGCACTCTTCAGCCTCACCAGCAAACTCTGCCCCATCAGTGCCCACACCCAGACCATTTATGGATACAGCAAAAATCACAAGCCCTGGCACACACTGGTGGTACACACTGGTGTGTTCTCCATTTTAAACACTGACTATTTTTCATTCATTATCTTCTGCCTTGCTATTACTATGGGAATAAACCTCTTGTGGAAGAGAGCAATTAAGGACATTTGGTGTGAGCTGAAAGTGTTTTGGGCATCCAAGTACATCCATCTGTCCAGGCACATCTATTAAACTGGATTCCTCACTCTTTCAAGGAGTGAGATGTGATTCTTTTCTACTAGAATGGGGTTGTTCCTTCCCCTTTAATCCCATTTCTCTATGTGCCCACAGACACTATTCCTAATTCCCTGTGTGGAAATCAG
>NW_020955219.1:1189068-1261825 GCF_003031625.1 Empidonax traillii | reverse complement strand
TCTGCCTCGGACTGACCACTTGAGACTTGGGTGGTGCAGCATCCCGTGCCAAGTGCCCTGAGCCACCTGCCCACCCAGGGGCAATCTGCTGCCCAGGAGGCTCTGTCTCGTCCTGGCATCACTTAAGCAACAGTGAGAACTGGCTCCCACCTGCACTGTGCAGAGCATCTGCCCTACTCCTGCCCCAGTGGGCAGCCGGGTTCCTACCAGCAGTGGCTGCCTGCTGATACCACCCAGGCATCTCTCTCCTGGAAGCACGTTGCTACCTGAGCCTGCACAGACTTGTGGTCTGGTTGTTTTGGCCTTTTCTGCCCTCCTGGCAGGTCAGGGCAGATGGACACTGATGTCATGCTGAGCTACGGGTTTTCTTACGCCGTCTGATTCCTTCCATCTTTCATTCCTGCCTCGGGCAGCAGCATTTGCTACACTTGCCATAGTGTCTTGCAGCGTGCTCTGAGCCCAACCCACACCTCCATAGGAGCTCACAGAATCATAGGATAGTTTAAATCGCAAAAAGACCTCTTCAAAGCCATCTAGTCAACCCTCCCTGCCGTGAACAGGGTCACCTTCCACTAGACCAAGTTGCTCAAAGCCCCATCCAACCTGGCTTTGAACACCTCCAGGGATGCAGCACCTACAGCTCCTCTGGGCAACCTATTCCAGTGCCTCACTACCCTCCTTATTAAAAACTCCTTCCACATATCCAATCTAAATCAACTCTTCTTCAACTTAAAGCCATTGCCCTCTGTCCTATTGCAACAAGCCCTGCTAAAAGGTTTGTCTCTATCCAGTGCAGTCCCTCCAGCAGAGACAAATGGATCCCAGGGGGAGCCTGGTGCCTTCTGTTAGCTTCCAAGGCAAGGGATACCTGGTCTGGAGCACGTCGGCAGAAAAAATGATGCTAAAAAAAGCTGCAAGAGGTTATGAAGAGTTTCAGGTGGGAAAGTACTGGGAGAATACTGTGCAGAAAGTTGTTTTGGGTCAGGTCCCCAGCTGCTACATGAATATCTTGGGAGCGCTCCGGCTGCATTTTGCCATGTGCATCACCTTCCTCAGGCATCACATGTGCCAAGACTCAACGTGACTGAAAAGGAGATTTAGGCACAATTGGGTCGGAGACCTGCAAGGGCCAGCAGGGTTGGCAACACTGGTTTGGTGAGCTATTGAGGCTCTAGAGGGATTTCTTAGGAAATTCTCTCTTTCTGCAGGAGGCAAAAATTATAGCTGGTCTCTAACACTAGGGTGGGCTATAGGTAGGTGTCCCCAAACTGACCTGCTTGGCCCTGAGACACCTCAAAGCCCTTGTGCTTCCTGCATCTCAGGGTCAGCACTGCTAAATAACATCCCTTCTGCCTTGAGCTATTGCCAGCCAAAAGGCACGGATTAGGGGTAGCAAAGGAACCTACTGCACGTGACACCAAGGTCCTGCCAAGAAACCTGGGAAACGAAATGATTTTGCCAGTGCACCTTGTTTAGGCAATGTTCCCATCGTTTGCCAGAACTAAATGCAGAGCTTAAGCCCAGGAAAGCCAGGAGAGCACGCACCGAGAGGCAGAACCAGCTTGGGAAAAACAGCAGTTAACTAACAGATGCTGTGGTGAATTGAGACATCCTCGCCTCCTCTTCCCAGTGTCCTCCCAGGATTCATCAGTGCCAGCACTGCCTCGTGGCTGCGAGTAGGACTGCCATAAGGCTCACACATGTCCCTGTTGTCTTGCACCCATGTCCTGCTCCAACTGTCCCCCAAATTCTGGGCAGCAGGTTGGCCCCTCCACCCACTTTGAGGAAGGAGCTCTTCAGAGGTTGTGCAAGGACCCAGGACCTGGCAGCAGCACATTTCTATAGGCTTTCCCCACTTTCTTTGCTGCTCAGCTCAGACTGTGCTGCCTATCACGTCCACCCCAACACCCCGCTGGCAGAGCTATCTGTGGGTTTTATCGCCCAACAATGCGTGCAATGTTATTGTGCTAAAGAGAAAACAAAGCCTAATCCATTTTAAATTAAAACAGTGCCCCAGTGACATGCAACTGATGCAGACATGGTCTGGCAGTGCAGTCCTGCTGGCTCCACAAGGGTTTCACCCCAGAGGTGCCGGGCTGTCCACTCTGCTCCCAGCAGACGTCAGCCGCAGCCTTCAGGCTCGGGGGCTGCTTGTCCCAGACCCCTCTGGTCCAAAGCCTCTGGGTTCTCCTGTCTCCTAAAATGCTGTGTCACTCTGAGTGAGAGGTGGAGCATTGCTACGTGCCAGAAGTTAGCAGCAGACAGAAAGCAGGGAAGACAGAAACATCTGGGACCTTCCAATGGAAGGAAAGGTTGATAGAACAAGAGGAAACAGCTTCAAGTTGCACCAAGGAAGGTTTAGAGCGGCTTTTAGGAAAAATTTCCTCATTGAAAGGGTGGTCAAGCATTCGAAAAGACTTCCCAAGGTAATGGGGGAATCACTGTCCCTGGAAGCATACAAAAAAGAAGTAGGTGTTGGCACTTAAAGACATGGTTTAGTGGTGTTAGGTTAATTGCTGGACTCAATGATCTTAGATGTCTTTTCCAACTTAAATTATTCTATGATTCTGTGGTGGTCTAAAGCCTTTGCCAGGTCTGGCTTGGGGGTTATAAAGTCTCAAACAGACTGAAGAGAAGGAGGGCATGGATATGGTCTTTGCAAAGCAGGCCACTGGTTCTTTCAGCCCTAGAGACCATTTTTTGGGCTATACTGCTGTGTTCTAAGAAATTACTTTCTATGATGACCCCTCACAGCTGTGTTTGTCACATAACAGCATTAGAGAGTCCACTCAGGAGGCAAGGCTGGCCCTGGGGCTGCTGGCTAGCCAGAGCTCTTTCACAGCCTTTTTCCAGGGTGATTTTGTTTCCAGCTGATGTGCGCATGGACACTGGCCACAAATGTGCAGAGCAGACTTGTGGTGGCCACACTGGGTTGTGTGGTAGAAAGCAATGCTTTGTGGTTGGGATAAGCAGGCTCACCTCCACCTTCACTTCATCCCTGGGTCTGGCAAGATGAATAAAGTTTCATCCCATTATGATGAGGGACAGGCTGTGCCCCACTGTGCTGGGCAGAGCTGTTTGACTTGTTTGATATATGGGTCTTTTATGTTTGCACTATTGTGCAGCAGTCACGGGTGTGAGCCTCGCTCAGTTGCCATCACGTGGCAGCGAGTCTTGCCAGTGGGAGCTGTGGCTGCACGTTCCTTCTGAGATCCCTGCCTGTCTCTCCTCTGCTGCTTTGCCACTGCATGCAGGAGGGCCTGGTGCCTGGGAATGGGCTGTGGAAGATCAAGTCTAGCACGTGCTGATGAGACTTAGGACCTGTTAGTTTTTTGGAAGCCTGATTCGGGCAATCGAGCCAAGTGGCCACGAGTAAAACCTCTTTTGTTTGCGTGATGCATCTCTCTGCATCTGACCAGTGTCCTTCTGTGAAAGATGCAGCCCCTGTCCTGTGGCTGTGCATGTGCTGCTGGCACTGAGGCACGGACAGGATGGGTGCTGGCAGGCTGGATCCGAGCACTCCAGGGTACGAGCTGTGCTGTGCTGGGGTGTGCTGCCTCAGGGGGAGACTGTGCAGCATATGTTAGAGCCTCATGATTTCTGTGTGGCTTTCTGGCTCTCCTCTCCTCTGTCACAACTCTGCAAGCGTCATTTCTGAATCTGACTTCCTTTTCTTCAGCCTGTTCGCCAGCTCATCTCTGAAAGAAGATGATGCATAAGAACAGAGGTGACAGAGTTCACTGGCCTGCTACGTGTCAAAGAGATCTCCTGTTTTGTGGGGGCTTCCATACAAGAGGCACCAGAGATGCTCAGACCATCTGAGCTCCACAGCTCAGCTTCTGGGGATGTTTGACAGCCGAGCAGTTCCTCTCCCTTGAGAAACACCCTGCAGGGATGACTGTAAAGAGCTCTGCAGAAATTTGCTCTGATTTGGAGGTTAATACAAGGGCCCTCTGGCAAAATCCCAGCAGTGCTCAAAGACTGGTAAAGGGAGGATTTTCTACGAGGCCTGGGTTACCTGGATCCCTTTGAAAATGTGGCACACGAAAGCAAAGCACATGGCCAGAGAGCAGGACAGGATTGGGAAATAACTTTTTTTCCCTTGGAAATCCAGATGTTAGAAAAAAGTATTGAGTGTTGAAGCAGAACGGTATGAATTCCTACCCGGATAATGTGCCAGAAGGAGCTAATGCTTTTCCAGACAAGGATGAATCAGAACGAGTTACAGAAGGATTTGGGTTGGAAGGGATCTTAAAGATCATCTTGTTCCAATACCCCTGCCAAGGGCAGGGACACCCTTCTACTAGACCAGGTGTCTCAAAGCCCCATCCAACCTGGATCTTGGACCAGTAAGTGGGAACAGAGAAGGGATGCCTCCTCCATAAGCAGTTTTGGTGAGTCTGCAACTGCTGTAAAGGGCCCTTTTCTGGTGTCTGCATCCTTGAAACAACTTTTTGATGGAAAATTGGAGAAGCCATGGGAAAAAACTACAGTCTGCTCAAAGGCTGGAAAAGTGTCCTCCAGAGATAAATCAAAAGGGCTTAGTTTCATTAATTTATCAAGGTAGCTACTAAGAGGGTCTTTGAGAAGGATATGGGGGAATACACAGGGACTGTTCAGAACCTTGGACTTGCAGCAGCACAGTGTTACGGTCAGACTACTGAAAAACAAGCACAAAGCCTGTTGTTTCAACATCCATTGGAGGAGAATTCTAAGGGAAATCATAAGTCCCTCTAAGGTTTTTGAGCTCTGTAGTTTGAAGGATTCTGATCAAATCATGTGTTTCTGAGAGCCGAACGTGGAATCATGTGCAAGCTGCCAGGCTCAGTGCTAGGGTGACTGCGTAAGGTGATGATGGGTAGAATGGTTTAATGAGTCTTTTTTTTTGCAGCTATAAGTCTCTAACCTGCCAGAGGGCTATCCTGCCTTCCATCCCAGGTACCTTCTATTTTGTTTTAACTGCTTTAGATCAATACGACACCGTTACAAGTATTCACAGTGGTTATTTTTAACTTGCTGTTCCACAAATTCCCCTTTCTTTAGGTATTTGGCTTGTAGTCTTATGGCCCCAACAGAGGCTTTGCTGCTCCATTCCCCTCTTTGAAGAAGCTCTTAAGGAAGAAAGAGTCACCACGGAGTATTTGACAGAGTCACTCCTGATGTCAGTAGTCTGTCTGAGTAGGTCTAACCACCACCAGTATCTTCTAAGCAGTGAAACATGTTTGGTCTCCAGGGATATGAAGTTTGCAGTGCTGGGGAAATTTCACCAGAATGCATTTCACAACTTACTGTGAATTACAGGCAAGATCCTCAACTCTGGTCATTTCTTATTCATTGAAACATTGTTTCTCCTTCCCTAATGCCTGTCCACAATAGGGGTGTAGCTTGGTAGTTTCCTGTGAGTATAACACAACTCAGAGTTTGTTCTAAAGCCACTTGCACCAGTCACTGCTTGCTTAATTTAAACACCCAGGGAACTAGCCTAAGCTGATGGTCATTAATATTGTTTCTTAGATGTGGGGAAACAATTGCATACAGGTTGGTTATGGAAAATAACCTTATGTTAAGTGCTAAAAGTTTAATTGTACAAAGTGGAAGGTTAAAAATGTTTGCAGTCATGATCCTTAATTTCATGGACCTGAAGTTAGAGAAATAAACTACAGGAACTAGTTAATGAAGTCACCTGGACTGAGAAGCACGAGGACTTGGCATAGAACAAAGAGTGCCATGGAATTTTTAGTTCGCTCAGTGCAAAACCATCTGGAACTTGTGTCCTGAATAATGTGTAAATATTTTAGAAGGTAACTCCAGACCTCAGTAGTTATAGACCTGTGGTGAATGATACTGAGAATGCACAAAGAGTCTGTTAGCAACAGTAAAAATGGTCGATCAACAAGGAATGCTGTGACTTGGAGGTCAAGGTGCTCATGGAAAACTTGGGAATTGTGGCCCACTGAGATCCTGCAGAGGAAACTCTTAACACTTAAGGAAAGGCTCTTTAGTAGTACTTGAAGGAGACTGGGACAACTGCAGAGAGGAGATGGCCCTGTGTAAAGATTAAAAATGAAGTGTTAAATGTAACTCCACAACTGGACAAGTATTTACCTCCACCTTTCCAGACACCTGAACAGAAGCAGAGGACAAAATGAAAAGCAAGTGTAAGGACAGGCCACCTCATCCAGAATAAAGTCTGGAGATTAAGGTATTCCAGTGGCCTGGAAATTGCAACCTGAGAGCTGAGAGAAGGAATAGATGGCCTGAAGGTCTGCTGTCCAACTGGAGATGGTGCCACAGGGGAGACTAGTAAAGGTACCTCACTTTCAGTGGAAAAAAAAGGATTTTGATATCTTTGGAAGAAGTTACGTAATAAGCAGGGAAAAGGATAAAAAGGGATACGTACTTGCTACTTTGATTTTGTAGCATGCTCGTCTAGATTCTCTCTAGACAAAGGAAATGTTCTGGGTTCCTTTACAAGGGTTTCAAGAAGTTTTTTGAGTAATTTCAAACATCAGTATTAATTTAAGCCAAGTTGATAAGGACTGTAAAGATACAATAAAAAGGGGGAACATAATGAGTCATCTTAAGAAAAGATACCCTTCACAGTAAAGAAGGTATTACTGCAACACACTGAAGTGGGGTTTAGGACCCACAGTCATAAATACTGTCATTAAGGGGCCTTCACAAGGGGGAAGAATGTGCCAATGACGTGAAGCTGGGAAACACTGCTGAGCAGCTGAAAAATCAAGGTAATTGCAGCAGGGGTGTGAAGACTGCTTTTAGCATCATGGGAACTCATATTCCTGAGTGCTGGCGAGCTGCTAACAGGAATTTCTGGTATAAACTACTGTAGCAAAACAAACAAATAAATAAACAAAACACACAAAAAAATCCAACAAAAAATTGAAGGGCAGGCAAGCCACCTGATTGTGTGCTTACTGTGAGCAATTTCACATGCGGCAAGAGAAGTATTTTCTGTATGGGTTAAATGTATAGCTTAGGATGTGTACATTCACTAAAGATGAATTAAAACTTGAAGTGGTGTGGAGGGTTAATGAGAACCGGAATAGAAGGGTCATTTATATTCTGATGAGCTAAACTCTTTTAGACTTCTGTCTAAATTTTCAAAACACAGTTTGAGAAGGGATAGAGTTGCTCCCTATAAATATATCAGGGAATAAATGCTACCAAAAGGACAGACTTCATATAGGAACAAAAAAATACATTTTAAGGGAAAATTCAAGGAAGATTAAAAAACTTTAAGGTTTTACACTAAGCCCAAGAAAGCACACGGCAGGAGGAAGACCACTGCTTTCCACATGTAACTTGATCAGGTCGTGAGGGAGGCCACGTAGCTCCTTTTTAACAAAGGGGGATCAGACAGCGCCCAGGCAAGTGCTGTCAGTCCTAATTTGCACATAGCTATAGGTAAACTCTTGTTCTGTTTCCTGCAATTAAAAAGATTGACGTATTCATTGCTTAAGAGAGATCTTGCTGCAGCTTAGTCCTCTTGGAAGTGCTTGCCAGCTCCAAATTTCCACATTTTTGTCCTGCTGGGACAACGCTATAGCTGGTGCGTTCCAGCAGCTGATGGGGAGGTTGCTTTGCTACCTGGAACGGGCTGACTCAGGGATCCACAGGCTCCTATGCAGACCTTGCCTAAAGACAGACTTCCTAGTTCACAGAAGTTTTGATACTTTGAAACTCAAATTTGGAAGCAAAGTTCAAACAAAATTGAGTATCTCATCATTCACATTGCTTTTACCCATCGGCAACAATGCATGTGTAAATATTATACATCATAATTGCATACAGAAACACAAAAATGTGTGTTTTAAACCCACTCCAATTAGAGCTGCTAGAATTCATAGCTCCAAAGCAGCTGACACACCTCAGGGGTGGCCCTGGTCCAGGAGCTCCCAGGCCTACTGGCCCCTTTGGCTACTTCTTCCTACAGTTTGCTTTCACAGCAGAGCAGGATCTGGCCAGACTGGGCCTAGAGCCTCATAGCACAGGTGCTGGGTTACTCTGAAATTAGGAACTATTATCCTAGAAAATCAAGGGACAGCAACGAGCTAATTAACACTCTTGCCTCAAAATACTCCTTGCCATCCTACCCTCAGGCACCGAAAGTTGGTTATTTGTTGGACACAAGCTGTGCACCGTGGTGGTGGAGGGATTGGGTGGCCAATGGTACCAGCACAATGAATGTCTGGATGTGGAGATGAAAATAAAAATAACTGTGAGGAGACATTTTATGCAAACTACTGCAATTGCAAAGCAATCTAATATCACCTCAAAGGGAATATTATTGTTCAGGGAATTCTAACCAAATCTCAGTAGTGAAATACAAACTGCAGGTGCCGGTATCTGGGATTCACCACACTGAATGGCACGGATCAGCCTGGTTTTATTTGGAAGTCATCCAGGGAACTTAACTCTAACTTGTGAATAGGCACAACAGCAGCACTGATAAACTAGTGCCTACTGTTGTTACATTAAAAGTAACAGACAATAAGCCCTCAATAAGCTCAGGAATTCATTAGTATATCCCGTGGGAAAGGATTACTGGTAGAAATTTGAATCAGTCCCAGAGTGCCAAGATTCTTCTAGACATCCAAGCCTTTCCTTAGCATGAGTTAATTTTCCTGGGAATGACAACTTTTTCCTGAGAATAAACCCTTTTACAAGTATTCAGAGGTCGTCCCTCCCTACAGCACTGGAGCTAAAACAAGACCAGCCAGTGTTTCCAGAAGTACACCCACACTATCTCAGCCCGGTGCATCTTGTGCTGCGCAGGATTGGAGAAGTTCCCTGGTGCGCCAGTGTTTTGTGCCTCGGGCTGGATCTGTGCTGAGCTGAGCAGAGGTTTGGTGCTGTGCATTTCAAGATTCATCACAGCAAAGAAGAGCACATGGCTGGGCTGAGTCCATCTGATCAGATCTCCTCTGACATAAGTCCACCAGAGAATCCCGGGGGGAGAGCTTTAGTGAGGATGTAGCAGTGGTGTGAAACCTGTACAGGAGGACAAACTCTGCATGCTCTTCTACCAGGCCTGCAAGGGTCATGGGATGGAGCTGTGGTCCACAGTCCCCTGAATTCCCAGAAGGCACATCCAGACAAAATGCTCTGATCATGGAGTCACTTTTCATTCTAACAGTACGTTATACTTTAGCCAAATGAAAAGGATTTCGTTTAGCCAAGTGAAGGAGATTTCATTTAGCTGAGCTATAACACAGTGTCCTCATCTGCCAGGTATCATCTCTACAAAAAAGCTGATGAAGTTATACTTTGTATCGATGGAAAGAAGACACGTGTGATTACAGCTGCTGTGATATGATACACTCATCCTCGCAGAGCAGTGGAGAGGGAGGACAATGAAACCTAAGAAAGTCAGGGCAGCAAAGGTGACAGCTCCACGAGTACTCCATTTGTGCAGAGTCAACACAGGGCAGCCTCTCTGGAGAAACAAGCGGAATGGATAGGCAGGTGTGAGGTGGGAGCTGCATGCGGCTTGTTCGGAAAAAGGACCAGATGGAGACTGTCATTCCTCTGCCATATACACCTGCCTTCTTCATTTCCCTTCAAGATAAAGACCATTAATAAGATAAACAATAGGAACACGAGCAGGAGGGAGCATTGGAATTGTGGTTTATGGTTTGTTTTCCCTCCACAGTCCTGTTTCCTTGAGCCTTGATGAATGAATATCTTCTTATCTTCTTATCTGATGGTTCAGTTTATCTGTTGTTGGAAGGAGCACGATAAAGTCTGAGTTTGGGAGTGCACT
This sequence comes from Empidonax traillii, assembly GCF_003031625.1. NCBI lineage: Eukaryota > Metazoa > Chordata > Aves > Passeriformes > Tyrannidae > Empidonax > Empidonax traillii. The sequence continues at coordinate 1,252,041 of NW_020955219.1, read as the reverse complement.
GAGACTACCTGCAGGTCACCACCAAAGGCAGGGTTCTCCAGAGGGACCAGGAGCAAGGTACCATCTCTGGCACGGCTCATGGGAGAAACTCATGGTGCCAGGCTGCCAACTGTTGTGTTCCCAGCTGCCAGCTTTTTGGGAGAGGTTCCTTCTGTTCAATACAAAATCCAGCCCCAGACAGATCTTCCATACTGCTTGAGGGATGTTGAGCCCTCTTGCAGTGGATGTGGATGTATTCACATGGCTACGCTGGGTGCACTCACAAAGGAAGGTGCTGGGATGACCAGTGGACTGTGAAACAGCTGGGTAAAACTGGTTTAGCGGAGGCATGGAGCCCATGGGGCATGGCACAGAGCTGGAAATTTGGCAGTGCAAGGCACAATATCCCATTAACTTGTCCGACACCTTTTTGTCAACAAGTGCATGTTGAGGAATAAGATTTCCCCCCATTCCTTTCTGCACCACGTGGAAAGATATTTTTCTGGTGGGACTCAAACTTCCTGCTTGATGATTTTGGTTGACTGAGCTATAAATCAAGCTATCCTGAGAAATAAGTGCTCATTCCCTGCTCTCCACTAGGAGCATGGAGCTCATTCCACTAGGCTGGGTAGTTATACTGCCTTGCTCCTTCCTTATGTGGGAACCACCCTTGCCCTCAAAGAGGCCTGGGGCCCTCAAGCTTGCTGTTTCTGTTCCTGACCCTTTTGTGATGGGAGAAACAGAACTGTGGGCAATAACTGAGAAGAGGTTTCATGCAAGATTTATACAACAGCAGGACGGGGTGGTTTTTGTTTTGGTTTGTTTTGGTTTTTTGTTTCTTTCTTGATAATCTGACACGTACTTCACTTTTTTCTTGGCAAGCGGTGAGCTGACATCACCATGACTCTCTGGTCTCTTCTAGGAGTTCCATTAGCTGATTAAAGTCCACCCTCGTGCCATGCATCCTTGATTGCATCAAATGTGCATCCCTTTGCATCTACCAACCCAGACCACAATCTGTCGTAGACGTGCCCGGTCACTTTTGGTGCAGGACGTTGTTCCCAGCTTTTTGGTACCCGGGTACACTATATACACTGATAGCACCCACGTGCTTCCCACCACCTCTGAGGAGCAGCAGAAAGACTTCTGCCCAGAGCAGAGCTGTGTCATCTTCTAGCCTCCATAGAAATAAATGCTTTTCTTAATTGTACTTCAGTAAGAAGAGGGGACATCCACTGCTGAGGAGTCCCTCAGCCACCCACTGAGGAGAAGGGACAGCCATGGCTGAGAGGTCCCACTGAGAAGAGGGGACAGTTGTGGTTGAGGGGTGCCAACCCAGTTGCTAAGGAGACACCCACTGCCTAGGAGGTTGGACTCTCATGGCTGAGTGATACCAACCCCATCACTGAGCAGAGGGGACACCCATCCCTAAGAGACCCTTCAGTCACCACTGCGAAGACGGGACACCCGTGGCTGAGGCGTCCTTCACCCACTGCTGGGGAAGAGGGACACCCACCACTGAGTGGGGCCAACCCCACCACTGAGGAGAGAGGACACCCCTGGCTGAGGGCTCCTGGACTTCCCTGCCCCAGGGTTCACCGCGTGTCCCAGCGGCGGCCTGGGGTGAGGTAGGGGCACCCCCGGGAGAAATCGTGGGTTCGAGTCCCGCACTGGACGGCTCACCTGGCCGGACCGTGCGGCTGCAGACTTTGCCTCCAGCCCCTATAAAAGGTAACGGAGGCGTGAGTCAGAGCCACCGCCTCCTCCCCGCCCGCTCTCACTTACGTGCGGCCGGGCGGGCGGGCAGGCACGGAGCCGCCGTCCCGCACCCGCGCACTTGCCGGAGATGAGCCGCGCGGCGCTGCGGGTCTCGCTCCTGCTCCCGCTCCTGCTCCTGCCCGCCCTGGGCCGCGCCAGCTCCGAGAGCGACAACGACCAGGAGCACGGTGGCGAGGAGTCCCCGCACTCCCCGGGGAAAGGTGAGCGGGGGTCCCCCCGCGCAAGGGGCACCGCGAGGCGTGGGGCAGCCCGCGGCTGCGTTTGGGGTCCCCGTGCACGGTACGGGGACCAAGCCTCGGAGCTTGGTTTGGGGTCCCCGGTCCCTGGGCATCCTGATGCGTGGAGCACCCCAATACGGAGTTTGGGGTTCCCTGACGCACGGGGTGCCCTGATGCACGGGGTTCCCCCACCCTCCTTGCTGGGTTGGGGATCCTTGATGGCGTGGGGCGTCCCAATGCAAGGGGTGCTGGATTTGGGATGTCTGATGCTTTGGGGGGTGCGGGGTGCTGTCTCCAATGCTGGGGAGCTCTCCCCTTGCTTGGTTTGGGGGAGGGAGCGGGGAACTGTTGTACTCCTGCTGCACCTTTGTGAGGGCTCCAGGTGCGCCCCAGTGTGAGGTGCCCCTGCGGAGCTGTGTCCCTCCAGCATCTCCCAGCTGCGGGCGCTGCCCCCCCTCCCAGCACGTCCCTGTCTTTGTCCCTGCTCCCGCCAACTCCTGGACGGCCCGGCCGGCCCGACCCCTGCCCAGGGGCTGGGCCCTCGCTTTGTGCGCAGCCCTTTTCCTTCCCTAAGTCCCTTTTGCATCAGCCTAAGGGCTCACGACTTTCTGGGACTGGGGTCCCAGCGCTGTGCACCAAGCAGTCCCTGCTTGCTCCCGGGGATCGCCGGGAGGTTCCAACCCCGCACCACGGCGTGGTGAACGCCAGCCGGTCCCCTTTATGCCGCAGCATGTCTGCTGGGCTGCCCTGCATCCACCTTGTCCCCCTGCAGCCCACCGAGGACGGGGTCTGGCGCTGCTGGAGGGGGGCTGCCCCATGGCTGGCGATGAGAAATTGGGACGTGCCTAAACTCAGGGCTGCGGGGTGGTGCCCCTCCTCCTCCCTGGCTGGCGATGTGGGGGCTTTCGGGGTCACAGTTTCAGGGGAAAAGTCCTGGGTGTTTGGTGTTGGTGCCTTTTCTGACTGGAGACCGTGGCGCTGCCAGCGCTCTGTAGGGATTTTGGGCGAGTGCTGTGGATTTGCTCGCGTGGGGCTGAGCGCTGTAATGGGACATTGCTGTCCATGGCTATGCTTCTTGGCCTTCTGTTGCCCACAGGTTTGTTTCCCGGGCTCAGCCTCATAGCTGAGTGCCCTTGGTTTTGCCTCTGGTCAGGAGTTGTCCTGACCTGTGCTGGGACGGCAGCCCTGTGGTAAGGACCGAGAATTGTCTGGTGCCAGGAGCTGCTTTTGTTATTGCAGTGAATCACTTTTCTTACCCGAGCTGCTCTTGTGGGGCTGAGCGCAGGACAGAGATGGGGATGCAGATGGTCCCTGCCACAGACATGAAGTAACCCCGGCCACAGGGTGGGAGTGTGTTTGTGTTCAGCATACTGGTGTGCTGTGCTGGCAGCAAGCTGCTGGACATCGCATGGGGTTTGGGATCTGTGGCTGGGAACACTTTGGTTGGGATAGATATGGGGAAAGGCTGCGGCATGGAGGTAGGTAAGAACAGACAGCTTGGCCTGTGCAGTGTTAGAGGCTGAAGGTCTGGATGGAGCCCAGAAGCAGGTTGTGGCTGGAACCCTCCAAGGCTCCTGCCAGGTGCCAGTGTTTCGGCACCTCTGCCGGGCGATGAGCTGGTTCTCACTTTCTTGAGGCTTGTGCATGAGGTAGGGCTGATGTCCCCCAGCCCTGGGCACTCAGCACATGTCTGGGGGTTGGCACTGAAGCTTTGCTATGAGGTTGCTTCCTGAGGAGCCTCTGGTTTGCCCAGAGACCTGAGTCCCGTGTTCCGTGTGTCTTTTGGAAACTGTAACTACCTTTCTGACTGCAACCTCTTTCCTCTCCCTCCTATTTAGATGTGTCTTGCTTTGTGTCCTCTTCTTGCTCATTCTCTGATATGATACTTCTTGTTTGTTCCTTTTCATCCATCTGAGCCCATTTTTCTTGCTTAACACTCCTTATTCATGTCTTTCCCCAGTTCCAAGCACTGATCTGTCCTCTGGGATTTCCCCATGTTTATCCCTTTTGTTGGAATGGCCCTTTCTCTGCAGCACTCTGTAATTGTTTCCTCTTTCCCCCAGCACTTGCTGGGGCAGCTGGGTTCAGAGTGAGCAGGAACATGCCCTGGAGTAAAGCCTGCCCTATGCCTTCCTCCACACAAACCCTTGCCCCTCTCGGGGCGAGCTGGCGTAGTCCTGGGCCCCACAACCCCAGCAGACCTCCCCCAGCAGAACAAAGAACAATCCCTGTGGCGACCTGTGCTACCAGTGGCAGATTAAAGGCTGATCCCAAAGGCTTGCAGTGGGTCAGAGTTTATAAACACAAAGGGGCTTTAGTGCAGGCAGGCTTGGGAGGGATCAGTGTCCCCATGGGCAGCACATGGGGTGGTGTCCTGGAAGGATATGGGTGCTGCATGGGGTGTGTGTCTGGATGGAGAAACCAGGGCAGACATAGGGCTGGGATGGCACAGCCCTCCCACAAAGAGACTTCTTGTGGGGCTTGGCAGAAGGGTGTTCAAGTTATGCGCCCACCCTGCCGAGACCCTGCCCAGACCAGACCATACCTGTGCCATGCTTGCCCCAGGCTGATCTGGAGAGCTGGTTGCGGGCAGCAAGAACACAGTGGCACAGCCCAGGTACCCTGGTCAGGTTATTGCTTTCAAGGGACATGGTGCTTGGATGTGTTTTGTAGGCTGGGACATGGATGCTGTGGCTGGACCCTACTTTGGGACCTGTGCTCTGTGTATCTCTTTGTGTCCTCATACCTCTCACCTTACTGAACATCAGGAATAACCTTACCCTCTTTTTCTGGACCGTGAGCTACACTGGTCCCTTCACAGCCTGGGACTGATCTGTAGACAGGGCATAGTGAGGTGGTCCTGACCTGGCATCTGCAAACTGAACTCATCCCGTAGGGCTTTGCCCCAGGTATGGCTGAGGGTTGGGTCAAAGGGGAGAGGAAGCTCTGGCAGGATTCCCGTGCGCCCTGTGGCTGAGCACAGCCGATAAGAGAGGTAGAAGTGAGCCCGCTGCCCTGCCTGCCTCACACAAGCCATCGGAATTCTAGAGTTCAAGGCGAGCAGGCAGCACCAGTGGCTGCGTTGCTCTCATGCAGCATCCACGCTGTGAACAGCACACGTGTTCATTTCAGTGTTATCAGGCGCCCTGCAGCAGCCTCAAGCTGTGTATCCGCTAAAATGTGAAAGACTGAGGATGGGGAGTGCAGAAGTATAGGGCAAACCCTCTGGTCTCCTTCCTTATTGTTTGGCTCTGCCAACAGTTCCCTCTGGGTCTGTGCAAACGATCCTGAGTCCTTCAGGTGCACAGTCCTTCCCTGTGTGCCTCTGGTGAGATCTGCTTGCTGCACTGGTGCCTTTCCCATGTGGGATTTGTTGCAGTCAGTGGTTGTGCTGGCTCCTCACCCCGCCAAAAGCTTCTCCTACCCCTCCTCCCGGGCTGCAGGACATGCGGAGCAGCACGCTGGTAATGGCAGCGTCTGCCTGAACTCGGCAGGAAAGTGTTGTTGGACGGTGTTGGATGTCAAGGAGGGAAGGGAGCTGGCACTTGCAGCACTGCCTGTATCCCAGAATGGGAGGGCTCGAGTGGGAGCAAGCAACAGCAGGAGAAAGCACAAAGGGAGGGAGTGAAGGGGGGAAACTCGTGGGAAACTTGGCTGGATCGCGGGCTGCTGGGGAAAGGGGGCGGTGGTTAATAGGTGAACTGGAGGGGCTGAGCATGGAGGTGTTCTTGCCTGCAAGGGAAGGCAGCTCCTGTGTTTTCCTGCTGGGACCTCTGCAAGCAGTCCTCCTCTTGCATGTTATCTCCCAGTGTGCATATCACATCACCAAAGTTGTTTCCCCCCTTTTTTTGGGAGAGCTTTGCAGTCCCTGCCGGGGCTGTGGGTGCTCAGAGATAGGGCTGGGCATGCAAAGACCCTCTGCCGAGGTGCAGCCACGTCTGTTGTGGTGAGTGGCAGCAGTTCAGTAGAAAGGAGACCTGGCACCATGCAGTTTTTCGAGGGAGAAGACGTGCTCCGGCGGGGAGTGTGGGAGTCAGATGAAATCATGCAAATCAGCACTTGGGTAGGGCAGTGGGTTAATGTTCATGGCAAAAGGCTGTGAGATTGCAAATGCCCCCACGTGGAAGGGATTGGAGTAGTGCAGGGCTCCTCTGAGCTGTGCCAGGGCTGGGGCAGATGCTGAAAGCCTGACCTGGTTCCGGGATTGGGCTTGTCTTGGTGCAGTCCTGCAGCACTCTGTAAGCGTGCCAAGGGGACCCAACGCTGCACAGCTGGGCTTGAGAGATGCCTCCCTGAGGGAGTGGCCTGGCTTCACCATCACTGCACTCAGATCCCATGGAATGGGGAAACACACTCCGGTAGTTTCAGGATAAGGACTTGTAGGTCCTTTTGGTTTTGATGCCATGACACCCCTGGGAAAGTCTATTGCGTTGGGATGGATTGAACTGACTCCTGGGTGCAGCTGCAGCCTTTGGGGTGTTTAAAACTGCTGAACGGAGCTGGTGGGAGGCTGTGAGGAGGGTCTGGATCCCCCATGGCTGTGGGAACAGGCGGGTGCTGGGGAATGTGGGAACCTGGGGTGGGTGGCACAGTGCTGACACAGCAGGGCAGGTGTAAGCACGGTGCTATTGCTCAATCTATGATAGGATGTTCGAGCTGCTTTCTGTCCAAGGCAGAGTCCCCGGAGGCGAGCAGAAAGTGGGGTGTAGGGGCAGGCTGTGCCAGTTGAGGCACGTGCAGTGAGCCATGTGCCAGCCCTGGAGTGCTGGGCCTTACCTGTGCCAGGACTGTCCCAGTGTGAGTGCTCCTTGGGGTGACTCCCCATGCTGATAGACACCCTTGTGCTGCAGGAGGGGAATCCTGCCTAGGAATCAGCAAGCATGGCTCTTGTGTGCAAACCATGTCCACTTTGTGCAGGTAGTGCCAGAAGGGGCATGAGAGTAGGCACAGGGTAGAAGAAGGTACAGGGTGTTTCCAGAGGAGGGTCCCTTTTCTCTGGATTTTGGTGCATAATCGGTGTCTATGGAGCAGGTTACTTTTTGCGTGAGGAAGGAGGGCAGGATGAATGGATCTCAGCTTGCTGTAGCATAACTGGGTCCCAGGGCAGCGGCATGACAGGGAGGCATGGAGAGGACACTGTAGCCTGTCCTGGGTTTCTGCCTGGTGCAGGCAGCTGTGGCTTGCCCAAACGTCTTCTTGCTGCTCCTTCTTCCTATGCCTTTGGGAATACCAGTGCCTGGGCAAGTGATTCCTAAGAGTCAGAAATGCTGCAGAGGTGAGTCACCAGTGAAGCTGGAGGAAGCCTCAAGATCTGTTCCCATCCCTGCCCCTAAACAACCTCCAGAACTTTCCAGCCCAGTTTGGCTGTGGCCATCACTTTCCAGCAGATGCACCAAACACCCCCAGGAGTACCCATGCCTGGATCCTTGCTGTGAGGAGGGCAGGGTCCTGCTGGGCTTGGGGCCTTGCATGGACATCTGGGCCTGGGAAAACTTATCTCTTCCTTTCTCACCCCTGAGCTGGAATCCACTCCTATTAATAGCAAGTGGCTGTCGATAGCTGTTGTCAGCGGCAGGGATGGGAACCAAACCGGTGCCTGCTGAGCCCCTCCTGTGTCCCAGTCAGCCTGGCAGGCAGCTGACCCCACCAAGGGACAGAGGTGCTGGACTGTACCTGTTAAATGCTCCTCCATGCCTTGCTGCTGTATGAATGCCCCCCTTTGCCCCAGACCTGTCCCAGCCCAACACCCTCTGCTCCTGCCCTTGTGGGCTGGGATGTGCCAACAGCCTGCCTGCAGTGAGGAGCGTGCTGGTAAGGACAAGTCGGAGGAAGAGCCCATGAATTACCTGTTGTGCCAGTCAGAGCAGGTGCATAATCTTTTTGGGCCATGTTTCCCTGTTAGTAGGGAGCCCCACATCCCTTTGCCTGGAGCTGTTTGCCTAAAAGGGCTGGTGATAGCCAAGATGTTTGGTCAGGGCATCTGAGCAAAGGCTGTTGTGCACTTCTAAGGCCAGCTCCAGTGACGCGCTGGGAATCCAGCTTTGCTGGCAGCTCTGCAGGAAAGTGATGGTGCAAGGGCCAGCCTGTTGGGTATTGTTGTACCCTCAGGACCTGCCCAGGAGAACTTTGCCACCTCTAGATCTGTGCATGGCAGGCACATCACCAGGTGGGAAGCTCGGGGCACGTCCTGCCCTGCTGTGGCCACTGTGTGCCCCATGGGTGACACAGGACATGTGGAGGTCTTGGCACAGACTCCTCCCATCCTCCCTCCTCCTTTTCCAAGGGAAAGGTTTTGCATGGTAGGACCCTTCTGCAGCTCTGACCCTTCTGCAGCTCTGTGTGGGCATTTGGGCGGTTGAGTGAGTTACAGGAGAGGGTTGCTGTGACAGGAGCTGAGCATTTGGCCCGGGACATTTCCTTGTGGCACTTTGTACCCATGGTAGAAGCACTCACTGATGTAAGGACAAGGTTTTGGTGCTCATTTTTTCCTCTGCTGTGAATCCCGGGGCTTCTTTCCCCAGTGGGAGGAGAGTGTCTGCATGGTGCAGTGCATCTTGCTGCCCAAACTCCTCGTGATGTGGGACCTGCACTTGTGAAATGCTTTGTCTGGGGACAATGGGAGGTTTTGGCTGCTCCAGAGTAGCTGCCAGGGCGTTGGTACAGCTGCTTAGTGACGGAAGCCAGTATTGCTGATTTTTCCTTTATAAGGATGATGACAAAATGCCAAACCCTGGGGTTTCCCCTCTGACTGACAACTGTGGGGGACCTGGCCCTGCCCTGACAAGGCAGTACCCTTTGGGAGCATCCCCTTTGCCAGGGTAGAGGAAGGAGTGGGAAAGAGAAGGCAGGGAGAAGTACTGAAGGCAGTGGGATCCCAACGACCTGCTGCTGTGGCTGGGAGCGCTGCCTGGCAGAGCTGTGTTTGCTGACAACCTTTCCCTTCCATTCATGTGGTTTTTTCTTTTCTTTTTTTTCAAGGCCACAGTCACTGGAGCTATGAAGGTAAATACCCTACAGTTACTCCTGCTTTTTTCTTACCACCCGGCAGATCCTGGGCCTGAGCCAGCCATGGTTAATGATTAGAGGACTCCACGACTCACCCTTCACTCCTAGCTGACCCTGACACGGTGCCCGAACCCAGGCATGGATGGGCTGAAGAGCCAGGGGTTGCTGTGATTTCAACAGGAAGCAGCAGCTCCAAGGAGGGTTTCCCCAGCCCCTTGGGTGTGGAGGGATGCCCCTCGGGGCAGGGCTCTTCCCTGCATGGGAGCTCCCCTGATCCTGTGCCAAGCAGGGAAACAGGCTGTGCTCTCCAGGCTGGACTTGCAGTCCCTGCTGGGACTTTGACCTGCCCAGGGATTAGTTTGCCTTCACTGCTGTCCTCTGTCACCCTGCCTCCCCATCCTGCCTGCCCCTTCCTTCCCAGCATGGCTTGGGGGTCTTCTCCACAGCACCCATGGTGGGCATCACCACAGTGCTATCACAAATGCACCCCTTATTTCTGCACCACCACACTGGGGTTTGTCTTGGACCTGCTAATGCCCAGCTCCATCTTTGCAGGGAGCCCTGCAAGTGCCTGGCCTGGGGACAAGCCTGGGTGTGCTTTGGCCCATGGTACACTAGCAGCAGCCCTCTGCAGTGCAAAGGGGTTTTTCTGGGCATCAGCCGTGCTTATGCCAGCTATGGCACCAGGGAGAGGTGGCTGTTTGTCAGCCACCCCAGCCACGTGAGCTGACCCTTTGCCACGGAGCCCAGCAGCACAGTGTGCCTTGCTCAAGTGCAGGGTGGGTGATTCCTGCCAGAGGCCAGGCTGTGCAAGACAGCAAGTGTGTGATGAGCTGCAGGGCACCAGCTCCACAGCTTGCCAAGTCCACTTGTAAATGATCTTCGTGCGTTCTTCCTAAACACCCCTAAAATAGACTTTCCTGGCAGCTCACCATGCTCCAAGACCTTTCCTGATACAGCTGCGTGCAGTCACATGGTAGCACGGATCTGGTCCCAGGCTAACTTCATGGAAGCTAAACTTTCATGCATGGATAATCCCCTGGCCAGTGACTGTCCCCTTCCCCACCACCCCCCAAACCTTCTTTCTGGTGGTCTCCTTACACAGGCGATCTCACTGACATTCCCTCCCTTCCCTCTTGCACCAGACCGGGAGCACTGGGGTTCAGATTACCCAGACTGTGGGGGCACCAAGCAGTCACCCATCAACGTTGACACAGCTCGGACCATCTTCAGCCCTGACCTGCGGCCCATCCAGCTCTCTGGATACAGCCTGCCCGCCAACGAGAAGCTCATGCTGAAGAACAATGGGCACACAGGTGGGTGAAAAGGCAGGGGCACAAGCAGAAACACAAGCAGAGGCTGCCCAGACTCTCCCAGCAGGACCAGGCTTCTCTGTTGCCCTTCCCCTGGGCTCTGGGAAGAAGATAGTCTTGCAGGCTGCAGTCATGTTGCCTTCAAAGCCACGAGGGAAGCACTGAGCCTTTCCTGGATGAGGGGACAAACCTGGAGATGTCCAGGAGCTAGCCTTTGGGAACTAGCTCTAGAAATTTGTTAAACTCCACATTTCCTTTAAAAATGTGTCCCTGGTATTTCTGACACAGGTTTGCAGCCACTGGTTCCTGCCCTGCATTTCAATTTCAAAGGACTCATCAGTCTCCGGATGTGACTTAGCCTTTAAGTTACCTTTACCTGTCTCTTAGGACTCAACTTTGAGAAACTTCTTCAAGTCTGTGCTTAAGGATGCTATCTCAAGACCTTTAGAAGTTTTTATCCATCTTTTATTTCCTTTCTGCAGTTTTAGAACAGTTTTTAGAAAGCCTGGACACAACTTATGTTACTTTAGTATCAGCCACATTATGCTAGATATGGAGGGAAACCACATCTTTCCATTGATCTCCCCACAGCTGGGGATGGTTAGACCTGGTTGCTACCAGCTTTTTCTGGGAGCAGGCAGAGTGTTCTGTGCATGCTGGTGTCTGCCAGTCCCTAAAGCTAAGAAAAGGTTGTGGAGAAAGGGACTTAGGAACTTGCTGATGGTGAGATAAGGCACCTCCTTGCCCTGGTAGCAAGTGAGATGGAGCTGACCTGAACTTGTCAGGCTGAACTTGACAGGTCAGACTCGCTGTGCATGGTCCGATCAGCTGCGTGGTGCATGCACAGAGCTCTTACTGTGGCCTCCTGCTCTAACGTGCCAGTGGAGTTAAACTCGTTGAGCTCAGTAGTTGCTATTTTAGACACCCTGGCATTTGGTGTTGCTTGTGTTTAGAAAAGCAGTCAGAGCATTTTCACTGGGGAGGGGGGCAGTACTTTCTCCTGTGCTTATAAAATGCCTTTACTTATTGTGGTAATGACTGGCCTGCTTTATGAAAAGCCATAAATACATAAAAAGTTGCAAGGCCAGTAAGATATTTGAACAATTACTCATTTTGTTAACATAAAGTGTATATGCTGTATAAGCCTTTTAAAGGGCATGAAAATGACTCAGGTAGCTAGAAGAAGGAATGCAATGATGCAACCATACAAAAGAAATGTAAAAGCAGATAAATTCACAGGGAGGGAGCAGTCTCCCACTTCCCATGTTTGAGTTTTCTATCTCTGAACCCAGTGGCAGGGAACTCGAGATGGCAAATGAGTCATCACAGCCCTGTTACATGGTTAATCCTGAATCTGTGCCCTAGCTTGGTGATGTGACTAAGGGGTACTTCACCTATAAAGGAGAAAGGAAAAGAACTGACATTGAAAATGAGGAAAACATGCTTAGAAGGATAAAACAGCCTTTCACAGGGTCCAGGGATGTTTCTGATATTTTTGCCTCACATCCAGCTAACTTAGCTTTAGATTTGCCATGCTGAAACATGAGTCCAAAATAGCTGGATAAACCACACTGAAGAAAAGGCAAAACAAAACATGAATTTACAGTATCCAAAGAGGCAAAAATTTTAGCTCTGTTTCCAAAATATTTAGCGCTTCCATGCCACCAGTTCCAGCGGTGTCAGACGCAGACTACCTTATTTGAAAGGTCTCAGCTTGCCAAGCACCACAGCTCTCTGTCCAGCTGCCCTGCTCTCGTAGGTATTCACCACTCTGCCAATATCTTTCTCCATGAATTTTGTCCATGGTCTCTTCATATTATTCTCACTTACTGAATAAATTGTTGGATAACATTTGGCTTGGAGCTGGCCCTGGGAGTCTTTGCAGAGGAGCTCTTCACTTTCCAACATTTTCACAGCAGCTGTTTTTGAAGCTGACGTATTTACTGCAGTGTCCTACAATCTGAAGTCAAAAGCTGAACCCTGCTACGTTGGCAGGCCTGCCTGTAGCTCCGTGAAAGATGGAAAGCAAGTTTTCTCGTTATGATCAATTTCCACAAGCTCAGGGTGACTGTTTACCTTGAGGCGTTTCCTCTACGTCCCTGTGGGGTGGACTCGGCTTTGTGTTTTACTGACTGACCTCTTCCTTCTGCCTGTGCAGTTGTCCTGGAGCTACCCGAGTCGCTGGCCATCAGTGGTGGCTATGCCCAGCAGTACCGAGCTGTGCAGCTGCACCTGCACTGGGGATCCCCGTTGTCACTTGGCTCCGAGCACACCGTCGATGGGCGACGCTTTGGTGCGGAGGTGAGGAGCCCTCATGGTGGTGCATGAGTCCCTTCCCTCACGGTGCTGGGCAGGGAAGGCCCTGGATTGCTGTCATGCTCCATGCCCGTGGCTGTGGTTGTCACTGGATGGAGGCTGTAACCCCTGGGCAGGATCCCAGGCAGCCCTGCAGCGATGGAGTTCAGTGTAGGAGGCCACGCTCTGGTGCTGGGCCAGACTCACGCTGAAGCCTGGTGCTGGGCTCATGGAGCAGGAGCTGTGGCGGTCCCCAGCTGGGGAAGCCAGCTCCCCTGGAGGCTGTGAGCAGCCTGCTTTGGGAGCTGCAGGGACTGTTTACTCTGTACACACTGTCCTCTTGCTCTGCCAGCTCCCATCTGGTTTTATCCCTCCTTCTCTAGCTGCTGTCCTCGAACTGAGCCTGGCTCTGCAGTATGAGCCCCTGGTATGCAGGACATTGCTGTCCCTGGCTGGGGAAGTTCCTGCAGGCAGACCTTCTTGCTGGCTGCTTTGCAGCAGCACATTTTCTTGGTCTCACCAGCATTTTCCCTTCCCAGGAGGGGTGCTTGTCACATGTGCATGTCTCTCCCAGCCCTTGCTTCAGAAGGCTGGAGCCCTGTGGGGGTGAGCATTTCCCATCAGTGCCCACGCTGCATTGGGATTGCATGTTTCCCTTCCAGATCCATGTGGTCCACTACAACACCAAGTATGGCAGCTTTAATGAGGCAATGGTTCACCCAGATGGCCTAGCTGTACTCGGAGCCTTTCTGGAGGTGAGTTCCATAGAGGGTGGGGCTGGGGTGGGCAGAGCTGGGCACAGTTTTGGGGACTGTCAAAGATGCAAATGCATCTTGGAAGAAGGGGAGAGAGAGGGCAGAGCAGTGCTGATAGAAAGAAGGGGTCATGGAGATAGAGTGCATCTCACAGGGAGTGATACCTCCTTGCTGGCACTGCCATCACCCTTCAGCCCCTGTCCTTGCCATAACTGTGGGGTCTCTGTGTTGCAGGTTGGGCCAAGTGAGAACCCGTACTATCAGGAGATACTTGAGCATCTGTACGAAATCGAAGGAGTAGGTAAGGTCCTACCCCATGTAGTGCTTGTCTCAGGGGCTGCCACCCCACAGAGAAACCCACTGCCTGGCAGAGGGAGGCTGCAGCAGGCATTTGCCGTGTGTACGTGAGAAGGGGAGCATTGCACCACTCCTATGGAAGCAGCGCTCCAAGGTGCCCTCTGTTCCCACATGCCTGCAGGGCAAACGCACTGCTCTTTCTCCAGTGGCTGCAGTGGCACACACAGTGCCAGGCTGCCCATGATCTGCATGCTGTTGCCCACCAAGGAATTGCAGGACACTCCCATGGTATTTTTCTTCTCCCAGGGCAGCAAGTCTTGGTGCCCGGATTCAACATTGCAGGTTTGCTGCCTGACAACCTGAAACTCTACTTCCACTACAACGGCTCTCTGACCACCCCTCCCTGCTACCAGACGGTGAAGTGGACAATCTTCAACCAGACCATGAAGCTCTCTCGTGACCAGGTCTGTCAGGCAATGGGTGGTCTTACAAATGTCAGGCACACTAGGACTTGCCCAGCCTCTCCCTACAAGAGTGCACCATCTGTGCCGGTGCCCTGCACCCCATCTGGCTCCCAAAGGGGGGATGGATGCTGCTCTGCTCACACTGTTCTCCTTCCAGATGTCAGTGCTGGTGAGGAGCCTGAGAACCGACGACAGCGATCTCCTGCAGAACAATTACCGGCCAGTGCAGGACCTGCACGGGCGACGGGTGCTGGCGAGTTTCCAGACCACCCTGCCTTCAGAGAAGCACACTCCTGGTAAGGAGCGTGTGAGTGTGCTCAGGCTGTGCCCAGCTGCAGGGGCGCAGAGATGGGGCGAGGAGCAGGAGTCAGTGCTTTGTGTCTCTCCCCAGTTCCTGCACTTCTTTCACCCTACCTGGGAAAGATTGTTCCTAGGAACTTATTTTATCCTTAGTCTTGCAGACATAACAATAGGAGGACTACGGGATATATGTTCAAGAGCAGACAGCGAGGTCCCAGCATCCTAGCTAGCTCCTTCAGTCCCAAATGGAACAGATAAATTCAGTAGGAGCTGCCAGTGGTACAGACTTGCAGCAAGCACCCCTCATCCAAACCCTGCAAGAAGGGCAGTGCTGGGCACCCCTCCTGAGGGCTGCAATCTGACGGTGGGGCCACACAGACATCCTGACCAGGAGCACAGTCCCCTGCCTGACGCAGCCCTGTCTGCCTGTCCTCAGTTTGTCCTTGAAGGCTTTCCTGGCGTTGGTGGTTTCCAGGAATGAGTAGAAATGACTGTTAATGCTCAGGTGTGACTATCGCACTGCATCGATGAATTTTTGCCTGTTGCTACTCCCTGAGGTCACAGGGGTTTTTCTGTTTGACATCCTGTTCTTTTCTGTTTTGATGGCATTTCCTGCACCTTGTATCAAGCTGACTAATAGGAACAGCACACAGGCTTTGTCCCAGACCTCAGTAACCACAAGTGCAAGGCACTTCCCTCACCATTCTACCTGCAGCCAGCTTGCTAATGGCTGTAGGCTTTTAATCACTGTGGTCTTCAGCCTGGCTAGCAGTTTCCCATGTGGCACTGCATCAAATGCTTCACTGAAGCCAGGAGAGATAAAATCTACCGCATTTTCTTTGTCTAGAATATCGCTTATCAAAGAAGGATATCGGGTTAGGCTGGCATGCTCTATCTTTGGTAAACCTGTTAGATACTTTATCATATTTTCCATTTACCTCCAAGCCTTTCTTTTACCACTTTCTTGCAGAAACTGTTCCAAAGCCTCCGTCTGCCCACGCTGGGGCAAGGGGGGAGTTGCCCAGCTCTACCTTTTTATTTTTTCTTTTCTTTTCCTTATTTGCTATTCCTGTCCAAAAATCCCCATTACAACAAAGTCACAAAGCCCTTGTTCCTGAACTACCAAGACAATGTCCCAGTACTCCTGGATGAGGTCACTGATCCCCTGCCTTGAGTGCACAGGTTTGCTGGGGATTTCTCCCCACATCCGTGATAACTGCCTGCTTTACCCCTGGGGCCAGTGAGCGCTGAGGTGGCGTGCTGGGGGGTCAAGTCTCATTTTGCTTGCAGCTGAACCTTCTGCGCCCACGCTTGTTGTCACTCCCAGTTCAGGATAACCACTCCTGCCCCTGGGAGCTGGGTGAAGGTGGTGGCTCTCCCGCAGTTGGATACAGCCTGCAGATAGTGCCACTCTGCGCGCGATACCCAAGCCGTGTACAGATGATAGTGCAGCTCTTTAAAAGCTGTGCTCTTACGCTGGGTAAATATTTGCCCAGCACAGCTCCCTCCTAGCATGTAGAGCCACTAAACCATCCCCATGCCAGGTGCCCTGCCCGGAATGGACGGCTGCCTCCTCCCAGGAGCCACTGACCATCCAGACACAGGCAATTGTCCCCATGGTCACTGTCTGCTGGGCTCAATCCATGTACCTCTCCAGGGTCTCCTGTGGGGTTTGTTACAGTCATAGGGTGCTCTAGTGCTCAGCACCCTGCCTGTGTTTCCTAGATGGTGGCAACAGCAATGGTGGGGGGAGGTTTCTCGCTGTGCTCAGCGAGGCTTCTGTGTGGGCTGTGGTTCAGGGATCCTTTTTTCTACCCTTCCCTTGATGCTTCTGTGCCAGAGTGTCAGGGCTGGGATTCCTGCAGCAAGATGCTGCAAGCTGCTGGGGATGCTGCAGGCAGCTCTCCCCAGCCTGCTCATGGGTGATGGGGAGTCTTGCAGGCAGCCCTGCAGGCTTGACACTTCCCTCCCTGAACACCTGGGGAACACCTCCTGACTGCACTGTCTCTCTTACAGGTAGTGACGGTTCAGCAGCAACAGCAGGTAGGTGAGGGGCTGGTGCAAGGGAGGAGAAGGTGGACGGGCAGTGTACCTGCCTGGGAACTGGTATCCTGGAAGCCATGTTCTGCACTGGGGGGGCAAACAGCCACAGTGGGTTTGCAAGACATCTGTGCCACTGGTTCTCACCCTCTGGTCTTGTCTCCTTTGCAGGACACTCCAGCTCATTTCATGCAGGTAGGTGTGCTGAGTCAAGGCTGCTCCTTTGCGCCCTCTCTGCCTTTGGGCCATCAGCCTGCTCCCTGCCTGTCTCACTCAGCCAGTAGCTGCAGGGGACCATCCCCAGTGTAACACAGCTCTGCTTGGCTCATAGGGGACGTGCTGGCCGTGCTCTTCGGGGTGCTCTTTGCTGTCACAGCACTGGCCTTCCTGCTGTATATCTACAAGCACCGCAGCCAGAATGCACGGTGAGCCACGGGGACATGCAGGAGGGGGCCTGGGTCCACGGCGTGAGAAGAGGGCTTAAGGGTGGTCTCAGGCAGCAAGACCTTCTGCCTGGTCTAACATTCTCCCCCTCTTTCTTCCCCCACCAGGCTGGACTCGCCAACCAAATCCAAAGTCATCTACACAGCAGCCAGCACTGAGAACACTGCATAAAGTCCACTCCTCTGTGGTAGTCCCAGCCCCACCGGTTCAGCTGCCACCCCACCTCCCCTCACTCCCACCCCGGGCCAAGGATGAGCCAGTGCTCCAGCATCCCTTGGCTGCACAGGCTGCCCACACAGACTGTTTGCCTGGGGCAGCATTTGACCCCAACAGATATTTTTGTTATAAAAAAGGTAAAAACTATTAAAAAAAATAATAAAAAACCCACAAAGTAAAAGCCACCCATGGTACCAGACCTCTCTGCTGTTCTTGTGAGAAGCTGTGGGGCAGGAAAGAGCACCCTGGTGCAGCTGGATCCATACTGGAGAAGGGTATGCAGGGACCCCTTCCCAACCAGCAGTGACAGCATCAGCCCCTGTGCACTGGGCAGAGCTCCAGAGTAAGCAGCACAAGGCTTCTTGTACAGCCCAGCCCTGCCCTCCATCACTCTGGGACTTCTTCCTCCTCTTATTTGTGCAAAGCATTGGAAAAACACAGCTACAGCTTGGTAGGGCTGGAGAAAGGCAGAGCTGCAGGTGGCAGCGGCTGCACCGCTTGCTTGCTGACCAGTCCCCACCCAGATCACTTACAGCTCTATCAGAGCTAGATTAGCCAGAGTAGTCCTAGATCCAGGGCTACCTCCCACCTTCCATGGTGCCTCCAGTGGAACTGGAGCCAAACCCCTGGGAGCTTTACAACCAGTTATCCAGACCCGGGAGAGGAGAGGAACCTGTAGACTCCAGCCCTCAGCAGCCTCCACCTCAAAGTTGTAGAACTAGAGCCTAACCCCTGCTAAGATGAACAAAGCAGGAGCAAGGGGGGCCTGCAACTGCCAGACCATGCTCCCCAAGTCACACCAGCACAAGACACTGCCACCACTGCTCATACCCTCCCCACAGGGGCAGTGCCGATGGCCACACACAGCACCCACTTCTCTGTGGTACTTAATTTTATTGGTATAAAAGCCCACTATGGATAAAACTGCCTTCTCAGCCTGATGGCAGTTTCTCCCTCCCAGCCCTGTGGCACAGAATCAGGGCTGGTACCCGCCTGAAAATCCCCAAGAACAGGAGAGGGCAATGATCCATTGGAATGGTCCCTTGAACCCTCTCCCAAATCTGTGCCGGCAACAGCTGTGGCATTGCATCTCCTCCCAATCCCTCCACCACCCTCCATGTCCACTGGGCCCTTTGGATACTGCCTTCTCCCCCGTTCTTCTCCCACCCTGCAAGCTCTCAGTACCCCTGGGTTTCCCAACATGATCCTGCAGTACCAAGGTGCCAGCTCACTGCACTACCACAGGTGAGCGCCTGGGCCGTGGCTCCTGTGGCAGCAAGACTGGGCAAAGAGGTGGAGAAAGGAGCCTCACAAGGGTCAGCCGTGAGCCAGAGCACGGCAGAACTTTGCAAAGCCCCTTCCTCCACCCTGCAGCGAGGAGGCAATGCGGGCGCCCCACCCTCGCACGGGGGGACACCACACCTGCGGCGGCGGGGGGAGAAGTGATGGGTTTCTCTGGGCTCAAGACTCCAGCAGTCCAAGGTAGCATCCTTCACAGGCAAGCTATCTGGGGCTGAGCTCACGGCAGGGCCAGTGGAGTCGGGCCCCCCAACACTGAGTTGTTCTACGGGGGCTCCCAAAGGGGCGTTGGAGTCCCAGCCACATTGGTTGGTTGGTAGGTTGGCTGCCACAGCCGGACACCAGCGCCTGCCCCACCAGGGCTGGCCAGGGTCCCCAAGTCCAGGAGAAAAGATATTGCAGAGAAGGTGATGGCCAATCCTGCCACCAGGATAGGAGAGGGAAGGGCAGGGGTGGCTGGGGACAGGAACATCCTGCAGGGCCTCAGGATCCTGGCTGGGGGCTGGCTCCGCTCCGTAAACCTGCAGGAACCGAGAGGAGAAGGGGTCAGTTTTCACCAAACTCTTTTACCCCACTTCCCCCAGGAGAGGCAACAATCTGACCGTTGGCTCCAAAAACCATTTGCTCCTCCTTGTCTGGGAGACAAGGGGATGATGTCCTTGTTCCAGCCACAGGGACAACCTCTTGCCATCCCAGCATGAGTCCTGGTACCCAGCAGGACCCACGGTGTCCCCTTTATGGAGCAGGACTTACAGAGCAGGAAGCGCCGCAGGTTCTGCGCAGATCCCCCCGACAGTAGGTAAGCCCAGGCAGCGGCAGCAGCCATCAGAATGTAGGAGGGCACCAGGCTGCCCACGTACAGGGGGTTGCAAAACGACTGGGGAGAGAGGCAGGAGAAGCAAAGGGTGAGCAGGCAGGAGAGGAACAGGGACAGGATGTGTGGCAGTGTCGCCACTCAACGAGTGGAGTGGGACAGGGGACACCAACTCCAGGATTTGGTTTGTGAAGGGCCAGCTGCTTTGCTAGTGCCAAAGACTGTTTCCCTCCAGCACAGGGACCAGTACCCCAAACACAGGTCCTGGTGCAGAGCTCTGTTCCCAGTTACTCACCGACCCCGAAACAGTGAGATGCATGACAACGACCGCCGCGATCTCCCACCAGCGCCGATGCTCACAGCCATGGAAGAAGAGGATCCCCCAAAAGGTGTGAAGGAAAATCAGCACCATGGTCATAAAAGCTGCAGGGAGCAGCAGAGAGGCGTCATAAGAGAATCACCCACCCTGACCTGGCCTGCAGGCTTGGGAAAGGGATGGGGAAGTAGAGACACTGATGGGCTGGACTGGGAGGGGCTGGAGAATCTCTCCCACACTTGGGGAGAGATGGGAGAGAAGAGCAGGGAGGGTCACAGGGGACAGAAAGAAGGGTTTGGCACAGAGAGATGTGACAGGGGCTCAGGTGGGTGAGGGTGTAGCACGGAGAGGACAGCATGAAGGTAAAACTCCATTCCCCCTGGCTCTGCTGCCTCTATAGTGGGGCAGAAACATGAACAAAGGGTGCCAGTCACTCACCTGAGGTCAGGAAGTACAGCTGCGAATCCCCATGGATGCCCACAGTGCCAGGCCCTAACGCATCAGCCAGCAGGTTGATCATGGAGAAGGCACCGCTCATGAGACCAAAGCCCACGCCAGCCACTGCCAGGACAGGAACACTGTCAAGCCCTGAGCCTCCCAGGGGCCACCCCAGGCATGTCCCTGCCAGCTCTGGCATGAGAAATCTCCCTTTGCTCCCAGCACCACGCCCAGCCCTGCGGTCAGGGTGCCCTACTCTGCACAGCACTCACCATATGCCATTTGCTGGATGGAAATGGGGGAGCAGCCGTCCTCACTGAGGGCCACCAGCCCCTCGATGGCCTTCCTGTGGGGTGAGAGCACAGTGGAGCCCAACACAGCCCAGCCATCTCCTGAGGCATGGTGCAGCACTCAGTCTGCACTATGTCATCCTCCTGATAACCTCCCCACTCCGAGCTGCAACACCCACCACGGAGAACATCCGTGTGACTTGTACCACCAGGCAAATCAGACACGTGAAAACCACATGAAGCCACAGAGAAAGATTTTCCGCAGAGGAATGTGGGTGCCAGCCAGCCGAGCAGTTTAGGGCTGGGGTGAGCAGGACATTGGGTGTAAGGCAAGCAGCAGCACCCCCGCATGGAAAACAGCTCCATTGCAGGCGAGGGAGGCTGTACCTGATCTCTGCATTTATACTCTAAGAAAGATGTTGACAAACAAGGAAGGAGCTGGAAAAATTCTCTGGGGAGAGATACTGGAAGAGGAAAGGCTTCATAATTTTTATCAGCTAGAGGTGTGGCAGGTGAGCACACCAGACAGCTCCTCAGCCCAGGGAGGGCAGCAGAGCTTGGATCCGGGGATCGGCGAGCGAAACGCAGTGGTTTGTGTCAGAGGCTGCTCCGTGGAGCTCTGCTACCCTCTGCCTGCCCGCCTCTGACAGTGCCCTGCCACAGGGAGCACTGCGAGTCTGCGGCCCCGGCTCCCCTGGCCTGCTCCCAGCTTCCACACAGAAAAGCTGGGGATTACGAATGATGCCAACCCCAGCACTATACCTGCCCGTGCCTGCCTGCACAGCCCCAGCACAGTGTCTGTCCATCTGTCCACACACAGGACAGGGTGCAGCGTGTGCTCACCCGGCAGCACAAACCCCGCACTCCAAGCAAGTGGCACCATGGAGGTGGGAGCTGCTAAGGCTGCACCGAGACCGTGTGCTGGGCTGGGCTGGGCAGCAGGTCCTCCAGACCATAGGGCTGCTCTGCTCCACCACCCGAGACCCATTGAGGTTAACACACCGTAACAGGTGCCACCCATGCGTTCCCAGTGAGCACCAAGGTCACACGTGACATCCCCCCCAGCCCAGGAGCTCCCAGACGAAACGTGACACCCCCATAGCCGGGACCACCATCCAGCAGCACTGGCACAGCAGGGGGGACGCCATTACCTGAGGAGCTTGTAGTAAAGGAAGCGGAAGGCCTCCTGCAGCAGCACAGAGAACATCACCCCAAATATCAGGAGCCCCTTCTGCAGCCGCTCGTCCCGCGGGTCGCTGGCTTTCACCGCAATAAACCAGATGAGGGACGAGAGCAGCAGCGACACCAGCCAGAAGAAAGCCCTGCAAGAGACAGAGCCTGCTGGCACTGGGGCTGTGCCAGGGCCATCAGGACCACCCTGCACCCCTGTGGCCACTGTGCCCTGGCCTTGCCCGCTCTCCCACCAGCACCAGCACTGCTCAGGTCCCAGTGCAGGGCAGGTGGTGCCTGTACTGGTCCTGATGCTGTGCTGTGCCTGCACTCCTTCTTCACCACTCGTCAGAACTGGCACCAGTGCCCCTGTTGTGCTCAAAGCAGTACCAGCACCTGTGCCAGGATCATATCCACATCAGCACCAGTACCATGCCCTATTGGTCCCAGTGATACTGGTGCCAGTGCCCCAGCTGCACACACACAACAGTACCACTCCCAACCCTCCTCTGGCACTGGTAAGGTAGGTACTGGTGTCCATGATGTGCTGACGGCTGTGACAGTAAGAGAAACAATGATGGTGCTCCTGCCATGCAAGGAACAGCACCACTATGAGTACTGGTGACCCCACTGAGGCCACAACAGCACAGGTACTGGTTCTATGAGGGTGCCTCAGCCAGTACCAGTCACATGCCTGGCACACCTCTGATGCCATCAGCACCCATCACATCCATACTGATACCAGCACGTCTGTCACACCCACATGGTACCAGCACCAGCACTGGTCCCAGCACCCCATCACACCCATATTGGTACCACTACCAGCAGTGGTACCAGTGCCCCTCCCACACTCATACTGTTACCAGCACCACCACCGTGCCAGTGCCCCGTCATGACCATACAGGTCATGCACAGGCACTGGGACCATCACCCTGTCACACCCACACTGGCACCAGCGCCCCTGTCACACCCGTACTGGGCACCAGCACTGGTCCCTGCGCCTCGTCACCCCCACACCGCTCCCGGCACCGGTCGTGGCCCCACACCAGCCCACCGCAGCAGCGCCAGCGCCAGTGCCCCCTCCACGGGACTGACCCGGCGATGAGGATGATGATGCGGAGCGGATCGCGGGCGATGGTGAAGAGGAACAGGCCGAAGGCGGGCCCGAAGGCGATGAAGGTGCACCCGAAGAATACGGCGAGCGTCATGTCGGCAGGACAGGCGGGACGCGGGGCCGGGACAGGTGGGACACGGCGCTCGGTCCGGACGGGCCCCGCGGCCCTTCCCCTCCGCCGCCCTTCCGGGGCCACTGACGTCACAGCTGCGCGCGCCGCCGGCGGCGGAAGCGGCCACCGGGGCCGCATCGGGAGGGGCGTGGCCCGACCGCGGGGGGCGGGGCCAGGTGTTGACGTCACCGGAGCAGGGGCGGGAACGTGGGATATGGGAAAAAGGGGCGGGAATGTGGGATATGGGAAAAGGTACCTCACGGGAGCGGGGCCCGGGGCTGGAACGGGCTCCCCAGGAAAGAGTCCGTGTTCCCTGCACTTTTACGTCCAACCCAACCCAGACCTGGCAAAGAAAGGGACCCCGGGGCCTGCTCCCACGTCCAGACACCCACACCCTCACCGCACCCTCTCTGCGCCCAGAAGGCGTCGGACAATTGCACTGGATGTCGAGTTCTGCAGGAGCGCGGTCCCCGTGCCTGTCTCGGCACACCTGCAGCCAGGCTCGAAGCTGCTGAGGGGTCTGGGCCTCGAGGCATCTGCTCATGGAATACGGGCCCTGCTCCTGGGAGGCACATTCCGCAGCAGAGCACTCCAGTGTGGCACACAGAGGGCTCTCCTGAAGCAGGGAAGCCCCGGAGCCCTGGCACTGCCCCTCCAGCCCGTTCCCTGACCCTTGCAGCCAGCAAGCTGCAGGCTGGATCTTTGCTCCGGAGACACTACTGGCATTTGGCGTGATCAGCGGGGTTTGCAGGGCCGAGTCAGGCCCTGGCAAAAGGAATCCCACAGGAGGAAATGGGCCACAAGTTTACCTAAGGTTTAATAGTTTCGTTGCAAAACAGCTCAGATTCAGACCAGCCGGCGCAGAGGAAATCACTTGTGGAGTTCACCAAGATGGTGATCTAGCCCAGTCCCCAAGGACAATAGGCATCAATATAGGGAAGACATCCTGCAAGAAAGGCACTACATTACAGAACCCTGAGAACAAGCGCTTCTTATTTATTTTCTGTTGCTCTGAAAGCCAATTAATCAGCATTGAGGTCAGCAGCTACTAAACCAATACAGTGAATGCTCCCCATGGCTCCCTTGCTGCCTGTCACCCTGCCATAGGCTTGTCTTGCTGCAGAGGTGCTCCAGTGCTAGTCCCACCCCCCCACAAGCATGTGGAGCAAAGGCCACGCATCCTCCTTCATTGCACATTCCCTCACAGGCAGCACAGCCCCACTGTGTAGTGCAGTACCGAGCACAGAGGGGTTTGTGTGACGCTTGGCTTCAGGCTGCCTGACCTGTTTTGAAAACCCCCAGAACCTTGCAACAAACCCCACACAGCTTGGCAACGTGGCTCTTCTGGCCCTCACCCCCATCTCTCAAGCTGTAAATGCAGGGAGGGACTGAGGGGTGACAGCAGTCTGTGCCTGGCTCTGCATAGCTCAACATGTCTCATCAAGATATCTCAGATGCTCTTTGTGTGGTCCTCCCCCTCCAGTGTGTAGTTCAAGAGTATTGAACAGGAAGGATTTGGAGATGAAATGAGGCACCAGAGAGGCCCAGAAAACTCGGAGCAGAGGGCAGAGATGAAAGGGTGCCAGAGGTTAAGGAGGTGGTTTATCAATGGGGTGGCAGCCCATGGCAGGGCTGAAAGCTCTTTGGGGAGATCTTCAGTCTGTCAGGCCAAGAGAAACAAATCCGAAGGTTGAAATTCAGTGGGAGAAGGGCAGGGAGAGGAAGGGAGGAGGGGACAGGCACTTCAGTACTCAGCGTGGGCCTGTGACGCGTAGGTGACATGCCTCTAGGTCAAGCTCCCATGCCAGCTGCTCCGTGGTGCCCCTCCCAGGGCTTTCCCTGGCTACCCCACCTCTCTGCAGGGCCGTAGGGAAGAAGATGGGTGGGGGAATGGAGGAAATGCAAAGCTTTGCTGAACCATGAAATGCCTCATGTCTTTCCCAGGCAGAGTATCACTTGGGAGCAGATATCAGGATATTATTGCCAAACCACAGACAGTTCAAAAGAATGAAAAAACCCTTGCAGAGGGGTGTAAATGGTTAAGTTAGATGGACTGGTACAAACCAGGAGGCAGCAACAGCTAATGGGGAAAAAACAGTGGGTGTGAAAAGGCTCTTTGTCCCAGCAGGAAGGCGACAAAGGCTGGGTACCAGGACGCGCCCTGACTGGAGTGCAAGGCAGGCGTGTTTGCAGTGCAGGGTGCAGGCTTCCAGAGAAAAGGTGCTTTTACACTCTGATTCTTTTCGGAGCCAGATAATCCCCTGTCTGGAAGGTGCTTTGACCAAACAATAGAATGGCTCAGCTGATGCACTGCAAGAAAACAAGGCAGACCCAAGGAGGAGCTCCAGCCCTTGCAGAGGGACAGCTCAGCAGTCCAAGATGGCATGTACTGTCCTCCCTCCACTCCTGCTCGTCCACATCCAGGGTGGGGGACTGCAGCTCACAAAAGGCCTTGCACCCTGTAACAGGTGAGTTTGAAAGGATGCCGAGATTGAAAACCAAGACACTGCTGAGAGCTCAACAATAAACCCAATATTTATTACAAAAAGTGGCCAAGTAAATGGGAACCTGAGAGGCAGGAAAGGAGAGGAGTGAAGTAAGCTCTCAATGAAACCCCCACTCACGTAGGTGTGTCTTACAAGGTTGTCTTACTGACTCCAGGATAACCAGAATTCCCCATAGCAGAGACTGCATCATCGGAGGGTCAGCAGGCTCACAAAGATAGCCAGCGTCCCCTCAGAAGGCAATGTTGTCCTTCATGAGAAACTTGATGCTGTGGTTTTGCCCACCAGCCAGCCCCTGGGGCTGAGGATGGTTTTGTCCAGATAAATTTCCAGAGAAAAAGCCAATCAAATCTTTCAGTAACGCCTTTGCTAATTACATATTTAAGAAAAACGGAAGAGGAGGTGGTTGTACAGTTGAAATTAGTAGCACTTGAAATTAGGTAGCCATGTAGGAGCAGCGGCAGGCCCCAAGTGGGGGCCAGGCCCCCTCCTCCCCTGACCCTGGGCCGGGGGCAGGTGTGGCACTGAAGCCCCCCTTCTCTCCTATAACAGAGTAGAGGAAAAAAAAAACTTTAGAGAAGAGCCTGGACAAGAATGCTGCAGCAAGAATTCCGGCAGAGAGATAACGAAGTGTTCAAGACCAAAGCTGCAGCAGGAGAGAGAAGTTCGAAGTGGGGCTTGCTTCTCCCCCCTCTCTTGCTGTCTCTCTCTCTCTCTCCCTTTAGCAGGGAAAAGACTGAAAAAATAAAACCCTGCCACCTATGAAAGTCTGTTGGAGTGAGGAGACCCCCATGCTGCTTGTGGAAGAGCCTACACTGGAATAAGTTGATGCATGAGGAAGCCAAGACTTTGTGAGAGACCTGAGGTGAGGCAGAGACCTGTTGAAGATTTTGTGACCCTGAGGGAAACCTACACTGGAGCGAGACAGCCCAGGTGGGATGTTGGGATCTGTGTGTGGGATCCATGCTGCTGCTGAAGATTTGTGACCCTGAGAAAGAGATTTACGCCAGAGCAAGAACGGCTCGGGTAAGCTTGGGATCCAAATGAGGGATCCATGCTAGACCTATGTCAGAGAGGCCTATCAAGGACTGTTTTCCCATGGGGAGGGACCTCACAGGAAACAGGGGTGGACTCAAAAGCCCTTATCCCCTGTGACCCTGTGGTGAAGATCCATAGTAGCCAAGTGTCCCCGTGTAGTCCATGGAAGACCTTACAGGGCCTGGGTAACCCCCCAGCCTCTGGTCTTAGCCCAGGAGGGGGGTAGGCCCAGCCCTGGAGGCCAACACAGAAAAGAGAGAGAAAGAAAAAGAGTTCCAGCTGCAACGAAAAGGAGTTGTCGTCCTGATATAACAGAAGAAGAGCTTTAGAGTGCTGCAGAGTTACTGAAAAGACCTGGAACTCCAAGAATGGAGAAAGAGACTGCTTCTCCTCCTTGGACTAATAAAAAAGGAGGGAGAGGTATTTCTGTAAATACATAATACTTTTTACCTAAATAGAATTATTGTAGATGTAGCTCTTTAGTTTTATTTTGCTAGTAATAAATGTTAATATTATTTTTCCCCAATCAGGTCTCTTTTGTTTGCATAAACCTTCTCTCAGCTTACAGTAATTGGGGGGGGGGGGGGTAAGAGCAAATTGACCCAGAGCAAAACCATGACACTCGAGAGCCCCGAGCACGAGACACCTGCATTTTTATCCAATTAGCCAGTGATGTCTATGTGAGTTTAGACTGAGCTTGAGACGTAGAGGTTTCCTCTGCATCCCAAGGAAGTGATGGAAATGAGGAACCACAGCCATGTTATCATTCTGAGCCCCCCACAGCCACAGAGAACACCCATATGCTGGCCACGGACTTGGGCCCCTGCAGAGCCTCCTTGCACAAACTGGGCAGGGAGACCCCCACCTCACCTCCCCGTGCCTGTGCCCGCCCACAAGGACCAAACGCAGCCATCCATCTTGTCAAACTGCTTTAATATTTGGACATGAAGACAGGACAGAGCCAGTCAGGCTGTGCACAGACAAGATGCCGCTGAGCCCTGTTGTAAGGCTGCAGGGCTTCCCTTCTCAATGAATGTGTGGATTTGGCCAAGATGCAGTTCAGCTGATGATGTCCTGAGCATGCCAGTGAGGTGCACGTGTTGGGTAGGGAAGAGGGATGGGGGATCTCCAGGGCAGCTCAGAGGTTGTTCAGCTCCAACAAGGTCTGGTCCAGGACCTGGTGGATGCCCACGTTCTCCTCTTTGGCACTGGCCAGGCTCTCTGTGAATGCAAGGGACACCCAGCCACACACACACACACAGACACAACCCAAGGGTACCCAGGTGCAGCCGAACCCACGCACACCACGCCAAGCACAGACACACGCACACAGACACACATTTCAGTATAGCAATGGCCTCCAGCTGAACGGGGCATTCCCGGTGGAGCAAAGTCCACACAAACCGCCCCATCTCCGGCAGGGAGGAGTCCAGCCACTCTGGGACCTGCCAGGGCAGCCAGGCCAGTCAGGGCTGGTCACTGGGGCAGGCAGTTACTGCTCTTCAGCATTTCCATCTTCCCATGGTGCCCCGTTGCCCATGGCTGAGCCCTCCGCAGCGCAGCTGCTGCCGGTGAGGACCATTGCTTGGCCAGCCCCTGAGGCATCAGCACTGGCTGGCTGTGGGCACATGCACACACCCTTTGCCAGCGAAAGCAGAGAGCCAGTGCCTGCTGCGTGACCCAGCAGTGCTCCGTGAAGAAAAGGAGACAAGAACCCCGGAACAGCCTGGGAGGGCAGGCAGAGAGGATAACAGAGAGATAAGGAGCAGAGCTAACAAGGCTACAGGGATGAGCTCTGCCAGGCAGCCTGCTGCCAAGGCAGCCTCCTCCGGTGTTCACTTCCAAATGGCATCATCCTTTCCCTGAGATAGGGATGGAACAAGAGCCCTGCCTACTCAGCCCTATCTCCCAGTGCGCCCTGCTGGGCTCTTCCCTGTCCTCTGCCCCAAGTTTGGGTCAGTGGATGCCGCTGGGTCCCCATCTCTTATCCCAGTGATCCCGGCACCCTGCAGGGACCCTTTTCTGAGAGGATCCTCCCTGCACAGTTTAGGGTGACCAGAGTGAGGAGGAAGAGGCTGCCCACTGACTCCTGGGACAAGGGGAGGAAAGCAGTGACACAAACCACCACCTCCCTCCCTGGCAGAGCCAGGCTGATGCCAGAGGACAGCCATCACCACGTGGTCACCCCAGGACATCACAAAATCCCTTATTCCTCTCCCACAAAAAACCGATCAGGCTCCAGAGGGGCTCCCTGTCCGCCCCCACGCAGGGTAGTTACCCCTGTGAGGATAAGCCAAGGTTTCACACCTCGCCTCGCAGCAGTGGGGAGCAGGTAGGGGCTCCCAGCCCTAAGCCAGCCTGGCCAAAACAGGGCAGGGAGGCTGGGCTGGGGCCAGGAGCTCTGGGCAGCTCAGTTGTTAAGTTCAGTAAGGATGACCCGCAGCTCGTTAGTGAGAACACGGTTTTTCTCGGCCTCCTGCTGAGAGCGCTCTAGAGAAAATGGAGACGTCAACGCAGCACAGGAAAGAGAGAGAAAAAAGTGAGTTAGTGAAAAGAGACAGCATTTCCCAAAGCCCTCAGTGGAAACACCACAGCTGCCCAGTCAGCAGCAGGGACCAGCTGGACCGGCAGGAGGAGGCAAACCAGTCCTGGCACAGGGACAGGTCTGTAGGTCCATCAGTTTGAGAACTGAATTCTGGGGCACGGTAGGGTGGTGAGGAAAGAGGAGGGGTACCAAGGACAAATTTAGGGATCATGAGATCACTGCTGAAGGTAGCACGAGCTCTTTCACCAAGGGAAAGTGATGCAGGACACATGACAGGGCTGAGATTGCTGCTTGCAGGAAATGTCTGGGAGTGGAGACAGTGAATGGACAGAACCAGGTCTAACCCTCGTATTTCACGCCAAGAGAGTCATGGAGAAGATGGCATGAGATGAGGAAAGCTATGTATGAGAGCCAGAGGGTGACTGGGGTCAGCACAAAGGGCCCTGTCCTCCTCAGCCTGGCAGTGCAGGAGCCTCTCAGGTCTCAGCCATGGTTACCCCAGGGCTCCCACGAGCTGCCTGCAACCACCTCCTACCACACTGCTGACAGGACCCACGTGAGACAGGCAGGAGATGAGGGATAGAGTGGCATGAAGAAAACAAAGGAGAAACCAATGTTGAAACTTTATTGAAACAAACTCATTAAACCAAAGGGACAGAACATTAAAGAAAAGTCATGAGATGCAAACTGAAGAGCAATGTGCAAAGGACAGAAGGCAGGGTGAGGGAGGAGCGGGGGGTTGCCTGCCTGCCAAGGAAGGAGGTGTCTGCACAGTCGGGCCCAACCCTCTATCCCCCAGGCCTGAGCTTTGGCAGTGGAGGTGCCGCTTCCCCAATGCAGGTCATCCCCATCCTGGGGCCAGCAAGCAGCACCGGGGGGCTTTGCTGGGAGTATGCGGGGGAGAGAGGGCCCCCCATCCCCGGAGCTGCAGGGTCCCCAGTGCTTCTGCTGCTGGGGAGCCAAGGAGGGAGGTGCTGGAGTAAAAGGCTTCCAGGCACAGCCCTGATCCCTATTGGGCAATACCATGGCATAACCTACTGCACAGGCACTATTCAGCCAGTACATGGATGCCATGGAGCTGCTGTCCTGCCCTGACCAAACAGCTCTAAGCACCTACATCTTGTCTCCCCAAAGAGGGGTAAAGCGGGAACACCCCAGGCCGGCTCCTGTCCCAAAGGAGCCGACGGACAGGCACAGGCTAGGAAGGACAGAGGAGGACAGAGAGGGTAGGGAGAGAGGTGGGATGGCCAGGCAGGCAAGTAGCCGAGCTAGGGAGGGGAGAGGCAGGTGGGGAGGGCGCGCAGTGCTGGTGCCCAGCAGGGGGCTCAGAGGGAGGTGATGTCGTTAAGTGCATTGTCCAGCTCCTCGCTGATGGCTTTGTACTTCATCTTCTGCGCATACACTTCATCTGCAGGTGGGAGCAGGCAGGGGGCAGATGGTGGAGCAGAGTGAGGGGCACAAAGTGGAGAGAGAGAGTGGCTGTGAGCGGCGGGCTGAGGGCAGCAGGAGCATGCAGGCACAGGCGGCATGGAAGTGACCCCATTCCCCACCCAAGGGCAGAGCCCACACTTCAGCTCTGCACTCCTGCACCAGACACCACAGCATCCAGCCTCCCACCTCCCTGAACCCCTACCCACCCCCTCACCTCGGCCAAACCCTGTCCAGCCCCACCAAGGGCACAGTGTGGCCAAGCACTGCCCTGGGAAAGAGGAACAGGGCAGGCAGGGACATTTTACCTTCTAGGTCATCAATGGTTTTCTCCAGCTTCGCCACAGACCTCTCTGCAAATTCCGCCCGGGTCTCAGCCTGTGGGAAGCACAGTGGGGAGAGGGTGAGCTGCAGGGCACAACAGGGGCGGTGCAGGCTGCACTGCACTCCAGATCTGCCCCCTTTGCATCTCTGGTACCCTTCTCCACAAGCACTCCCCTGGTAAAGGCAATGAACAAGAAAGGTCATGGGCCCTGTGGAGCCTCACACCCCAAACCAGAACAGACTTATAGAGGGGCATCCCAGACCCAGGCACCTGCTGTGCTGCAGGGCTGCAGTTTGGGAAACTGTGAGAGGACATGGGCATAACAGAGTCAAAATCCACTCAGGATGGCAAAATCACGCCTGCACTGATGCAGTGGCAGCCCTACACTCCTTACCTCCTTCAGTTTTTCCCCTAGAAGCTTGATTTCCTCCTCATACTTGTCCTCCTTGGTAGAGTACTGCAGAGACAGAAAAAGGCACCTGTGAGCCCCAGGGGGAACCTTCAGCTGTCCTTCACCCCAACAGGAGACCACAGGACCCCCAGACCCCGTGCAGTCTGCCCAGCCCCAACAGCCTCACTGGGTCCTACCTTGTCAGCCTGGGCCTCCAGGGACTTCAAGTTGTTGGTGACAATTTTCAGCTCCTCCTCTAGGTCACCACATTTACTATATCCCAAGCAGGGCCGGCAGGAAGGGGGGAGCAGGGCCAGGGGGCAGGAGAAAGGCGGGAGCAGAAAGAACGGGCACAGGGTAGCAGGAAAGAAAGAGAGAAAACAAGTTGAGAGAGGAGAAGACTCAGTGCAAGTGGACAAGGAGCAGAGCCGCTGCGAGTGGGAGCTGCCGGGACGCATCTGTTCATCCATTCCTTGTGCTTCCTTGCACGGACAGTTCGTGCATTACCACCAGCCGGGCTCTCACCGGCCCCGCCAAGGGAAGCAGGGATGGAGGGATGGAGGAGCGTGCCCAGCCTGCACCTGCTGGAGAGGGAGGTGAGGGGAGGCCAGTGGTGGAGGCATTGGTGCAGAAGAGAGAGGTGGCTCGCATGGTTCAAGAGACAGCGACAGAGAGAGGGGGGCTGCTGCACATTGCCCCGCACCCCTGCCCCAGTACCTCTTCCTCTGAGGCAATGAGGGATTTGAGAGACTGGTCCATGGTCCGCAGCTCTTCTTCCAACTGTCTCATTCGGCTGGGGTGGAAGAGGGGCACCCCGGGGTAGGGGGACAGCAGAGAACAGCGTCAAGGATGTGATGTCGGTGGGTTGGCAGCCCCCTACCCCCAGCCTGCGACCCCAAGGACCACCCCAATGACAGGCCCCACCGCTCCCAAGGAACGTCTTCCCCATCCCCATGCTGCCAGGGATTTGGGGCAAAGGCTGTGTGGGACCCCTGCACGCTCCCTGCCGGGAGCCCTGCTCACCTCTCTGCCACCTCTGCCCTCTCCTCTGAGCGCTCCAGCTCTCCCTCAAGGACCACCAGCTTGCGGGCAACCTGTTGATGGGAGAGAGAGGCATATATTGGCCCTGTGCTTGCCCCAGCTTGGGGCACAGGGCTGTGAGGAGGTGGCTCTGGGTGTTGCCAGGGAGTCAGGACTGGGGAGGGGGGTATGCACCTCCTCATATTTGCGGTCAGCCTCCTCCGCTATGTGCTTTGCCTCCTTCAGCTGCATTTCCTGGAGCTCCATTTTCTCCTCATCTTTCATGGCCCTGTTTTCGATGACCTTCATGCCTCTGAGGGAAGACCAAGCCAAAAGATGTTACTGCCATGGCATCTGCACATCTTGCCAGTCCACTGTACCCTAACCCCACCATCCTCCGAAGACACGGGACATTGCTTGGGGATGATGGCACTTGCTGGCCACCCCACACAGTAGGGTCACACTAGCAGTACCCTAAAGATGCTCCTGTACACAATTACAGTGGAGCTGACCCTAGGGCTATGCTCCAGAGTGAGGAGGTGTGGCTGTGGTGGCCAGGTCCTGAACCCATCTTTAGGGGGGACAAAGTGTGCAGCTGAAGATGAGCCAGCCACAACCCCCACAAAAACAGCCTGACAGGTCAGCAGCCTTTAGGAAATGCTAGAGAACATCCTGTGGCAAAGACTTTCTCATTCTGGGTGATGCTCACAAACCCCTGTGAACCCCCATAGAAGGGACTCCTGCAGACTCTTCTCTCGCACAGATGTTGTTGCTCAAACTGGTCTTTGCCAATGGAGGGAAGAGCTCACGTCACTGTCTGGAAGGCTATGACATCCAGGCACTCCCATACAACCTGAGTGCCCTTGCCTGCACAGCTCCTGTCCAGGAAACCTGCTTGCCATAAGGATGGGGCAACACATGCTTTGCGGCACTGCTTTTTAATTAGGCTGTTTTGCTGTCAAATCTGAACTTAGTTCCCAGGCACAGATGTTGCCTCCTGGGCCGTTGTTGAGACCCTGAGCGTAGGAGGCTGCTCTGGGGAAGAAAATCTGCTCCTAGCTTCCTCTGGCTTTGGGCACAGCCTGGTGTTTTCATAAATACCAGATAAATTTTCTCAGGGTTTTATGCTCTAGAAATTTCATTTTTTTTTAGGAATGCCTGTGCCTGGAGGACTTCTTTGCACTGTGGCTTTGCTCTCTCCCTTTGGAGTCTGCAAGAAAACCAACATAAACCCCATAAGGTCCCTTCAGAGGGGGCTGCTTGCAATCAATACCCCCACCTGATACCACCCCCACTGTCCTTTCCCATCACACCTCTCGCTCTCATCAGCTGCCTTCTCAGCCTCCTCCAGCTTCTGCAGGGCGGTGGCCAGGCGCTCCTGGGCTCGGTCCAACTCCTCCTCTACCAGCTGGATACGGCGGTTGAGGGAAGCCACTTCAGCCTCAGCCTGGGGGAGCAGAAACCCCTCAGTCATTCCATGTCACACATACGTGCGCACACACACACACACACACATATATATATTTTAAAAAGCATTTTCAGTGGTTACTTCTGCATTTACAGTCCAGAACACCCCTTTGGCATTGTGCAGCAAGCCAGTGCTCACTGGAATGGGATGCCTGAGCATGCATCCCCTTGCCTTTCCACAGGGACAACAGGGTTATCCCTGTCTGTAGTGCATATTCGATGCTGACTTCTCCCAGCCTTGCAACTCCAGCCTAGCACATGCAGCCCCTCCACCATGTTCTCACACCTCTGGCTCCTG
This sequence comes from Empidonax traillii, assembly GCF_003031625.1. Classification (NCBI taxonomy): domain Eukaryota; kingdom Metazoa; phylum Chordata; class Aves; order Passeriformes; family Tyrannidae; genus Empidonax; species Empidonax traillii. Next base: position 1,218,367 of record NW_020955219.1, on the reverse strand, counting down.
CCCTGGGGAGAGATAGGCCACGTTCCCCAGGGTAGGGTGGCTGTGGCAGCATTTGCTGTCATAGGGATGGTATTTGGGGTTTGCAGAAAAGCGAGTAAAGGGGGAGGAATGCCCTGTGCCGCTTCACTCCCGAAAAGGAGATCGGGAGCCGCTTGTGGATTTCCTGTTTACAGAGGCGACAGAGTGAGCTGGGAGCTTCTCCTGCGGGAACCCCCATGGGCCTGTGCAACAGGACAGCCCGAATCCAGCACGGAGCCCCCTCAGCTGATGCACAGCAGAGCGCCGGGGGCAGTGGAGCGAGTCGCCCTTGGCAGGCTGGCACCCCGCCAAGATGCGGCTGGCAGGACCCACTGGACCAGAGCCCTCCCTTTCCCAGGCTCCCCACGCACAGGGCTGGGAGCTGGGGCTGGCCAGGAGCAGTGGCCCTGGCCTTCCGCCAGCCCCTTGACGCCTGGCCTCGCACTCTTTCCAGTTGGTAAAGGCCTCCAGCTCCATTGCCACAGTCGGGAAACGCTGCCTCAGCAGCTCTCAGCTCTGCTTCCCACCGAGTGGGGGGGTAGTGCAAGGAAGACCTCACCCGGATACAAAGGGATGGGTGGAGATGAGACCTCAGCATGGGGAGCAGTTCCATGCACCAACACAGGGGATAATGTCTCCTGCTCATATACAGGCTAGAGCAGGACTGGCCGGCTGCCGTGCCCAGCTCCATCCAGCCTCATGCTCCAGCGCTGGGAATGCCTTGGGGGACATTAGCCAAACAGAGGGACCATGGGAGCAGCGAGGGGCTGTCACCTTGCACGGCCCCTCTGAGCACCCTCGATCCCCTGAGAGGAAGCAGCAGGGTGGGGACAGACGCAGCCAGCATCTCTCTGAGCGGGCGACCAGCCCCACAGCTGGCACGACAATCACCTTCGCCCCACGAATTCCCTTTTTTCCGGGCTCTCTGAGAGCTTGTCCCTTGCCAGACCGCCCAGTAGGGAACTGGGGCTGGCCTTTGCACGGCGATGCTCTGGACGGCCTGCAGCATCACCCTCACCTCGTCGGGAGCCTTTTTTTCCCAGGGAATCACCCCCAAAGTGGGTCAAGAGCTGCCCGGATGGACACTGGGGAACATGAGCTCTCCGGCAGCTCCCAGACCGGGGAACCCGATCTGTGGCTGCAGGAAGGGGCCATTTCCTCCGCACACAGCCCGAGTGACAACAACCTGGGTACCGCACCCAGCTCTGCCGCTCCTGATATGGTGAGAATGTAGAATGAGTGGGCATAGGGAACAAAATGAAAGGAAGAAAACAGAAAGCCCCAACAACTAAAAAGCCAAACCAGGAACAAGCTGCCGCTTGGGAATGCCATCCCGTTGCCAGAGTGGCCGTGTGAAGGGGTGGCTTGTCCCCACGAAGAGACAGGCTCGAGAGATAAAGGCTCTCCCACTGCCGCGGCCCGGACCGCAAAGCCAGCTGGAAGCCAAAGATCCTGGGCATGGGATTCTGAGCTGTGCACGCGAGCCTGCGAGGGAGAGGATCCTTTCCCAGGATGCGCCCGACCCCAGGAACAGCCAAGGCAGGGCTTGCCGCTGCCGCTCCCAGCGCCCCGCCAGCCGGGAAGCCCCGGGGAGCCCCGCACGCAGCATCTGTCTGGCGCAAGACCCACGGAGGAGGGAGGCGGCTGGAGGAGGCTGCCCCAAGGCCCCTGCCCGGGGGCTCTCGCCAGCTGGGTGGCAGCTCCCCCCGGCTCCCCTGAAAGCTCCTGCCGCTGCGCTCCGCTCCGCCCCGGGGGCAGCCAGCCCGGCTACCGGGGCGAGGGGCGTGGGGGGCCGGGGTCGGCCCGCCGGGAGGGATGCTGGCAGCGGGGCCAGAGCCAATGGGGCATCCCGGGGAGCCGCCGGGGCGCCCCCCGCTCCGCCGCGCCCCCTTTTCATCCCGGCGGCCCTTACCCGCTCCCGGGCCTGCCGCTCGATATGATAGTCCCGCTGCAGGTGCTCGGCGCGTTCCTCCGCCTCGTCGGCCACCTGCTGCAGGCTCTGGATCTTCTTTTTGACGGCATCGATGGAGCTGGCGCTGGCCATGGCGGGGGCTGCCGGCGGGGAGGCCACACCGCCGAGCCCTTTGTGGGATCCGCCCTTCTCGGGCAGGAAGCGCTCAGGCAGCGGCCGCTCCCGCCGCCCGCCCTGCCTCCATCCCTTCCTGCTCCTCCTCCTCCTCCTCCTCCTCCTCCTCCTCGTCCTCTTGCTGCTGTCTCAGACCGAGCTGCGGCGCCGCTCCCCCGGACGGGGCGCCGATGCCCACCCCCGGCAGGGGACAGTACCCACAACGGGATGGGTGCGTAGTGCCCCTCATCCCAAACAGGACATAGGGAGGACCCCCGGGCAGGACGCGTGGTCCTCCCCAGGCAGGAGTCACTGTCTTTACACCCCTCACCGAGGCAAGATGCACAGCGGCTTCTAGACAGGGCACAGTGTCCCCTCAGCCGGGGGCAGCGCACATCCTCCCGGGCAGATGCACAGTTCCCGCTGGCAGGACATATGGTCCACCGAGCCAGGACACACAGTGTCCCCCAAGGCAGGGCACGCAGTCCTTGGGTGTATGGTGCCCAGGGTGTATGGTGCCCCCCTGCCAGGTATGCACAGTCCTACTGAAATCCTCCAGAGCGATGAAGAGGACCCCAGGAAAATGGACTCAAACATTTCCAGGAGTCCTGAGAGTCTGTGAGTGCCGGAGCCTGACCCCTGAGGCCCCACAGCCACAAGAGCAGTGTATCCATGGGTGCTCCCTCTGCACTCCTTGCTGCAGAGCTGAGAAGGGTCATGGACTTTTCCCTACAGGAAGTCAGTAGGAGCAGCACCTGCTCCAGGTTGTCCTCCAGCAGTACCTGGGGCTGCAGCCAGGTCCCCAACATCCATCCCGTTCAGTCCCTTGGCATCTGCTTCCTTAAGTGAGGACCTGGCTGGCAGCCCTACAGAGTTCCATGGGGCTCATGGAGCCCCCTGCACATCCCAGCTGCCCTGGAGGCTATGTCCTCCAGGGCAGGCCAGTCCCCCAGCTCCCGGCATTCCATCCCAGCTGGGGCACACACGTGTCTTGATCCATCAGGAGAAGCCTGGCTGGCACTCAATCCTCCCTTAAGAAGCTCTGACAGCTCCCAGGCAGCCCTGACTGCACTTCACACCTGCCTCCAGGGATGTCCAGGGATGCCAGTTCCCAGAATGACCCCACCATCTGCCATCAGCTCCAGGGCCAGGGGTCCTGGGGGTGACCCAGCGACACTGCTCTCTGTGCTCTGCAGCTCTGTGTCTTCTTGCCAAGCAGCACTGGAAGAGTCAATACTGTGGGTCTCCTAGGAGCACATGGCCTTGGGCTTGGCCATGGGTTTGGCCTTGGTCCCAGCTGATCCTGCCTTGTTCCCAATCTGATGCCTGGGTGCTAAGAGTGCTCCCAAGCTGGGGCACAGGGCCCAGAGCAGAAACAAGGATTCCTGGCAACAGTGTGGTAGAGATGAGCTGGCTGCAGGCATGTGGGGGACAGACTGGGGGGCAGCCACCCTGGTCCCGCAGTGACCAGGCTAGGTGCCTCCTGCTGTGGCCCCACCCCGAGATGCAGAGTCACTTCCCAGCAGAGTCCCGTTCCCTCCCACCAGCTCGGGGAATCACCAAATAAGAGCAAAGTCTTGGCCGGGGAGAGCAGCTGGGGCGGGAACATGGGTGAAGCTTTCGGGATCATGGCCTGGGAATGGTGGAGTTTCCCTAGGCTCCTCTGGAGTGGCTGGGGACAGACCACTGCTGAGAATGAGGGAGGACGGAGGGAGCTGTTCTGGCTAAACCCACTATCTCAACTGCACCGTGTCCAGCAGCCCTTGCCTGCGTCTTGACCTGGGCACCACAGGCTGTCCCTCTGGGGGACAAGAGGCGATGGGACCACAGTGGCCTCGCAGAGCTGCTGGACGGGGGCTGTCAGCACTGTGGAGCTGCTGATCAGGAGTCAGGAGCTCCCTGCTCTGTGCCACCATCTGACCCCTCTTGAAGTGCCTGGGGCATCATATTTGCCCTCCTTAGTGCAGTCCCCATGGCCTTCATACACTGCCATCCAGTGCCAGTGTCAGGACAGTGCTGGAGTGGGGCAGCTGTTTATTCTTTTAAGGTATTGACCTTTTAGCAAAGGACAGGAGGCTGCCTGGATCACTGGTGTGGGCCCTGACCTAGCCAAGGGATAGGTACACAGGCAAACACTGTCCTGGTATACAGGGGGAGACTGATGGGTGAGCTCCAGGGATCTGCCTGGTGCTTCCTCTGCTGGAGCCAGGAGCTGTTCTGCGCCTCGCACCAGGGAGATGACACCAGCCCTGGCACTTAGAGCTGTCAGCACATTCAGGTCCCTGGCTCAGGGACCTGGTGACTCTCAGAGCCCCACACATGGTGCAGCCTATCTAGGTTTTGGCATGGACCTGGGGTGGCTGTGCTGGTGATAGAGCCCCAGTCCTGCTGCAGCCAGCCTGCAGCCTGACACTGCCTCTTCGTCATGTCTCCTGCTCTGGCCCTTCCCTGGAGTGGTTGGTGGCTTCTGTCCACTGTATCTCCATGTCGAAGCCCACAGACTTGCCCAGCCACTGTGGACCAAGAGTAGGGAAACACACCTTCCCCACCCAGGATGGCATTGTCAGCAGGAGATCACTCTGCACCCACAGCTGACACTGTTTGACCCTTCCTTGGAGCCGCATACTGAAAACATCCCATCTACTTGCAGCCACACTGAGTTTTCCCTGTCCCACACCAGCACAGATCCAATCAGTCCAGTGTGAACCCTACTGCACACAGCAGCTACCCTGCCCAGCTTGACATGCCTGCCCCATTCCAAGATAAATGTGTCCTTTCAGAAGATTTTTGATGTTTTGACTACGTTGTTTAGTATCTAACTAAACCAGGGCAGCTCTGTTGGATCAGTAAACAAGTTTGGGGAGCACTCAGGGGCTCTGGGCTGCCACAGGGATTTGTGTTGCCACTGCTTGTCCTTATCTGGCCACCCCTGTCCTTGGCGACCACCTCAGAGATTCAACTCATCTCCCCTACTTAGCTCCATAAACCAGCTGGGAATTAATTTTTTGTTCTCAGTCCTAAAAAGCCTGGCCATGCCCTGCTGGCCGTGCTCCAGATGGCTCTCCTTTAGCTTCTCCTTCAGTTTCCAGGGTTGGTTTTCATCAAAGAAGGGCTGGCTATCAAAAGGAGGATTTATTTATAGGGTGTCAAATACCCTGTGTGGCACCACAGGTCGTTATACCCCATTCCTGAGCGGCCCCATGGCTGCACACAGCTGTTCCACCCTTCATCCAGGCCAGGCACAAGCCAATTTCAACACCTTCCTAACATCTCCCCAGAGGGATCTATTTCCCAGGAGAAACATCAGTCATGGCACTAAATAAAACTCTTCCTGGCCTTGTCCTTCTCAGGGTACAAGGTGGCACCCTGGACCCCAAATCCATGCACCCACATCCCACCCAAAGTCCCCTTCCACGCACCCCAAGCATTCTTCCTTGCAGCCAGCACTCAGCAGCTAAGCACAGCAAGAGATTTTTCCATTTCCTTGCTCTGCCACTGTTTGTTAAGCCCCCCAGTTTTCCTAAGAGCATTGTGGAGGTGCGTGCCTGTGACACAGCTCCGGACACTTGTCCCCGTTTGCTTTAGGGGGCCCGGCTGTCGGCTGCCCATAAAGCTCCAGACAGGATCAGCCACTCCAGCACTGCCCACCACAGCTGGCCTGGCCCCTGCACCCCCCACAGGACCCATCAGCCCGGTTCAGTGTCAGCATCGCAGGAATGGGATCCTGACAGTCTTCCCCTCGGACGCTTTCCATATAAGGGCCCCCTCTTCCTTTAACTGCTGCCCCCCCCCTCCCGCCGAGGTCCAGCGCCCAGGGGGAGGAGTTGCTGGCGTGCCTACTTACGTCTGTAGCTTTCTTCTCTGCCTGCTCTAACTTCTCCTGGGCCTCCTTGACAGACTCAGAATACTTCTCCACCTCATCCTCAGTGCCCTTCAGTTTCTTCTGCAGGCCCTGCTGTTCTTCCTCCAGCTGGAGAAAGGATAAAGGATAAGGGTCAGGGTGAACGGCGGTGTCTGCAAGGCTGGAAGGGGATGGCCACCCTCCTCCTGGGGGCACTTATCCTCCTCCTGGGGACACCCAGGTTTGGGGGCACATGAACATGCTCCTTCTGTCACCTTTGGATCTACAACTCCTTGGGATGCTCTTGGAATAGAGCAGCCCCCAGCACGCCTGAGCGTAGTGGGTGTAAGGGGATGGTGGTCTCCCTCCCTGTGTAGGGGGTTGGGGAGCTCCTGACTTGGGGACAGAGCTCTGGGGGACACCAATGCGTGTCCCCATGTCCATGTCATTGGAGTGGGAATCTGCAGTCCCCAGGGTTCTCCCTGGCACAGGGACAGAGAGGTGACACTGGGATGTCCTGCTGAGATAAGGCGTGTATGGGGGGACCAGTGTGAGGGCTCAGGGAAAATGGACTGAAGTGCTGGTCCCTGGGGACAGGCCCACAGGGAGTGAGGCCTCTGGGATGGGGTCCCAGTGAAGTGAGGTCTTTAGGCTGGCAATCCCGAGAGCTGGGATCCACAAGCAGGACACCCAGTGGGGCAAGGTGCTTGAGGCAGGACATCCATAGGACAGGGGACTCCAGGCTGGACACCCGTTGTGGGGAAGTCTCTGGGGCTGGGTGGAGTATCTGCAGGCTGGACAGTCAGAGGGATGGGGTCCCCAGGGCTGGGCATCCATCAGGACAGGATCTCCAGGGCTGGACACCCTTAGGGCAGAGGGGTTCTGGGCTAGACACCCAGCAGAATGGGGTCCCCTGGGCTGGCCACCCCTAGAGCGAAGGGTCCCGAGGCAATGCCAGAGAAGCTCGTGGGACACCCACCTGCTTGCAGCGGTCCTCCGCTTGCTTCTTGTCAGCCTCCGCTTGCTCGGCGCGGTCGATGGCGTTCTCCTTGTCCAGTTTCAGCATCTGCATCTTCTTCTTGATGGCCTCCATGGTGGCGGTGGGTCGGCGGCGGGGCGCGGGACGGCAGCGGGACGCGGAGCACCGAGAGCGGCGGGAGCACCGGGAGCGGCGGGAGCACCGGCACTGCTCTCCCCGCCCCGTCGCGCCCTCTAAAAGCTGGGGAGGGGCTGAGCTGGGCAGGGTCGGCCCCGGCGCCTCCCCCGCCGCCCGCCAGCACCTTTTAGGGACAGGCTCGCCACCGGCCCTCGCACCGAGCGGAACGGGGGGGCAACACCCCCGGAGGGCATCGCCGCGGCCCCGGCGCCGGGCACCCCCGGTCACTGTGCTGTGGGTACCCCGCTGGCACTGGGCGGTCACACACCGGGACGATGCCCTAGTGGTACCCCAGTGACACTGGCTGAGGGACACTGTGTAGCGCTGTGCCACGGGAACCCCAGTGGAACCGAGCAAGGGACACCCTCGGGAACCGAGCGAGGGGTACCCCCGTGGCACTGACTCCAGTCAAAGCTGTCCCCATGCTAGAGGACATCACAAGGCTGACACTGCCACAAGTACACCACATGCCCAGTCATTGCCACATGGGGCCTGAGGGACCCTGCTTGCTGGCACTGGTTTGGGGGCACCTCAAGGGCTGGCAAGGCACTTGGGAATATTAGGCACTGAAGTCTTGGGGACACACTTAGGTTGTTATTGCACTCAGGGGCAATCATGGGCTGTGATTGCACTGAGGGACACAGCGGACAGGCATTGCCCACATGGGGAAAATCCCCCAGGAGAGAACTGAGTGGAACCCCTGACATCCCCATCCAGCTGCTGGTGGGGCAAGAGGGCCCCAGCTCTGTGTAGACTTCTCAGCACCCACCTCCCCGCTGCCTTGCAATTTGGTGCCACTGTCCCTGGCACTCTCAGGGACACCTGGCACACACACAGCCTATAGGGTAGCATTTCAGGGTGGCACAGGGCATGTGGGCAGCTTGCTGCCCCTCTTCATCTTTCTGCTCTAAATAAACTGTATTCCACAGGCAAAAAAAATGCAAACCGTTCAAATCCCAGCTCCTCCAAAAATAACCTGTGCTTTAATAACGATCATAAATGCTTCTGGCACATTGCCAGCTGCAGGGTAGGCTCTGGGTCGGGGGGGCTGGAAGGAGCTGGTGGAGGGGCCACGAGAGCTGTGTGGCACGTGGACAGGCTGGGATGGGATGGGGACATGAGGGGTGCACAGGCTCCCCCAGCCCATTACCCCTGGGCCACAGCCAGCCCTTGGCTGACGCAACTTTTCGGCACCAGTGCTCCAAGCAGAGAGGAGCAGAAATTTTTGGAGCTGGAGAAAGTGGCTTTCTGGGAGCCCTCAGGCCCAGATGGTGGGGGTGGGTTGGAGGGATGGGAGCAGCCAAGGACCAAGGGTCTGCTCTCTCCATGGGGAAAGCAGAAGAGCCACTGCTGGACTCTGGAGAGCAGCTATTAGTACTGACAAATTAGGCACATATTTGGACAAGGAGAATCTGTAACTGCCAGCATGTGGCTTCTAAGGGGAGGGGAAAGATCTGTCTCCCATCATTCCTGGGAAGAGAATAGTTGCCTTTCTGTGAGATGTTTCAGTCTGGAGCAACTTAGTGGGCTCAGCCCATGGGGGAAAGACAATGATGGGCATGGTGCAAGCAGCCAGGAAATTGCCCTGGAGCCAGGCTAGCCCTCAGATGTGCCCCTAAAGGATGCTGTTTTCCCTTGCTGCCCCCTTCCCTTGGCTGCAGGTGTCATAGTCGTATCTGACAATGCAGCTGGAACCATCCAGGTGCAGAGGCCCACAGGTCTGGCTTTAAGCCCATCCTCTGGGGTAACCTCTGGGTCAAGGGGGTGCAGAGGGTGTGTGTGCATGTCCCTCACATTGCTGCCCCATGCCCAGGCTTGTCCTGGGCTAAGGTCTCCAAGGATGGTGATCACCTCTATGTTTCACTCTAGAGTCTGACCTTAATCCCAGGGAAAGGCTTATCCTGACAACTAATGGGACCTTCCCAGGTGCAATCCATGCTGCAGGCTCTCACTCCATCCCTGGGCTCCCCAAGAAGTTGGGACATGGCTTCCCCATTCACCTTCAACTTAGCTGGATTTGGGTTCCTGCAGAGGCTCTGGCACTTCCTGACTGTGTCATCCCAGCTCCAAACCTCTGCACGTCCTTGCCTTAACCTGCCTACCAAAATAACCCCTTGACTGATGTGTGGGATTTAGAGGATGGGGGGTTAATCACACCCCGTGTTCCTCCCCTGGTGTTTGTGTCACCACCCCTCGCTTGCACCCAAACTGGAGGACGTGGCAGGGGATGTCCTTGCAGTGCTGTGCCAGTGGTGCTGGAGCTCCCTTGACCCCAGGCTGCCAGGATGAGGCTGGGGCTGCTGCCACGCTTTGCCCCCTCAGTGTCCTTGCTGGCTGCTCAGAAGGGCTCCATGCCCAGCCAGTACCTGGGTGAGAGCCTGGTGCTGGGTCAGGCCAGCACAGATTGTCAGGGGACAGCTGGGAGGACTGGGATGCCTGTGAGAGCCACAAATCCACCCTGGAGCCTGGCCAGGGGTGAGTGTCTCAGCTGGGAACAGCCCCTCCACACCCCCAGGGACATGCCCACAAGGAGACAGGGGTCACTGGCTGAGATACTGCGGGATGCTGCCCTTGCCACTGGTGATGCCTGTGGCTCACATTGCTAGGAACAGGTCTCAGAGGCAGGGGACATGTGCCACCCTGCCCACGTCCCCGCTGCACCCCACAGCATCCCTGCCTGCCCTGCCACTGTGCGGGCCCCCCAAATCTCTGCTGAGTGATGGGGTGGGAACAGGTGGGGACACGCTGGGGCAGCTGCTGCCCGCACAGGTTGGCCCCAGGGGGCTATTTCGGGGCGTGAGCTCAGCGCCAGCAGCCGGGAGGGCTCCAGCCACATTCCCAGACCCACATCATGCCAAAGACTGCTGCCTCCCCAGTGGAGGCCCACGGGCCACCAGTGACTGGGGGTTGGGGGTTCCCCACCTGCACCCCTATAACGCTACTCAAGGGTATATTCAGCTGGCAGCAGGAATGGGGCCCAAAGCCCAGCTCTTCTTACACACACCTCCTCCACCCCCCTGCCTTCCCTGAAGCCCAAATCCCCCAGAAACAAAATCCCCAGGGCCCCCTCCTGTGGTGGTGGCCCCCGGCAGCACCTGCGAGGCCGGCACATGGCTGGCAGCGGGGGTCCAGCCTGCCGGGTGCCTGGGGCTGGACGTGCCTCAAATATTTTCCATGCTGTATAAGCACCCGTGGTACACTCCCCCCTGCCTTTGCTGTGAGGGCAGGCATCCGTGGCCCCCCTGCTCTCCCCGTCTTCTGGGGGGTCTCGTTCATACCCAACTAGCAGTAATGCAGGAAAACCAGATTTTATTGATGAATGCATCTTTCTGAGGAGACACTGGCATCCCCCACCCCACCCCGGAGGCTCGGGGGGAGCTGGTTTCCTTCAGTGTTTAATATGGGATGCTTGAAGTATCAAAATAGTGAGAGACGACTCAGCAAGTGCAAAGGGGAAGGGACGGGGGTCCCGGAGCCGAGGAGGGGTGGGATACTGGGCTACGGGACCCCGGCGAGAGCTGGGTGTTAGTGGGCAGGGCACAAGCTGGCAGGGAAATATATGAACTTTGAAAGCTGCAGGCTCAAAACTAGAGAAATGGAAAAGTTACAAAAATACTGTAGATCTTGGAAAACAATGCAGGCACTTGGGAAGAAGAAGGAAGGCAGAGCTGGCTGGGGCCACGGGTGGGGAGAAGCACCACGGGAAGGCAGAGAACAGCTCTGGGGGTAAACTCATCACCCCCCATCCTGAGCAGAGGCACTGTGGCTTCCAGCCCTGCTGCTCCCCAGAGGGGCTCGGGCTGAAGAGGATGCTCGTGGGGGAGCCTCCGTGCTTCCCGGGGAAACTGAAGAGGAAGGTTCAGCCAGCAATAAGGCATTGGAGGTGAAAGGCAGCTCCACGCGGGAGCTCAGCGACAGACCACGCTGCTCCCTGCACACCATTGCACAGGAGAGGGCTGGCCGCCTGCTGCTCCCCATCCCGCGTGGAGGAGAGAGAGGAAAGGGGCACAAATGGGAATGAGGAAGGCACAAGTAAATATCCCCTTGCAGTGGAGAGCTCTGTGGGCCCAAACCCCGGGGCTGGCAGGTGAGCCCTGAGCCAGTGCAGCCCCGGCTCCCACCCCAACGGAGTCCCTCCGAGCGCTCTGATTGTGCCTTGGGTGTGCGTGGGAAGGTGGGCTGGGCAGCAAAGCGGAGTTGCTGGTGCGGCGCCGGCTTGGAGGGGCAGCTGGGTTAGTCCTGTTGCCGTGGGTGCGGGCAGAGCTCTGGTCTAGCCCAGGCAGCCCTTCGCTTGAGGCGGTTCGTCTTAAATAGGAGCGGGCAGGCGGGCGGGCAGCAGTCTGTGCAGTGGGCGGGAGGGTGTGCGGCTCAGTTCTGCTCCTCGTCCCGCAGCTCCGAGGGCAGGAACTTGTACTGCTGCTGCCGGATCATTGCCAGCTTCTTCCGTGCCTCCTCCAGCTCCCGCTCCTTGCGCAGCATCTCCTCCTGGGCGGCAATGATCTGACAGGAGAGAGCCCGGGGGTCACAGCTACCCTTCCACAGGGATGGCTGGAGCTTCTGCCCCAGCCATGCCAATCCCTGAGCAAGGATCTCTGGCTGCTGCTTCCCTTCCGTCACAGCCACAGCCTACTTGGGCACGAGGGTTGCTGTCCCTCGAGTTGGGAGCATGGTACTCCAGAGAGCACTCCAGAACAGCACAGCTTTCAGGGCTCAGCCCCCTGTGCCCTGTAGAGGATCTCAGCTGCACAGAGGCAGCACTGGGACCTGTGGCACCCAATACCAGGCAGGTCTCACCCCTTACTCAGTGCTCTGCCTTTTACATGTGTCACAGACACTGGGGTAGTGAGAGCGCTGCACCAAGGAGAAGCCATAGTGTTACACTCCAGGGAGTGTGCACCATCACCCACTGCTACTCGTGCCAGGACAAGGTGAAGCCACATTGTTTGACTGGTGCCAGGTGGGAGGCATGCATCCACAGCATTTTTGTGAGGCTCTCTGGAGACATGACCCACGGTGATGGGTGGCAGGACACGCTCCTGAGACAGGCACACACAGCTTGTGGCGGCACCCAGATCTGCTCCTGTCCTACTGGAGCAGCTCTGCTCCTCACCTGTGCAATTCCACCGACCATCTTCTCCTTCACCACCACCGTTTCATCGTGGTCCTGGAAGGCAGCTGCCTTCTGCGCTGCCTTCACCAGATTGTCCGACGCTCTCTTGACAGCATTGCCAGCAGCCTGCACAGCAAAGTGGGGAGTGTCAGCATCAGTCACAGCCCCAGGGTATGACTGCGGCCTGGGGGTGTGAAAGAACCCCTGCCCCAAGCTGGGCCAGCAGGCAGGACAGGAAGCCAGGAGTGCTGGGAGCTGCAGGCAGGGATTCCTTTACATGGCTTGCTGCCTTGTCACCCGCTCATGACCATTTCAGGCTCTGCTGCTCACAGCCAGGCTCTGGCTCTTGTCTGAGCAGTGGGGCAGGGACTTGGAGGCAGCCCTGCTGACTCTCCCCAGCCCTTGGCCCCAGAGGTGCTGAGACCCCACGTTAACCCCTAAGTGCATGGGCATTAACCTCCTGTGAGCCTTAGCCTGACAGTTAAGGGTGCTACAAAACATAACACCCAAACATTAACCTCTCAAATGCCAGTGATGCAGGGCACCCACTTCAGGCATTCCTGTACCAGTTAATCATCCCTGAATGCTGCCAGGCCAAGCAGCCCAGCATCACTCACACATCTGGCATGCAGCCAGCAGTCAAGTCCAAGCAACCTGGAGCCTATGGACTCCCTGCTGATGGCACATAGGGAAGGAACATGAGCCCTGGAGAACACCCACGCTCCACTCCCATCCTCAAGCAACTGGGAGGAGGCAGGTGGGGTGGAGGGACAGCCTGGGACTCACCTGGAGCCGCTTCATGGCCTCTGAGTCATGGTCAGCCTTCACCTTGCAGGCCACCAGGAGCTGGGCTGTGGAGGCAGCCACCTGCTTGGCAGATGAGATGAGCTTCTCCTCGCTGGCATGGCCCTGCACTGCCGCGTTGGCAGCCTCGCACAGGTTGTTGGTGGCAGCAGCCACCATGCGTGCCTGTGGGGAGAGAGGTTGTCAGAGGGGGTGCAGGAGCCCTGATCGGCCCCAAGGAGGTTGTGCCTTATGGGATGGCAAGAAGCAACCTCCACGTCTCAGCATGGTGGGAGAGGGATCAAGAAGCACGGCTGCTTCTCCCACAGAGGAAAAGCACAAGGGCTCCTCCTTTGCAGCAGGAGCCAAGAGGAAGGTCCCCCTCAGCTCCTGAGCATGACCTTGATACTCACAGCTGAAATGAGACCCTGGGACCACTGTCCATCATCCACTGCGTTGGCGGGGATGGCGCCCACCTGTAAGGAAGGAAAGGATTGAAGCTCAGCACTCTGTGCACCTCTTGTCACATGAGGGGCATGAGGGTTACAGGCAGCCCCAGGAGGAGGGAGAACCCACCACAGCCATATATTTTCTTAGTTCTTCCCCTCTTATGGCCTTACTTTTCCTTGGGCCACTAATTCCCGCTGGGCCGCTGAGGCTGCCTTCACCAGGGCGCTTGTGGCTGCAGCAATGGACTTGGCAGCCTCCAGGATCTGTTCCTCGAAGTTCAGGCTCTCATCCGCTTGCTGTAGGCAAAAGCAGAGTGTGAGTCCTAGGCAGGGGTGCTGGGACAGACGGAGCAGAGCAGGATGATGGCTGCAGGGGGCCGAGTGGGCACATACAAAGCTGGATTAAGGCTTGTGGGGTGCAGCAGGGGCATGGGCTGCCTGAGGACGGTCCAGCTGGGGATGTGGGAGGCAGTGGGAGTACAGGAAGAGGGACCAGCCATCAGATGGGACTTCAAACCTGGCTGAAGCATAGGCAGGAGAGCCCCAGCCCACCACAAGCTGAGCAGGTCAGACAAGGCTCAGCACTGTTACCTTGGGCTTGGCTCTTGGCTTCAGCTGCTCCAGCTTCTTGGCTGCAGCCTCAATGGCAGCTGCTGCCCCCAGCAGCTCGTTCTCAGCGATGACAGTGGGGTCTTCTGGGTCAACCCACTCTGTCCCTAGGAACACCAGGAATCAAGGCAGGTTACACCTGTGTGCAGCCCCATTTCTGACTCACCTACCTCCTCTATCAGCTGCTGAGCCTTCTACCCTAATCCCAGACCTCAGTCCTGCCCCTTTGAGAAGGATCTTTCCTTACCTTTCATGGCCTCGGCTGCCTGGATGAGCTCAGTGACAGAGCTAGCCACGCGCTTGGAGTAGCCTGCCAGCTGCTGCTTCAGCTCGTGAGTCGGCTTCTGCAGGATCTGTGGGGAAGGAGCAGATGTAAGCACCTGGAAAAGGGGGACTTCACAGGGTTGTTTGGGGTGCACTCCCCAGGGAAGGAGGGTGGGATCCCCCAGCCCCCTCCCACATCTGTACACATCAGGCACTGTCTGAGATGCTTGGTTGAGTGACCCTAGCTATTGTCCTGCTGCCCCAGGATGGGATGAGCTTCCCTATGGCCTTCCTGCATCCACAGTTTTTGGGACATCTCGCAGACACAAGACCCTCAGCACAAACCTTCCTGCATTCAGCAGTTACCCACTCCATGACTTCTCTCCTGCAAATCACTTCAAGCTCCAGAAGCACTTCCCCCCGCCCCTCCGTTTTTGAGATTTGTCTGCAAACACAAGCTGGGCAAAGGGGGATACCCTGGAGCCACGTCCCAGCCTGGAGGGCTGGCCCCATTGGGACAAGCTGGCAGACAGTGCCATAAGGGTCCTTCACTCCGCTCAGGGGGACACATGCACACACCACAGCACATGTGTGCACACACATGGGGTCTGTACAAACAAGCAGAGCTCACTGCTGGCCCAACTCGCACCCCACAGACATCAGCTGCCCATCAGCTAGAGCAGGTGTGAGTAAACACACACAAACACATGGACACGGGCTCCCTGTGGACACACGCCAAGTGCCACCCCAGCACTGGGCTGGGCACACAGACAAGCCGTGAGCAAGGCTCATGCTGAGGTTAGAGACCAGCAGGCACCCCAACGTTGCCTTACTCACCGGCTGATAAGAGAGGGAGGGAGAAGAGAGAAAAGAAAGCAGTGAATGCCCCAGCCAGGACACGCGGGCGCTTGGGGCTGGGGCATGGGAAGGGCAGGGGAAAGTGGGTGCTCTTCAGTGAGGGGTGAAGGGCAGCCAAAAGGAGAGGTGAGAACGAAGGATCAGAGATCCTGGGTGGGGAGCTGTGCTTGCCATCATCAGCTCATACTTCAGCCTTACAGGGATGGGCAAGGTGGGGCACCCGGATGAGGCTCCCATGGCCGGAGGAGCCACCTACACTCAGAGCTCTCCTCCTCACCCCCTTTACACCTCATTTCTCCCCACTCCAAGTTGCTTCACTGCAGTTTTCAGCCACTGGATCTCTCTGCTTTCGGAGGGAGAGACCTATTGTTACCAAATACCAAGTCCCCATGGAGGTTCAAATTCCTTCCCCTCCCCAGTGAAATATGCAGGCTTTCCCACTCCTCTGCCGGGAGCCACGTTTCCCAGCCCGAGCCAAATAACCCTCATTCTTGAACCCTAACCATGCTTATTCATGCTCCATGGAAGACACTGGGTGCCTTGGGGACACAGCAATGAACTTGCTGCTGCTGGGGAATGAGGCAGCACTCCATCTGCCATTTCCCCTCCCACTCCCCTAGATCCTTCCTGCTTGTGGCTTTCCAGAAACCTGCTGTCCTCTGATAAACAGGACCCATGAGCTCCATTCCTGCCTTCATAGACCAGGGTGCTCTAGAGGCTGGGGGAGTCATGGCTTTACCCTGGACTTGCATGGGGCCATTCTAGCGAAGTCTTCACAGCTGCACGTGGCTCGGAGTACCCGAGCAGATGACACAGTTTGCCCTCATAAGCATATCCAGACTAAATGCCAGATTATTAAATCTGCTGTCTGCTCTGACAACATGTTTAAAACTGCTAAATGGTCTCTGTCTGGAGCTGAAGGCACCCCAGAGGCTATGAGCTGACTAGGATGCACATCCAGTGAACTTTTTAAAGGGATGTACGAATGTATGATACTCAAAACATTGCATGGCAGCAGGACGGCAACACCCAAAATACAGGGAAAATGGCACGTTCCTGCAAGCAGACTGACCTTGGGCACTGCCACACTAAGTCATTAGCCTAATCATCTGTTAACAACAGGTCAGCCAGAGAATTTCTGCTCAGCACTCCAGCCTTGGCTGCCATGATTCACATGTGCCTGAAGCATCTTCCAGAAAGACATTTGATCTAGATGCAGGGGACGGAAAACTCACTGCTCCCCTTGAAACTGTACCCCAGTGGTTACCTCCCTTGAAAAAAAACACCCTTTGACTTCTCTGCTCAACTTCCATTTCTAGCCATCGATTCCTGCCCACCTCCTCCTTCTGCTGCCAGAGCTGGTTATCCTTGTCCTAAAGGGGCTTTCCCTGCAGGAAACCACAGTCCAGGCTCCACCACCTTGCATCTGGTGAACGTGGACTCTCACTAACCAGCTTAGTGAAACCTTGACATGCAGCTGACTCACCCTCCATCTTTGTCCTGACCTTGGACAAAGGGAGGGATGTGACAGCTCCGTGGGCTGGGTATGCGCAACCCCACAGTGCCCAACTCCACTTCTGTGATCTTGGCAAGAATGCAAATGGCTGGAAGGATCTCACTGGATCTTCTCTACCTTTCTTTTCTGCTAGAGTCTTAATTTGCTTCTTGTAAACTAATGTTGCAGCTGAAGTCCTTGGGAGGAAGCAGTCAGAGGAAGACTGGATCAGCAGTCTGCTTGTAGTCGTAATAGCTGCCACTGCAGGCACTGCCTGTGTCCCACACATGCCCATCTCCCACACATGCCCATCTCCTACACTCCTGTGAACTTAACAAGCTTTATTTTCCCACTGCCTGAAATCTTTTACTCCCACCACTTTTACTGGAAGCTGCACTTTTACAGGATTTTGCTATCATGTTGGTGAATTTTCAGCCTCCATCTGTCTACAGCCAGTAAATCTCCATCTGTTGTTAGACAAATACCTTTCTTCAGAGCCTGTTGAGCTCTCTGACATCTGCTTCCATGGCAGGGGCTCAGCCACATGCTGTGCCAGCACAGGCAGTGAAGAAGGGGGCTGTGCAAAGACGTCAGGGGGAGGAGGTGAAGAGCCCAGAGGACCTTGGGGATTTGGGGAACACACAGTCAGCCTCTGCCCACCCTGGGAACCAGGATGGGGACACTTACCACCAGCACATGCTCCAGCAGCTCCAGGTAGCCGTCGGCACACTCCTTGCCAAAGCGCAGCGCCCGCTGCCGCACGTCCCCGCTCACCTCTGGGTGGTAGGCTGCTTCCTGAAACCCAGAGACAGGGACACATCCAGCACCATCCCTGCTGGCACCCACAAACCAGCACTAGACCCACACCCCCTGCCCGCCCCACCTTGCAGGCGCGCAGCATGTCCGCGATGGCGCGGCGGCTCAGGTTGGCCGTGGCGATGACATCCTCCTGACGACAGGAGTTGCCAGCGGCCACCGCTTTGGCCGTGGCCATCGTAATGCCTTTTGTCATGCGGATGAAGTCCTCTGGGGTGGAGACCTTGGCAGGAGGCACCGGGGAGGAGAACACCTTCGAGGGGAGAGGTGGCGGTGAGGCACAGGGCAGCGGCAGAGCAGAGTGGCAACCACAGCACCACAGCTCTTACTCGTGGCCAGCTCTGGCTATTACTCACTGCCAGCTCTGGCTGTCATTTATGGCCAGTTCTGGCTGCTACTCACTGCCAGCTCCTGGCGTATGTGCTCTATCGTGGCCTCCAGCGCCCGTGTCCCCTTTGTGGCCTCATCCTCAACAGCCTTCACTGTCTTCAGCAAGGAAGTGACATTTGTCACCATAACCTGTGGGAGAAAAAAAGAGAACCGGATGAATCCTCACACAAACTCTGGCCTGCTGCTGGCACCTGTCCCTTTCTTGTGATTTGGTCCAAAATGGCTCTGTCCCCTTACTCCATCACACTGCCTCATCTTGTTTTCCCACCAATGTCCACTCTGCATGCTGTATCCCACCTTTTATGTGCCCCTTCCTTCTCTTTTGTTCTGACTGCACCCAAGTTGTGCTCCTGCCACCAGACAGGCAGAAAATTCTCCTGCTCTTTCTCCAGCCCCACTCCCTCATCCCCTTCCTCCCACCACAGACCTTGGCAGAGTTCTTCAGCTGGTAGACAGCAGGGTCATCCCCAGCTTTGCCAGCAGCTGCCTTGGTAGCACCGATCAGGTCCCCAAGTGCCTTGGCCACATCCTTCACAGCATTGATCAGGACCACCTGGGGAGAGCAAGACCAGGGGAATGGCTTAGCTACAGTCACACTCAGATAGCTCAGCAGTGAGAGATTTGGGCACCACAGGGCATAGAGGGAGTCCAGCTCAGCCAGCACCAGCCAAAGTCCAGCCCACCCTCTCCACAACATAACGGGATCCAGCCCAGAGCACCACATGACACCTGCAACCCTCAACACCTCCAAGCAAGCTAACAGCTCAGCCCACACACTCCATCCCACCTGAGTTTCTGGGTCTTCAGATCCCAGGCTGGCAGCACCCAGCTTCACCACCTCTGCCAGGCGGGTGATGGTGGTCACAGAGGACTGGGCAGCCTGGGCTAGCTTCTCCTGGCTGGCCGTGGCGTTCTGCACCAACACCTTGGTGTCCTCCACAAGCGCCTTGGCTGTCTTCAAGATGCCCTCCCTGGGGAAAAGTGCGTTAGAGAGGACAACTGCACACGTGGTCCTTGGGGTACAGAGAGGCTGTGGACCCTATTTTTGTAGGTCCAAACTGGAGGAGAAACAGAGCTAGTGCGACCTGAGCTTGGAGCTCTCCTTGGGCCACGTCCATAACTCAGAAAGACAGGAGACGACATGACAGAGCCTGACGGGGGAGGGGGGGGCTCTGGCTGAGCAGAGGCTGAACAAGGTGCCCAGGTACCTGTGGTCAGCAAAGGTCTCCGAGTTCTCCCGGTTGAGGGTTCCTGCTGTAGCAAACATGATGGTGGTGTCGAGGTCAGCAATGATGCCAGAGACAGCGCTGGCCGCTGTGATGCAGGCTTGTGTGCCACGGTTCCCAGCCTGAAGAGCTGCCAGCACGTGAGAAACCTGTGGGGTATGAGTAGAGTGACTGGGGGAGCAGGGAACCCTCACCACACCTCCAACACCTCCCAGGATGGAGCCACTCCATACCAAGGAGAGGAATTTGGAATATTTCATCTGGGCATCCCTCCTCAGCTTCCAGTTATTTATTTTTACCTTGCACCTATCATGTTTGCTGGTCTAGGAGACACTGAACTCTGGTAGTTTTCAAATGAGTAAGATTTGCATAATGGGCACCAGAACATCACAACTTCTTCTTTCTTTAGCTGTTAAATTCATTTTCTGTTCTTGGGCAAGCACTCACAGAAGAACAAGCTTCCTAATGGAAAGCAATCATGGAAATGAAGGACCTGTAGGAGGTCCTGAGCATGCAGGCATATGCCAGGCACAACAGACAAGTGTTTGTTTTGCATTCATGATTTTGCTTATAAGCGCTGTTGCTCTGCTTTATCAACTAGAGCTTTTAAGCCACGTTTTCATCTGTTATTCAGAAGAGTGCTCTTTAGATTGACTGATGGACATGATGCACGAGCTGCAAGCTTGGCTGGAGATACAGCAAACGCTTTGTCCAACACTGATTTGGAGAGCCCTGGGCTGTCACCAGTGTGTAGATCAGACTCTACTGGCAGGCCGCCATCAGCATGTCAGCAGCACCTGGACACCTCACCCATCACAAGCACCAGCTGCTGTTACGGTGCCCAGAGAGGGGGATCCATCCTGCACCCCATCAGGTGGGCAGGATGAGCACGGCTGAGAGCCAGCAGAAGCCAACAGGACCACAGGGAGAACATAGCACGGTGGCTCCAAGGCCACAGGGCTCAATCCAGCACCCCTTGCAACTCACCACGCTGTCACCTCTCCCTCTGGATCACCTACCTTCTCGGAAACCTTGCGTGCACTCTCTATCAGCTCCTTCTTGGTGTAGGCGTCACTGGGGCTGCACTGCAGGGCTCCAGCCTTGGTGACCAGGGCGGCACAGCCGTGACCCAGCTCCTGCACCCGGCGCTTGATGTGGGAGCCGATCTGGAGAGGAATGTGTGCATGACAGAGTCAGCAGGGAACTTATCCCTGCATCTGCTGGGAAACACCCGCTGGGAAACACCAGCCACCCGGCTCCTCTTTCCCAGTCCTCCCACTCAGGAGTGGGAAAACGGAAACACAGCTTTGCTCCGTGTTTCCACATCATGTTTCAGGGGAGGTGTGAATACTGCCTGCCACCAGCGCTGATGGGAAGTTCAAGTGTCCCTGTCCTCCGTTCTCACACCCCAGCAGCCCCTGCTCTGCCTCACACCACTCCAGCAAACCCCCCCTCCCATGCTCGCACCTCCTCATTTTCAGCAGTGAGGGCAGCTGGCTTGGCCTCTTGTGCCAGCTGCCCATAGTCATTGGTGAGTTGATTGGCCAGTATGCCCAGCTCGTCTGGGTTGGTGGTGGATTTGGTGACCTGTTGACGGAAGAAGGGCATGAGTTGGACAAGGCAAGGAGCGTGGTTGCCTGTCTGGGTGGCAGGCAGTGCATTCTGCAGTGATAGGCTTGGTTGCACCCACCATCTCCTGCACAGTCACAGCAATGGCCTTGGCTGTCTTCACCATTGTGGTCTGGTAGTCCACAAAGGTGCCCTCCGGCTCACCCACGGGCCCCTCGTCCAGCTGCAAGAGACCATCAGGAGACTCTGACTCTAGCTCTGGCTCACAAGGTCTTTACCTTGTAAGGTTTGACCCTTACTCTTCCTCTCTCCCCCACCCAGCCTTGGCTAGGTCCTCTCCATGCTCCCCTCACCTGGTTGATGGCTTGGGTAATGGAGTCCACCATGCCCCCCACAACACCTGCAGCACTGGCTGCCTCATTCAGGGTGGTGGTCAGGTCCTCCACCGCTTCCTTCATCATCTGCACAGCCTCTTCCAGAGCCTCCTGGGTGTGGGCAGCTTGCTGCAAGGACAAGCCAGAGTGAGGTAAGGCAGGCAGGGGCTCCCCTCCCGACAGGGAGGCTGCAAACTCACCCTGGGGCTTCCATGTCTGTTATATGCTCGTGCACCATGCACCCCAAAAGGATCCCACGCCACTGACATGTGTCCCTCACAGGCCCCTGCTCACCTTGGGGTTCCCACCAGCCTCCTTGGCTGTGTACAGCATCTGCAAGGCGGATTCAGCCAGTGTTTTGGTCTGGTCCAGGAGGTTCATCTGCTGCTGGTGGTTGGGCGTTTTGGAGGCAGCACCAATGGCCGCCATAATGAGAGGCTCAAAGTACTGAGCCATCTGGGACACCTACAGGGAAGAGCAGCTTTAGCAACAGCAGCTTCCAGCCCCAGCTGCCCTGTACCTCTCCTCGCCGCGCACCAAGTGCCTCGTCAGCCTCCGCACGCCGGTTACCTTGTGCCCCAGCTGCGACGCCTCGGCCCGCGCCGCACCGGCCACGGGCTCAATCAGGTTGCTGATCTCCTGGACAGCTGTGATCATCTGGTTGTGCAAAGCCTGTGCAAAGAGAGGGTGTTGTGTGAGGCTGCAGCAGGGACGGTGTCCGAATGCAGCTGAGAGGTGGGGAAAGGACGCCCACCCCATTAGGTTTGCCACAGCATGTCCCTGACCCACCTCCTGGGAGATATCTTCTCGGGGTGCCAGCTGCTGGCTGATGGCAGCAAGGGAGGCCTGGTCCACCTCCCGCATGCACCTGTTCAGGACCTCAATGGCCTCGTCACACTCCCGCTGTCCTGGAGCTTTGTCCCTGGGAGACAAATGGATCAGGCAAGTGCTGACAGATGCTACGCCATTCCTGTGCCCCAAGCCTTGGCTGGTGCTGCTGAGGGGCAGGACCCCTCTCCTGGGCTTTGGGGCAACCCAGTGTGATAAGACCCTGGGCACACAAGCATGTGTTCCCATCAGCCTCTGTGAGAAGTGGAAGAGCAGCTTCCAGGCAGGATAGAAGGGATAGCATCTTCCATCCCAACCAACCCTTGCCTCCCCCCACCAACAGTGGCCAAAGAGATGATGAGCCAAAACATCCCCAGGAATGCTCGCTGAGGACTCTGCTTACCTCATGTTGGTGATCAGCTTCTTGATGGAGTCTGAGACGGTGCGTGAGTGTCCAGCCAGCACTGACCACTGCGGTGGGTCCTTGGGGTTGACAGCCAGAGAACGGGCAGTCTGGATGAGGCCAGCAGAGCTCTCCAGCATGGTCTTGGCTGAAGAGACAATGGGCTCCATGGCTCTGCGCCCCTGCACAGGGAGACAATGGGATGGTGAAGGAGGGGACTGTGCATGGGAAGTCTCCCATGACCCTTACCCTGGACCAGCCCCTCGAAGGCCAAGGCTTTCTGAAACCTTCCCATCACACCCCCTCAGTGCACTAGCCCCACTGGGACTCCATCCCAGGCTCAGGGAAGGCACAGCTCCCTCTCTACCCTACAGCAGCCCCTGTGACAGGCAGGCTGTATCTTCCCTTTCCCTGTAGTATCCCACCTCTGGGCTGATCTGGGCAGGAACGGTGGCAAACTCCGGGTTGGAGGCGAAGGCTGTCAGGTTATCCACGGCCTCTATGAGAGGGGCGGTGGCAGCACGGCACCGCTCCCGGTTCTCCTCATTGAAGTCGCCATCCAGGGCCTGGTGTGGATAGACTAGAGCAGTTATCCAACCCCCACCGTGCCCTAACTCCCACCCCACCACAGTGCCTCAGAAGGGAAATCGCACCTTGATGGTCTTCACCAGGTTAGCCGTGCTGTTGGCCACCTCTTTGGCCGACTGGACGAACTGGCGCTTGGCCACGGGGTTGGCGGTGCGGGAGGAGGCCAGGCGGCACGTGTTGCACAGGGCTGAGGTGTGTTTTGCTACGATGGTGGCTGCTGACAGCACCTGCAGGGGAAAGCAGAGTAAGGCAGGATCCATCATGACCCCCTACCCCCACAGATCTCTCTTCCCGCCCACCCTATTTGGGGCACTAGTGAGACTCAGGAAGGATCACCAAGGTCCTGCACGCCCACAGAGCCCTCCATCTGGACTGTCACCATTGCACCAAAGCTGCCAGCTGGTTCCTAGTGCAGCTGGGGGAGCCTGATGGTTAGCCACCATCTTGGCTAACTCTTGGGAAGCAGCTCTCCCAACTAGACATACAACTCCTTTTTGTGCAAGAAAATGCCTGTAATTGTGCCCCACCCCACACTCACCTGGGACTGGGTGCAGGCAGGGTCCACCAGGTTCTGGCAGGCCATCTGGATGGCTTGGTTTGCTCTGGCAAACTGAGTGGGGTCTACCAAGCCCTGCTGTCCGGCCTGGCTGTTGGGGTCCGAGACTCCCACAAGATAGGCAGCCTAAGAGCACGACAGAGGCAGTGAGAGAGAGCCTGCACAGAGCAGGGGAGCTCAGAGCAGGCACAGGCTGCAGAGGAGCCTGGCAGCACTGTCCCATGGGGACAGTCTTGGAAGGGAAGGGGTGGGGTGCATACAGCAACTGTGCACCTGGCGTAATGCTCAGGACTGAGTGTGTCTCACCTGGGCAGCTGCCTCTGTCAGCCCGCAAAGAGCTTTGGAGGCGGCACTGATGGAATCCCCAAATTCAGGCAGTTTGCTGTTCTTGGCATTCTGGGAGATGCCAGCCATGGACTCACCCAACACCTGCAGGATACACCACACACTGGTTATGGACACCCATCTCCTGCTACCACAGTGCTCCCAGGATCAGAGCTCACTGTGCTTTGTCAGTGGAGGAGGAACAACCTTTCCCTTTGCACCCACATCCTTCCCAAATCCTCTGTTTTCTTCCTCAGACTTCCATTCCTACATCAGGGCTCACCTTGGAGTTCTCCATGACGCTGTCAAGGCAGTTGAAGTAGGACATGTCATTGACAGTCTGGGTGGGGTTCTCCAACAGCTCCTTCACCGTCTGCAGGGATAAGGGTGTCACATCCAGAGAAAGGTTCTGCATCCTTCACTTGCACCTCCTCTTCACTCCCTTCTGCCCCTTGCAGTGGGGCACAGCTCCTCCCTCCCCACCATCTCAGCCTCTCCACTGACTCACTAAGATGTGACTTCTCACCTCCAGCTCCCGCAGGGCATTGTCACACTCCTTCTGGCCTGGGGCCTGCTGGGTGCACATGGTGATCAGCTGGTTAATGCTGTCGGTCACGGCCCTGCCAAGGACACGGGAAAAAGACCCATGGATCAAGGCCTGCCTCAACACCTAGACCCACTGCTGTGGCCAGCATCTCTCAGGGAGCAGTTCCTCCTACCGTGCCGCTGCTGCCAGCTGATTCTTGAGGTTGGGGGCGGCAGGGTCAGCAGAGAGAGCCTTTGCAGCCAAGAGCAGCTTGCTGGAGGACATGGAGATGCTCTTCAAGTTCGACACCACCTGTGCCTGGTCTTCCTTATTCTGCAAGGAGACAAGAAGTGTTATCTGCAGCAGCACGTTTCCCAAGTCCACACCCACCCTGGGTCTTCTCTGGTGATTTTCAAGCTGAGCCAGTTTCTTTCATCCAACTTGTTCACCGACAGCAATTCTCACTGAACTAACTCAAGCCACCTTCTTCCTACTGCTGTGGTTTTGCACAGCTCCAGACCATCCCACCAACTGTGTTGGCCACAGCCACCCTAACCACCACTGCCTGGCCACCCTGCCTGTGGTCAGCCACCTCCTCAGTCATCCCAAATCTCTCATTATCCTCAGGACACCCCAACAGGCATTTACTCTCACCGGGGACTGGCCGGCCATCTCCACTCCTGCCTGCAGGAACTCATTGAAGTCCTGCCCAAATTTGCCAGAGGACTTTGCCAGGTCTTGAGGGGTGCCACGTGATGCCTGCACCAGCTCGTTGGCGGACTGGTTGAGCCCTGCAGCTGCCCGGTTCAGCTGGCTCTGCGCCTCCTGGAAGCTCTTGGTGCTGGGAGGGAACTGGAAGGAGGTAAAGGGTTAGGAGAGGTAACAAGGTGAATGGAGGTGGAGGATGAAAATAAGGCACATGCTTAGGGATACGCTTAGAGGAATCTGATGCAGTTAGACTGCCTCGCATCACAAGACTTCCCCCCTTTGGCTCACCGAATCCGCGAGTAGCCTCTTGCTGGCCTCTCCCACCATGCGGATGGCAGCATCCACGTCTCGCTGCCCTGGCAGGCAGTTAACGCAGCGATTCAGAGCCTGTGACACTGCCTTGGCCACCTGCAGAGAAGCAAAGAGTGGTCACCATCTCCCAGCCAATCTCATGCCCTTCCCATGGCCTGACAGGGCACACTGGGGTACCCTCCTGGGTACACTCTGCCTACCTGGGCCAGGCGCTGCTGGCTCTCTGGGTCACCAGGCTTGGCCACTGCTTTCCGCGCCTCCTCGATGAGGTTGTTGGCTTTATCCATGACGTCGCTGGCACACTCCAGCATAGCATTCTGTGCCTGTGGGTCGGAGGTGTTGGCAGCCACACCACGAGCAGCCTGGCTGAGTGAGCGCAGGGCCTGGGCCACTTCCCGGGCAGCGATTCCTGCGGGGATGGAGAGGTCAGTGCCCATCAGCTCAGTGCCCCCTCTCCCAACCCTACTGCAGAGGTGAGTACCTGTGTAGTTCTCATTGCCCTGGGCCACCTCTCCCAGGAGGTGAGCGATGGCGGAGCTGACGGCTTTGGTGCTGTTCCCCAAGTCCTGGGCACATTTCTCCATCTGCAGGGGGATGAGTTGGGACATGTTGGTGAGCTGCACCTTTTGGTGACTCCCCTGACCCAGAATCCAGCCTGCATCACCCTGAGCCACCCTTTCCTGTGCCCTCACCGTCTCTCCTGGCAGAGGCTTGAGCTTGCCATCACGGGCAGCTGCCTTGGCTTCCTGCAAGTCCCTCTCCAGGCTCTGCACCAGACCCAGTGCAGAGTCTATCTCCAGAGGTCCACACGCCTCCTGAGCCTGTGATGGGGCAGAAGGGAAGGTGAGCAGGTGATCACTGAGCCCACCTGGCTTCAGCAGGTATCATGACCTGCCACCAGGCTGTCCCCACTGTCCTCTCCTGCTCTGCACAACCAGCTGCACTCTCCTGCTGTGGGATGGGACCCAGCCTCTCACCTTCTGGGCAGCTGTGCGGAGCTCAGCCAGAGCTGCAGCCAAGTTCTTGGCACACTGGCTGAGCTGCATCGCAGAGGCTTGGTCCGTGATGGTGGGGACGGTGGCCTTGGCTGCAGCTACCATCTTCCCACCAGGCTGTCAGGCCAAAACAAAAAGCAGTGAGAAGGGGATGAACATACAGCATGTCAGTTGAACACGTACAGAAGGTCTTCCAGTATCTTAGGAGAGCCAGGCACGGTAGGAAAGCTGCAATGCCAGAGCTGGCATGGGAGGCTCTGGGCAGTGCGGGTACCTGCAGGAAGTTCTGGCTGGCAGCAATGAGAGCCAGCTGGGCGCTGGGGCTGTCCGGTTGGGACTGGCTTCCTCGCACACCCTGCACCAGCATTGGGATCTGCTCTGCCACCACCTGCCAGGGAAAAACAGTCACTGGAGAACCACGGTCAGGAGGAGATGGATCCAACCCCAGATCAGCAGTCAAAAGACTGGCTCCTGGGGGACCTGAGTGAGGACCCCAAGGTCCTCTGCCCACTGTGGCTGAATGTGAAGCCCAGCATGGCTGATGGGAGATAGGATGGGGGAGAAGGAGCACAGGACATGCCAGGCCAAGGTCCAGGCCCTTACCTTGCAGCTCTGCACCAGCTGCTGCTGTGCAGCAGGGTTCTTGTTGGAGGAGGAGGCGTGCTGTGCGGCGGCGATGGTCTGGGTGGCGGAGGCAGCGGCCTGCTTGGCTGCGTGCTGGCACAGGGAGGCACGAGTTAACACTGGTGGCAGGACAGTCTGTCTCAAGTCACCCCCCATGCACCAGGGCCCAGCCGCCCTAAATAACTTCTCCTGTGCCTGTATCTGTGACACTGGAGCATCCCCAGCACCTTCGATGCCCAGAGCCCCAAAACAACACTGCTGGAAAATGCAGGGATGTGGGGGCTCCCGGTCAAGCCTTGCTCACTGACCGTGCCTGTTTGCCCTCTGCAGACCCTTGCCCAGCACCTCACCTCCAGCTTGTGTACGAGCTTCTTCTTGATGGCGTTCTGGGCTGCGGCGTTGGTGGCCATGCGCAGCCCCTCTGCTGCCTCGCGCAGCCGCTGCTGCTGCTCCTCACTGTCAGGGTGGGCTGCAGCTCCCTGGAGAGAGCAGAAAACCCATCACACCTCGCAGGGACCACGGAGTCACTTGTCCTCTGGAAGCAGCACCCGCTCTGGCCCGATGCCATGGAGTTCCCCACAAGGTAGCCCAGCTGCTTACGGTGTCGGGGAAATACCCAAAGCCTCTCTGGTACAGCCCAGTAGCAGGACTGGGAATAGCTCCTCTGCTACCACCCACAGCTCCGGGATGAGCCCATCCCACCACACAGGTCCCTTACTCTGAGAACTGCTGCCCCACCCAGGGGCTGCTCATCCCCTCCCCAGCACTGAGCCAACAGTGTTGGACAGGGCTGGGGGCCAAAGCCAGCATCCACCATCCCACATGCACTAACCTTTGCAGCCTCCACCATCTTGGCAGTAGCATCAGCCAGGATCTTGGCTGCACTCAGAAGCTTGCGTGAATTCTCCAGGTCAGTCTCTCCCTCAGCATCGGCTTTGATGGCATTGACAAGGTCGGAGGTGGCCTGGGCCAGAATACGAGCCTGACGCACCATCTCCCCTGGAACAGAATGGAAGTGTGGCCCATTAGCAAGCCCCAAGGGCTCCCCGGTACTTCACTATTCACCGTGGTCGACTGTGGCTGTCATCAGCTGCTCTCACCTGCATCGCCCATGGAGCTGAATATGTTCTCGGTGACATTGAGGATGGTGTCAGTGGCCTGGTCGTAGCGCCCAATGGGCTGCCCGCCCAAGGCGTGCTGCTTGATGTGCTGCAGCAGGTCATTGAGGGCCTGGGTGACAGCTGTGGCTGCCACCCCCACCTGCTTCAGGAGCTGGTCATCACTGGTGGCCGCCTTGGAGGCCTCAACGCAGCCCTCAGCCGACTTGGCCACCAACTTGCCAGCCTCGATCAGTTGCTCCTGGCAGACTGGGGAACTGATTGTGGGAGCCACAACCTAGAAGGGAGGAGAAAGGTTGGGCAGCAAGCGTGGTAGGCTCCTTGTAGGGGCTGTGCAGAGACAGCTATCTTAAACTTCTGCTCCTCCAAAGAGGATACTCCTTGCTTGGGCACAGTGGCAGGGACCCAGTCAGAGGCAGCCCACACTCCCTGTGCCAGACTCCCGACGTCCTGCCTTAAGACATGTGGTTCTGGCACATCTAGGAGCCCACTATGAAGCTGCCCCCCCTGCCAGGAGAAGCTTGCAGGCATGCTGAGGCAAGGGTTAACCTTGCTGCTTACCTTGGTGCAGGCCACGAGCTGGGAGGTGGAGAGGGCGCACTGGGTGGCCGCAGCGATCACCTGTGTCTGCAGCGCTGCGTCTTCTGTCTTCTGGGCCACGTTCTTGGCTTTGAGCACCAGCGTAGCAGCAGCACTGGCCACTGCCTTCGCCAGCTGCATAAGCATGTCCTGAGAGGGGACAGAAAGGGTCAGCGAGGCAGCCATGGCAGTGGGAACAGCCACAAACGTCTGCAGGACTCTCGTGAAATATTCAGAGGGGAAATGTGAGCTCTTGGGGGCCTTTCATCCACTCTGTTCCAGCACCAGCAGCACTGAAGACCTGGCAACACCTTGACTCCATCTCTTCTGTGTCCTACAGCTGGCAGCGAGGGTGTAGCCCAGCTCTAGGATGCAGCCTGCAATGCCATGAAGGCCATTCACAGCAGCTCGGGCAATGCTCAGCATCATCCCGACACCCACTCCCCAGGCAGCCATGACTGTACCGCTGGACTGCCTGGATTTGCAAACATCTGAACACAGCAAAAAAATGGCAAACCCTTCCAGCCAAACGGCAGGTGCAAGCCAGCCATGGCACAGCCACACTGGGGCAGCTGCCAGCCTACAGGCTCATCCTCTGGGCTCATCACACCAGCAAGAGGTGCGCAGGAGATGCTCCCACACTGATCACCTGTACTGCAGACATGCCAGGTATTTTCTGTTGTACCTTGTTGGTTCATGGGCTACATCTCTGCTG
>NW_020955219.1:1172402-1185168 GCF_003031625.1 Empidonax traillii | reverse complement strand
AGGAAATACCTGGTGAAGCAATGCCCACGGACACAGAACCAGGCTCCGTGGGAGAGCTGGCATCAAAGGACTAGTAGCTCCTCCTCTAGATATGCTGTGTTGCAAGTTTGGCTGGAGCCTGCTCTCCATTCAATATCTTCTTGGCAACTATCTTGCTCCTGGAAGGAAGACTTACTTCTTTGGAGACACAGTGTCTTCCAGCATGGTGGACTCCTCATCCCCCTCCAGTCCAAAGTGATCTTTGCTCTTTTTCTGTGGAGGGAAAGAGAAGGTGTGTCAGACAGCATGAACCTCCAAGCCTTCCCCTTCTCCTGCAGCCCAGACACTGTACCAGAGCTGCAGGGCTCCCCTGCCCTATCTCCAGTTCTTCCAGCAGTACCATGTGCCGATGGCTGTCTGGAAGCAGCTGGAAGGGGCACCTTGCACCTCTCACCAGTTATCAGTGCACTCCTCAGCACAGCCTCACCTTTTTCAGGATGATATCTATGTAGCCAGCAATCAGCTGGGCGATCTGTTCCCCCTCCGTCGTCTGCACCGAGTAGTAACCATCCTGGTAATCTCCAAAATCCTGCAACAGCAGGGCACAGGGTAGCACCAGAGCAGAGCACTGGAGGCCACCCTGAGCCCCTCTGGTATGCGCTAAGCACCCGAGCGCCAGCCTCCGGAACAAGAGCTGGGAGGGGTCCCAGAGGACGGCAGGGCTGTGCCACTGTGGGGCAACACCCGAGGGAGGGGTTAAGTGAGAGCAGCCCCCCACAGGGGCACCAACAGGGAGGGAATGTGGAGGACCAAGCACTGGTCCTTACCAGGGTGAAGCTCTTGGGTGAGGCTGCCCAACGCTTGATGTTGGTCAGGCTCCACTCCTGAATCACTTCCTTGGTTTTCTCGTCCACACGCATCACACATTCCTTGGTGATCCCCAGCAGCCGTGGCACCAGCTTGTTCTTCCCCTTCATCTTCTCCTGTGGGCCACAACACAAGGGCTGTGGGCTACCCCCAGGATGGATCCATCCAGGCAGAGACCTTTGAGACCTGCTGTGGCTACCAAACACCCCCAAGGCCATGCTTTCCGATGGTGACAACTACCATATGGAGCTTGGAAAGGAGAAAAAGCATGAACCAAGGAGTAGGAAGACACTGCACAGTGAAAGGCATGAAGGAGAGGCAGACAATGGACATGTAAGGAAAACTGGAGCAACCTGTGTTGAGGGGTAGTAGCTGGAGGCACAACAGAGGGAGGAATTTTGGTGGATGAGATGAGGGACCAGGGGGCTGCTGCCCTACCTTGACCAAGAAGAAGGAGACCCCGTAGGTCTTGAGGGAACGGGCAAGTTTCACATAGCGAACTTTGGCCTCGATCTCACTCATGTTCCCGCAGTTCTTGTGGGTCTGCGACAGCAAAGACAGAACATTGCACCAGGATCCATAGTCCTGTTTGTGCCACCGTTCCACAGCCTTTCCAGGCTCTCCCTGCCCCATAAGCATCCCCTGCCCCTGCTACAGCATCCCTCTGATCTCTAGTACATCTCAGGAGCTGCCTTGTCTGCCCACCTACAGTTCCTGCTCCTGTTTCCCTCCCATCAGACTGCTATGTGCTGCCTTCTGTGACAGGAGCACGCTCAGCCTTTAGTGAGGAGGAACAAAAAGCCCAGTTTCCAACCTCCCTGCTGCACCTACCATGAAGATCTTGCGCTCTCCTTTCTGCTTGATGTACTCCTTAGGCAGGAAATCCTTGAGCCTGCCAAGACACAGCCAAGACAGTTGTTATTAGCAGAGCCCAAAGCAAGAGTCTGTCTTCAACTGTGAGGAGATCCAACCCAAAGCCTCAGACAAACCCCTGCCAGGGCACGAGCTGGAAGATTCTGGAAGCAGAATGGATTTGGGAGAGGTTGTTACAGCTATGAAAGCTGTCCTTGGAGCTGCCCTAGCTGAGTGGGGTGAAGGTGCTGAGGATGCAGCCCTTTGTGTGGCATCAGGGCAGGCCATATGGTAGGCTGGGGATCCCCACTGGAGCTGGTTGCATGTTCCTGTAGGGGTGCCAGGGGGAGCAGGATGGCAGGATGGGGGGCTGGCACCCCTTGCAGCTGGTGTGGATCTCCACACTTGGGCACTGTGCTGTAAGGAGGAGAAGGGCTGCACCAGAGGCAACCAAACCCCTGGAGTCCCACAGGGAGGTGTGGTGCTGGGTACTGCCAAGCTACTCCACACTCTTCAAGACAAAGCCCAGGGGCTCCTCAGGACACTCACTCCAGAAAGCCTGGCTTGTGCTTCTGCTCGTTGTATGGCCCAAACTGGATCTGGCACTGATGGCCAGCAAACTCACAGGCTTTGTCAAAGGAGACAGGGTGTGAACCGTTCAGGATATCGTCACGAGCCTGTGCGGGAATAGAAGACACTGCTGTGAGCTGGCCAGCCACGCAGCCCTGCCATTGTTCCCCTCCACACCAAGCACTACCTCTTCTCCAGACTTAAAAGAAGTTGCCCTGAAAAACAGGAAGACCTAGAACCAGGCTGTCCCCCACAGGGAACAGCATCAAGCCTGGGACAGAAACAGCAGCAGGACTTCAGGATGGTCCCTGAAGCTGACCAGACAGATGAACCAGACAGCTGACATGGGACTCCCTAGGGAGCTCTGGAGTACACAGAGGGCAGGGCTGGGATTGCCAGCATTAGCTCTTACCCAGCAAATAACTGGGTATCCTGAAGTACCCCCCATGGTGGCTCCTCAAAAAACCTTCAGCCACCAGCCAGGGGCTGGCACTTGGCAGTGGAGCCAGATGCCCTGGGAAGCTGTACCTGCACGTAGAGCAGGTTGAGCTGCACAGGATCTCGCGAGTCCACGTTCTGGTCAGAGTAGAAGAACTTGCGCCGCAGCAGCAGCGTTTCGTTGTCGTCGATGCCTTGCTCGCGCAGGGTCCGGCCGTGGTCCAGCCAATTCACTGCAGGCAATGTCAAGGCATGAGCAGGGACAGGCCCTGAGGCAGGGCTGATCCCAGCCCTGGGGCTGCTCATGAGGACTGAGGAATGGATGCCTGCCTGGTGCATATCGGCTCTCACCCCTCTGTCCTGGGCCCCAGGCAGGAGACACTCCAGGAGGTGTGCACACACATTCCCTCGTTATAGACCTCTCCGTTCTGCTGATTGGCTCTTCCCCTTGCAGGGGGTTCCCTGCTCCCCTCCCCACTGCCCTCAACACAGGCTGACCTCATCCCCAGCACATCCAGGCACCTACACTCATCATCTGTGTGCAACTTCTGCTTGAGCTTCTCCATCTTCTTCTCATCTCGCAGCAGGGTCTTGTCCTTCTTGAGGGTGCCAGTAACCTCCTCCTTCTTCTCTTCCATAATCTCCCGAACAAGCGAGTACTCATCATAGTTTGTGATGCCTGCGGGACAGCAGAGAACCAAACTCAGCATAATTTTGCTGCCAAATACAAAGCACAGAGCAACGCAGGGGTGCTGAGCAGTGTGGCCTCCCCAGCGTCACACACCCCTTGGACACCCATCTGCTGCAGAGTTGCTGCCACTCCCCCAGTAGCCTGTCAGATGCTGCCATCTCTCCCCACCTCCCTTCTTCCCCCCATTGCTGCCCTCTCTTCTCACCAATCCGGGCACAGATTGTCATGAGCATGTCTGTGACAGTTTTGGAGTCATCCACCATCACTGTTTTCACTGTCCCATCCAGCATGCGGATCTTCAGGGGCCGCTGCTTCTTCTTGTATTCCATGGTATCCTGCAGGCACAGCAGAGCACAGCTCCCAGTGGTGGAACCAGTGCAGGGAATCCACATCCCACCGTCATGCCAACAGCTCCCAAATGCCCAGTGCAATTGTGGGGGGACACAGTATGCTGCAGGACACGATGCAAGGCAGCAGGGCAGGCACCCACACAATCTCCACACTGTGGGCACATCCAACTGTGCAGCCAAGGCAAGTACCAGCTGGAAGGACGTGGGATGGACACTTACCCCATTACGAAGCATGTAGTAGTCCAGAGCCTTCCCAGCCTCCAGCCAGATCCCTTTCTTTGGGTCTTCATCCGAGAGGAACAGCCCAAAATCATTAGCTGAAAAACAGGTAAAGTCTCTGCCAGGGGAGTCCTGAGCAGGACAGGGCCACCAAGACGCCAGTCTGTGCCCAGGGATGTGCATCAGTGCAGCCCAGTGCATGAAGCACAGCAGCACTGTGAAAGCTGGAGCCTAAACCCAATGAGTGGGCAACAAAGCTGGCAAGCAAGCTCCGAGGTGCATGTTTTACCACAGATATCTATGGAAAAAAATCATCTGAAGTGTGCCTACACAATGCCCAACTTGGAACTGACAGACACCACAGAAGGGAGAGCTTGCAGTTGTGGTTGACAGCTCTCCAAAATCTTCAGGGCAATGTGTAGTAGTGGTGAAAGCAAGGTAATAAAGTCTTGGATCACCAGGAAAGGTGGTGGGAACCGGTATATAAAATCTAGGCAATTGACACCTTGAGTACTTCGTGGTGGTGGACTCTGCACCTCCCCAGGACACAGAAGAGTTTGAAAGGATGCAGAGAGAGGCAATTTAAATGACGGAACTTTGGTGTGAGGGACTAGAATTGCTGGGACTCCTCTGTAGAGGAGAAGGCTGAAGGAGGATGGAGTGTCAGAGGTGGTGAATAATTGCTGTTCACCAAATTCTGCTCCCTTGGGGCTCATGAAAGTCCCGCTGCTGGAGCCTGGGCAGCAGCACCTCAGCTCAAACTGCATTTTTATGCTGCTCGAGGCCAGGGCCACGCCTGGCTGTGCCCTGGAAAGGTCCTTCTCCACCTCTGCAACAACTCTGTGCCGCAGGCTGTCTTGGTTGGCTATGTTTATAACTCGTCATCTTGTTGGCAGCTCTCTTTGGGGAGGGACAAATTCCTGAGCTGCCCTGCGCCTGCCTGGCTAACACTGCCGTTAGGATCCTACTAAACAGGGAGCAGAAAAACCACGGAGGCTTGCCATTTTATTTTTAAAGTAGAAAAAAACCCAGCAAAACCCCAAACTGTTTTCAAAGCAAATTCCAAGAGGATAACTCTAAAGCACTGAAAACTGAGCAGCTTGCCCCAGATCCATAGGCTGGGCGGGGAGAGGCACTTCCTGAGACAGAGCAATAGCAGAGCTGGAAACTTACACTGAAGCTCCTCCAGCCCAAAGGTGACAAAAAACCAGGGCAGCTCAAAAAGGGAGCCAGAGTGCCAGTGTTTAAGGAGAACAAAGAGAAACAAAAGCTGCAAGGAAGATAGGAGAAGAAAAGCCGTGAGAAACCGAAAAGGAATTCAGGAATAAGAAGTTCCCTTTAAGGCTTTAGTCTTGCTGTTTTTTTATAAACAGGCTGGCTCACGCCCAGGAGCAGGAAATGCAATGCTCCTTCCAACACCAGTATAGCCCTGCATCCACAGACATCCAGTCCCTCTCTGAAACTGAAAGCCATGGTCTGCTGGACTGATGACCAGTCGGGCATGGTGTGAGAAGGCATTTCCTTTCATCCTCAAGGAATTTGCAGCTCCCAGATGTCGCTGCGCTTCCCCTCCTCTTCCCACGACTCCTGACCTCCTCTCTGCTGTCTCTCCCGGGTGGCACAGCTGCTTTTGAGGGTTGCAGGGACCCAGGAGAGCCTCCGTGACAGTGTCCCAGAGCTCCAACCCCCCCATCCATGATGGGGACAGGTCATATCCGCGTGGGTGTGAGTCACGTCATGAGCCAGAGGCTTAATCGTGAGCCCAGCAGCAGCAGGAAAGTGCTAGAGCTCAGAAGGCTTAGAAAGGTACTGGAGCACCAGCACTAGGTCTTGCAGAGAGCTGCTAGTGGGAGACAGACCCAATGGACACTATACACCCCCAAGGAAGGAAAAATTAACATAAATGCTTATTAATGTTTGTAACGACCCTTGCAACCATTCAAACACACCTAGCCCTGGCTAGTGGTGATGAATGCAAGTAGGACAGAGGAGCAGAGACAGAAAGGGCAGCAGGCTCATGTTGCTTCAGGAATATTTCACTTCCAAATGTCGTTTCCTACCTTCCAAAGCCCCAGATTTCTTCTGGGATGTTGAGGAGGGAACCTGAGAAGCTCAGACCCTCACCTCAACGAGGCAGGAGGACTTGGCCTTTGCTCCCCCCACCCCACCACTTCTCTGGGAAAGCACCACAGAGGCACAGACAGAAGTGAGAAGGGAGACCAGTGAAATGCCAAAGGCACGGCAGCCAGTCCCCCCACGGACTTACGCTGTCCCATCTGGGCCTCGGGCACCCGCTCCCGGATCATGCGGCAGGCGTCGTACACCATGGTGGAGGGCTCGAACTGCATCGTCTTCACCACATTGCCGATGCTGATCTTCAGCGAGAGGGCAACCATGGTGGCGGCTGGGCTGTCCCCACTCCTGCGTCACCTGCTGGAGGACACAGAAGGGTGAGCTCTGGCTGCTGAGCCCGCTGGTGCACTGGGTCCTTCCTCCTCCTCCTCCTCCTCCTCCTTCTCCTCCTCCTCCTCCTCCTCCTTCTCCTCCTCCTGCTGGGACACCTCTGCTGCCTGAAAACCAGGACCCAGATTCTACTGGCAAGCAAGGGCTGCAGCCTGTGCTGGTGAGCCTGTGAGGGGGTCCCACTTTGCAGACGCTGGGATCTCCAGCCAGCACTGGGACCCTCACCTCCTCGTGCCAAGGTCCCGAAGCCAATTTTACTTGCTTGCTGGAGTGACAGCAGCTGGTACCCAGTGGAGATGCTGCCAGAGAGGAGGAAGCGAGCATGTGGGAGAACACAAGATAAGAAACTGTGGGACAGCAAGATGGAAGGAGTTATAATTAAACCTGTGATGACACAGAAGCCACAAGAGGAAAACCAAGCTTTGACCCAGAGCTGGCAGGCCCCTGCCACAGCTATCAGGGCCCTCCATGTCACCAGGAGAGTGTGCTGAGCTGGCACCCTGTGCACAGAGGGACGGAAAAGCCTGAAGCTGCTCGGGGAGGCAAGATAAGGGCACCAGGCACAGAACTCACATGTTAAATACAATTACCTGTGGAAAGCACCACTCACACCCAGGGAGTGCTCAGAGATCAGGGTCTGTGGCAGCAGCTACTGGCACAAACCCAGGGTTGGGGAGCCTGTGCACAGGATGATGCACAGGAGGGCAAGGGACTAGCCATGGCAAGGGCACGCCAGAGCTGTACCATGCCATCTGAAACAGGGAACAAGCTGGATCCAGCCTGAACCATCAGCTTCATAGAATAGAATAGAATTAAAGAATCATCAGGGTTTGAAGAGACCTTTAAGATCATCAAGTCCAGCTGTCCATCCACTACTGTCACTGTAACCCCTAAACCACATCACTCAGTGCCAGATCCAGATGCGTCCTTAACACCCCTCCAGGAATGGCGACTCCACCATCTCCCTGGGCAAACTATTCCAATGCCTGACCACCCTAACAGTGAAAAATTTTTTTCTAATATCTAATCTGAATCTCCCTTGTCTCAACTTAAGGCCATTTCCTCTGGTCCTCTCACTGTAGGCACAGTAGAAGAGGCTGGCCCCGACCTCACTACAATCTCCTTTCAGGGAGTTGTAGAGTTGAGGGCTGAAGAATTGCCCAGAGCAGCCTCAGAGCAAGTGGCCCTCAACAGGGCTCCAAAACACCAGATTTCATGACAACAAATCAGTACTGCAGTATTCTTATAGCAGAGTGAAATATGAAAGAAATAACCGAATAAGGTTGTAAATAAGACCCCTGCTTGCCTGATGCAGCTTCTAAGAGCCCTTTCCTTTGGGTTTACCCACTGTGCAGCAGCTTTCAGTGCTTTCCCACATGCCTCAGGCTCCCTACATCGGGTCCTGTGCCCCCGTCCCACTGCTCCCTGCCCTGCTCAGCATTCCCAATCCTCATCTGGCCCCAGCCTGATGCTCTCCAGCAATGACATGCCTTTTCCTCTCTCAGAGACTGCTCACAGGGAGGGAGTCTCTCTGTTCTGCCAACCCAAGCTGCCTTGTCCTTAAAACCCAGTGGTGGGAGGTTACAGTGTGGGATGCACCACATCTGCATGTTCTCTTTTAGACTGATTTGCTCCTACCAGGCTTCCTATTAAGGCTGTCAGGGAAAGCTTATCGTGCATCCTCAGCCTGGCCTGGGAAGGTTCTTGGGTAAAATGTGCTGGCAGCCTTCCTTGTGCTGTAGCAGCCCACAGTGAGCCTCTGCGTCCCTGCACAGTGCTGCCAACTCCAGTTCCCCTGGAAAGGGGTGCACAAGTGGGGGCTGATCCCAAACATAGACCTTAGCGTACTAGGGGCAGGATCTGCATCCAGTTTTGGCCAGGAGTGAGTCAGAGGGCAGGGGCCCTGCTCCTGCAGAGCCACGGAGCCATGCTGGTGGTGCAGGGTGGGAGGCAGGGACTGAGGAGCGTGCCGCCTCCGCCAGCACATGGAGCGGCTCCAGCTCTGCATTCCTGAGCCGTTCTGCAATGTTTCTGCGGAGGCCCGTGGCCCCCACTGTCTCCGCTGCTGAGGAATGAAATGCATTTTAGGTCCAGAGCGAGGGAGCCCATCGGCACAGGGCATGAGGTGGCAGAGGCACCCGCCCGTGCCATTGCCATCTATCCAGAAGCACCAGCAAAGCTGTGAGCTGAGCAAACGAGGAACACCCTGTCATGGAAAGGGTTTTCCAAGTATTTTATATGCAGGGCGGGCTGCTGCGGTCACCAAGCCAACTTCTCTATATCTAAAAATATTCTCAAGTTGAGCATAAAGCTGCCTTCCATCTCTCTGCAGGAAAAGGAGAACATGCCACCGCCACGACAAGGTCAGAGACCACAGAGGAAGAGGAGGGGAGGACGCCGGACAGTAGAGAGGAAGTGAGAGGAGCCAGGCCATGCACCGCCATTTCTGCATCCTCTTCTTGCCCTCCCAAAGCCACCCAAAATCCAGCACTGCACCACAGGTACCCCTTAGCACACTCTTCACAAGGGCCATCATGCTTTCCAAGACCCCCCAGGAAGATGGGGAAAGTGACTGCTCAAGCCTTTCCACTCCCAAACTCTTACAAAAACAACAGAGCTGGGCAGGGAAGATGCTGACATCAGGGAAGACCTCAGAAGAAAGGTAAATGGTTCACTGTAATTCCCATATTCTGTGGGAAAAGTTCACGCTCCAGCAGCTGAACTTTGCTGACAGCAGTGTGTAAAGCCGAAATGCTCCCTGCTGCATTAAGGACATCTCCTCAAACCCTGGGGAGATTTGCAAGCAAACGTGGCAATTAATCACACGAGGTTTGCAAATCCTCTGCCTGCTCCAAGGGCACCAATGCAGGGCCCAACGCCTGCAGACCTCTCCCTGACTGGAACCGTGTGGGGAAGGAAAAGCTGGACTAGACATAACAGATGAGACAGCGTGGGAGCCTGGCAGCACAAACCAGGAAAGTAAAGTAAAAGGACATTGGAATTCAAGCTGTCCCACTGGAAAGTAAAAAACCAAAAAACCCCAAATAAACCAAGTCTCGATGAATACACACCAGATTTCCGTGCTGTCTCACCTCCAGAGCAAGCACACCCATTTGCAATCAGCTGTCACTATGCAAAGGGCACCAGAGCAGCCGGAGTAACACACTTCTGCATTTTACACCAAGCTGAGTGCAACCCTTTGAACCACGGGCATGTTCCTGAGCTGATCCCAAAACGATGAGGGGGTGGGAGGGAGGCCTTGGTGGGGTCCCACCACTTCCCTGAGGAGCTGTTGCGGCTTCCTCCCGTCTCACCCCACACTAGGTGAGCAAAACCAGGGCAGTGGTGAAGGTGCAAAGACAGGGTCAGCACAGGCAGGGTCAGTGCAAACAGCGCCGTGCTGGCCCGAGGAGCCACCGCGTCTCTGCTGGGACCACTGACAGCAAGTTTTCCGTCACGTGATGAAACTGCTATATTTGTGTCGGCCCGGTTCAGTGCTGCAGTAACAGCTACAGAGGAGGGTTTGTGTCTTAAAATGACCAAAAAAAAAAAAAAAAAATCGACCAAAATTCAGCTGCAGCCTGCTGGAACGCTCACGGTGAGTTTCTAGAACAAGCTCAAAAAGCTTCAAATGGAACCATTTTGCTATTTTTAATATGTCCTTTCTAAGGGATACTCCAGATGAGGTTTCAGGTTTTTCCTTTTTTTTTTTTTTTTTTTTTTTTAATTTTTTTTTTTACAGCAATACCTAATTTCACCTGGGAAAGCCCCCACTCCTGACCACCCCTGGACTGGGAACTGGCTGCAGGAAGCTTTATCAGCTGCAAACCAACACAGTGCCGGGGTTTTCCGCAGACACAGGGCCCCATCACTCTGGCCACTGGCACAGCCAGGCGGGTAGCAAGCCACCAAACTGCAACATCTGTCAGCAGTGGCTTGGCTGGTATGCTGGCATCTGCACAATCAACTGGGTCAAAATTAATCTGGTAAGAAGCTGGACCAGGTTCTGGCTGGGTTCTCCGGTATGGGACACAGAAGGCACTGGGGGCAGACGTGGGAACCTGCCAGCAGCCCCAGCTGGTGATGGTGCCACATGCTCTGCCTGCTTCCTCTTTCCCAGCTGCACGTACATGTCAGATGGGAAAGCAGTTTCTTCTCTTTTGCTGAGGCCAAGCTTGCCCCTGGGGAGCATGAGTGGCTAGCAAGGTCAGACACAGCACCCCTGTGACCACTCAGCTGTCACCCATGGTTGGGACAGCAGCATCCTCTCACCCTCACAGGGAAGCAGCCCTGCTCTGCATGGGAAATGGGCAGGGGACAGGCAGCCAGGCTGGCGGATCACAGCCACAGCCTCCTGCCTGCTCACATGCAATGAGCTGAACCAGCTCCGGCCTTTAACTGCCCACGTTTCACATGTACCTCCAAGCCTGTCTGATTCTGCTGGGCATCCCCTGCCCTCCAAAGCAATGGAGCACAAATTGTGGCACCTCCGGACTGCCCACTGCCAAGCAGGCATGGGGACAAGGGGGACTCCAGCCACAGCCTCTGCTGAGTTCTTAGTGAGCTGGGCCTCTGGCACAGGACCCCAGAAGCAGGCTCTGGGGTGCACTGGGTACTCTCAAAACCTGTGGAAACCACTAGGTACCCTGATTCAGGCATATATGCTTCCCAGGGCAACCGACTTGCCCAGCACTACACTGCTGGACAGGCAGAAAGGGGAAAGCAAGGGGAGAACGTGGCTGAGTGTTTGGGGTCTTTTCCACCCAGTAGCCAGCAAAGCTCACTTCTGGAAATGAGGGTGCCCCACAGGTCCCCGTCGTCTCTTCCTCAGCTTTCTCACTCCCCTCCCTAAATCTGCTGGGACATGTCACTTCGAGAAGCACCAAATTCCTGCTGCTGCTATTCAGCAAGTTGCATGCTTGGCTGGTGCTCCTCACGCACCATGACCGGCTCATTTAGCCCTTGGGGGGGTTTCACCCCACGTTCTGCGGGGGGAGATGTGGCACTCAAACCCTTTACTGAGCAACTCACAGGTTCTGGCAAAGATAAAAATCCCCAAAATATGTCCCCTCCCCTTCTCAGCAGCGAGGCTGCGGGAGAGAGGAGAAGGGAGTAAACAATTATTGCTACCAAATATGGATCTAACAGCCAGCGATGAAGGCACGGCAGAAGCATGTAGACATCCTGCCGGCAGATTCAAAGGAACGGGGAGCTTGCAGGGGCGCGGGCAGGATCCGGTGGGGAACAGACAGAGGATGGGGCAGGGTTTTCCTCGGCCGGTTAGCCGCTCCAGCCGGGACACGGTGGGGACGCAGGCCTTTCCCCGATGGGGACCAGTCCTGCCCTGCAGGACTCCTACCCCAGCGCCCCAACTCGGAGATCCCCGTCCAGCTGTCCGTCCCGGTGGGAGCTGCTGCAGCGACCTCCCTGGCTTCGGTGTGGCCACGGGGAGCGTGTCCCCTCGCGTCCCCACCCAAAACCACGCAGCGGGATGCAGACACCCTTTCCTCGCGCCCCGGCAGGGCGGGCAGGGCGGTGCGGCACAGCCGTGGCCGGCCCGCCCCAGAGCTCTCTCCCCGGTCCTCGGGCCGGTGTCCGCGACCGGGCTGGTCCCGCTCGGCCCTCGGGGACCCCCGAGGCGGGGACGCTGGCCCGGAGCCGGCCAGCGCGGACTGCGGGCCTTGCCCCGGCGGGGCAGGGCAAGGGCAAGGCCGGGAATACCGCGGCCGCGCCTGCCCGTGCCGCCCCACGTCCTCCGGCGCCGCTGGTGCGCGGAGCCGCCCGCCCCGGGGGCGATGGGGGAACGCCCCAAAGCCTGAGTGAGTCCCGGAAGTCCCCGGGTCACTGCAGCGCCGGGGACGAGCCCCCGCTGAAGCAGCGAGGTCCCGGCAACCGGGAAGACGCTTCCTCCCTGCACCACCCCCCCCGCCCGCCCCGCCGTTCACCGGGCAGGGTGCGGGGGGAGGGTCCGCGGGACATCCATTTCCGGCAGCCCCCGTGAGCCGGGGCGCCGCCGGCGCGCGGGGCCCCGCTGGGCGCCCCCCCCCCTCCTCCCCGGTGAGCGGAACGCCGCCTGTCCCCCGTCCCCGGTACCTGTGAGCGGGCAGGAGCAGCGCGGCAGCCCCGCGGAGCCTGAGGGAGCGGAGCGGGCCAGCCCCACCCGCTTCCCGCCGCACCGCCCCCCTGCCGCGCATGCGCGGGGCGCCGCGCGCCCCCGGGGCCGGCCGACGCGGCCCCGAGGCCGCGCTCCCGCATCCCGCTCCCGCATCCCGCTCCCGCGGCCGGCGCCGGTCGGGAACGGCGCGGATCGCCCCGGGGCCCCGGCACAGCTCCGCGC
>NW_020955219.1:1136005-1172301 GCF_003031625.1 Empidonax traillii | reverse complement strand
CCCCCCCCCCCCCCCCCCCCCCCCCCCCCCCCCCCCCCCCCCCCCCCCCCCCCCCCCCCCCCCCCCCCCCCCCCCCCCCCCCCCCCACCTCCCGGCCACACCCGCCCCACGCTCCCGCCGCCCGCGCGCCGCCCACGCGCTATCCTTCCCATCCCCACCCGGCCAATGGGCGCCCGCGACGTTGGAGCGGCCGGACGGCGCCGGCGCGCGCGCGCTTCCCGCCGGGATTGGAGTGACGTCACCGCCGGTGTGTTGGAAGCGGCGGCGGAGCGGTGAGGGGCGGGTGAGGATCGAGATCGGCCCCGGCACACGGCGAGGCCGCGAGTTCTGCGGGCAAGGGACCGGGGGCTTGGCGGTGTGGGGTCACGAGTCCGGAGGGTGGTCAGGAAGTCCGGGATCTGGAGGTCAGGGGCCTGTGGTCCCAGATCGGGGGATATGGTATGCGGGGATCTGGGGTCTAGTCTGAGGGTCAGGGGTTCCAGGGTCCGGGGATCAGGGATTCTGGGGCTGAAGGGAGCTGGGGGATAGCGGGTCGGTGGTCTCGCCCCACGACGGGGGCTGTGAGAAGCTGTCTTGGCTTCCCTGGTGTGGGTCTCCTGGAGAGGGGATTGGCACCTGCGCTCCACTCAGCCTCCCTTCTGACGCAACCTGCTTCTGTTTCCCCTTGTTGTCCTGCCCATGCTGCCTGCCTGGTGCACACCTTCTGCGGAGAAACTCCTCCGAGCCTTTGGAAGCCGTGGGCATTGTCATCCCTGGCTCTGCCCAGCTCCCCTTCCTTTTGGTGCTCCACTTTTCTGCCGGCAGCCCTGCTCCCAGGCAGCTGTCACGGCAGCCCTGTGGCTGGGGACTACCCTGGCTTTCTGGTTTTGGGTGGGGTTCCAGGTGTTTTTGGGGGTATTATATTTTTTTTCTGTTTCACTCTTTACTTTTCAGACTGTGACACCTGACAGCTGGATGTGAAAGCTTAGCAGTGCTAATGGAGTCACACGATGGATGCCCACGCTCTGACGGCATGAGCGGAGCTTTGGCTCAGGCGAGCCGGCCGGGCTGATCCCAGCCCAGCTGATCCTGGCCCAGCCATGCCCTCTGTGACAGCCATGCCGGGCTGCATCTTCTCAGGGACAGAGGTACCTGGGCCATGTCTGATCCAGAGATAACAGCAGCAGCCTGAGCTGGGGCCAGACAGAGCTAAAGCTGCTGCAGCCGCACACGTGCACAGACACCGAGGCAGGGTTTGACTGCAAGTCCATCGCTCTGTCCTGTCAGCTCCTGTGGCTCCCTGAGCCCCCTGAGCTCTGGGTGATCTCCCTGTGAGAAGGGACACCTCTCTAGGTCACTCCTCAGGGCTGAGAGACCCTTTACCAGGGTCTGATCTCTTCAGCAAGGTAAGGAGCATTTTACTTTTGGCCTAAAAGTGTATTGTGTGCTAGTGATGTTTTATAGATATCCAACTGTAGCTTAATTATTACAAGTGTGTTAAGTAGTGGAGTGTTTGACAGCTGTCTGAATTACTAAATCATCATTCAAGTTATTGCTACATCACTCACTAATTACCCTTCAATGATCGCTTAATCACCATCTGATTATTGTTTAATTTCTCTTCAGTCATTGATTAGTTAGAATTTGATTATCACCTAATTGTTAGCAAAATCCTTTTAGTTAACCCCTCAACAGTTAACTCCTCTTAATAATTTTCCTGTGACAGGAGGCTGTCTCTGTTGGCTGCACAGTGGGGGTTTGGCACTTTTGGGCTTCTATGGAATAGCAGGATCTTGCATGCTTTCCATACCAGAAAGTTTGGGGCTGTTTTGCTTTTCATCTCCTTCCTGCAGCTTTTTGTGTGCTGGCTTTTGTGTTCTGGCTCCTGTGGCTTGGTCCCAGCAGCCCAGTGGGGAAACTGGCATGTAGGGACCACCAGTACTGCCGTCAGAGCCTTGTTGAGGAAGTACTTGGGGACTGGTCATCACTGCAGGGCCCTGACAGCTGTTGACATTGCATGGGGAGACTTTTTCTGTAGGGTCTGAGGGGCATCTCGAAGCAGTGCCGGTGTCTCCCCTTGTACCTCTGCTCACATTGAGTGTCCTGCTCAGATGTCATGCCCAGAGGGACTGGATGCCTTGGCAGACATGGATCTGCTTGACTTTCTCCTGAAGGATGATGCTCCCTGCCCTGAAATTCCAGAGGAGCAGAATGGTTTGA
This sequence comes from Empidonax traillii, assembly GCF_003031625.1. Lineage (NCBI taxonomy): Eukaryota > Metazoa > Chordata > Aves > Passeriformes > Tyrannidae > Empidonax > Empidonax traillii. The sequence continues at coordinate 1,170,102 of NW_020955219.1, read as the reverse complement.
TGGAAGACTGGGTCCTGCCAACACCCGAGGTGAGTTGTCTGGGAGAGATTGCTGCTGGGTTGAGATTCAGGAGGTTTGTGTCCCTGCTGAGCAAAAGCTGTTCCTCTGCAGCTCCTGGACAAGGAGATGGATGACTTCATCAGCTCACTGCTGAGCCCCTTAGAAGATGAACCAGGCATGCTTGATTATTTGCCTGCCAGCAGTGACAGCAGCATTTCTGAGGATCAGCATCTGTCCCCTTGCCCTGGCAGCAGTTTTGCCAGCAGAGACATTGTGCAGGTTGATCACAACTATTCCCTCCACTGGCCTGTGCTGGAAAGCGTGAGGTCTGACATGGCAGAAGGAGATGTTACTATTGAGCTGGGTGAGTGATGTGTGTTGTCTCTTTCTGTCTTGAATACAGATGAAAACCAGTCCCACACAGAGGGTTTTTTGGGTGGGTGCCAGGCAGTGGTGGAGAGAGCCAAGTCCAGGGGCTTTCTGCTGCCATAAAATTGTGGTTTTGTGCTACTCAAAGTGGTTAATCAGGTGCTGCCTCACTAAGTCCAAGTGCCTGACTCTCCTTTCCTTCCCCAGGGACATGGGTGGATTTGGAAGGCACAAGCCAGGCACTGGAACGGAGCTCCAGTTCCCCCATTGCTGTTGGTGTGGAGTCTGAACCCCAGCTTGTGCCTGGAGCCATCGTGCAGGTACTGACTGCCATGCCTGTGGACCCCCACCATTGCTTTTGCTCATGTCCCTCCTCTTCTGGCTTGGCTCCTGTGGGGGATATCTCTGAGGGAAAGCACAATGCTGCTTTGGGAGAGCTGATCCTGATTCTGTGTGTTTGCTGCATCCCCTCCCTGCCCTGTACTTTGCATTCTCAGCATGTGTATTTTTGCTGTTTTCTAGTGTGATTTCCCGGAGCTGGTCCTGACGGAGGAGGAAAAGCAGCTTCTGGAGAAAGAAGGTGTTACATTACCAACGTGTCTGCCACTGACCAAAGTGAGTCCTTGCTAGAGTCAAACAGACTTGGACCACTTGAGAATGTCAGCTAATGCCGGGATTTGAGAACACAAGACAGTGCCTTGATGAGAATATTGGTGTCCAAGTGCTGTGTTCAGGGTAATGTGCATCAGGGCTTGGTATCCTTTTCATCCTTTCGAGTCAGGGGATGTCCATGTGCACAGCAACTTCTGCTTTCCTAGTCAGCTGGATAAAAAACCCAATGAGACCTGGCTGCTGTGAGTCTCCACACTCATGACTGCTTGCAGGAGGCAGATATGCCACAAATAGCTCCAGCCCTGTTTTTTTTGCTGACTAGTGGCTTGTGAGACACGTGGTTTTTATTTCCCTTTGGTCTACCTCACTTTTGCTACACCTTGGAAGCTGCTGGCCACATCAGCAGGCCAGAGTTTGCCTTGCAGTTCATTCCACAGTGTGGGAGGGACAGAAGACACAAAGCACTTGGGCCGGGCCCTGAGATGTGTGTGGGGTCTGGGTGGGTGGGATTGCCTGTACCCCAGGGTGGCTGTTAACAAGAAATGACCCTTTTGCAGGCTGAGGAGCGAATTCTGAGGAAAGTGCGCCGTAAGATCCGGAACAAGCAGTCAGCTCAGGATAGTCGTCGCCGGAGGAAGATCTATGTGGATGGCCTGGAAAACAAGTATGGGTACACAACAGTGTCATTCAACACTGAGGGGTTCTTTTAGGGATCCTTGGCAGAATGACGATGGCACTAAATCATGGTTTCAATTACATCCCTTTTGAAATCTCTTTTCTTACCATGTTTTGTTTAGGATAGCACAGAGTTTGTGATTTGGAATGGCACAGGTTTTCTTCAAGTAGAATCAACGTAGTCAATCTATAAACAGTGTAATACAGGACTTATCGTACAACTTAACTTACAGTTTCGAGTCACCTACATCCTAATGCAGCTTTTCTGATCACCTGCACCTTCTGCAGATCAGGTCAGATCTTAGTACATGGTTTTCTGTGTCAATATAATGATCATAACATAGACTCAAAAATTATATATAAAAGAATATGAGTAACTCTCTCAGTCTTGGGAGGAAACAGGCTGTGGTGGACATGTCCCTGCCCAGAAGGGTCCTGGGTCTCACTGTCCAGCAGCAGCTCCAGTCCAAGTTCCCCCTTAGAACTTGCAATTGCTTGATTTTGTGGACAGTGCACTCTGTGCTGTTGTGCTTCTCTGCTCTGTGACAGGGCTGGCTGGGTGCCTGGGATCTTCAAGGCTGGTAAGGGAAACAGAGTAACAGGCCTAGTGCCCAAGAACCTTGAGGCTGGCAGAGAGGAAAAGAAGAAATCTATCTGTTTTGGTACTTGGTGTACTGGACCTTCAGGGCCTGATAACAATGGGATGGGAACGAATACATGACCTGCTAGGTCAGAGAAAGGCTGCTCCCCTTGTACATGGCCTTAGTTGTGCTGACCACATTGCCAGGGCCAGGAGCAGGCAGTGCCTATCACAAGCTGCTGTGCTGTTCTGCTGCTGGGCTCTTGCCACCCTGGGCAGAAAGTGAGGCTGACCCTGTGGGGCAGCAGCTCTCTGCAGAGCGTTCAGAACCTCAGGACGTAGCCTGCCTGGCTCTCTTATGTTTGGATATGGTCCAGAGCCTGCTTTGTTCAAGCCAGGTGGCTGACCTGCCAGATCCCATGTGTTTTCCAGGTCAGGCTAGTTTGCAGTACAGCCTGATGTTGCAGGTCTGCAGGGCTGGTGTGTTACTACAGCATCCTTAGGGTTTAGTCTGGTGCTTTTCTGCACAAATGGCCAGGGCTTCACCTCCCCTCAAATCTGGTATGAGATGTCTCTCTGGGCTTTGCTGCAGGTGGTATGAGGACCAGTGTTGTCTGCCCCAGCCACCCAGAGGTGGTAGCTGATTACCTGAGGAGAAGTCCCTCTGGGAAAGTCCGTGCTGTTAACTAACAAAACCTCTCTGTTTTACCCCTATGCTGTTCGTCCTTCCTGGAAAGGGTGGCAGCCTGTACAGCTCAAAACCATGAACTGGAGAAGAAGGTGCAGCAGCTGCAGAAGCAGAACATGTAAGTTCTTCTTGCTGGATGTGGCAGGAGATGTGGTGGGGAAGGCCATTCTTCTGCTCAGGACTGTGACCTGTCCCTGGCTGCAAAGGGATGGGGGGAACCCTGCAGCTCTTGGTTCAGCTGCTGTGCTAACCTGCACTGCCTGCTCTCCTGCAGGTCACTGCTCAGGCAGTTGCGGAAGCTGCAGGCCTTGGTGAGACGATCTGCCCCGAAAACCACCAGAAGAAAAACCTGCACAATGGTAAGTGGTTTCAGCCCCAGTGTCTGTGGAGGGGGGATTCTGATGTCCTTACAAGTTTGGGGGAGAAGTGTTTATTGCAGACAGTGATGCCTGTCCATCTTTGCTGAGATCTGTGCTGATGTTTCTGTTTCCAGATCGTGTTTCTGTCCTTCTGCCTCGTTCTCTCCCCCAGTATCCGCTCACCTGGGAGCGTAGAGCCACAGCTAGAACCCAAAGGTGAGTGCCCAGATGGGGACTGAGGTGTGGGTTCAGGTGAAGCGCTGCCCTGCAGATCACAGCACCTTCCTCAGAAACGGCCTGAACTCTGAGGCACCTCCAACTCAGCAGCCCCTTGCCTGGGGTGGCCACTAGGTTTGGCTTTGCTGTCTCACCCAAGCTGTGGACTCTTATCTCAGCCCTGTTGCAGAGGGCTGCCTGGGAGCAGGGCCCTGGGCCAGGGGCGGTGCAAGGATTGGAGAGATCCGGTCTCTCTTGGAGCACAAGCTGTGCTTGTGCCTGGCAGCTGTGCAGCATCCTCTCCCCGCCTCCCCTGGGAGGAGGAAGCCCTAGTTGAACAGTTTGTCCTCGCTCCTGGGCTCTGTGGTGGCTCTGTGCTTGGAGCTGGAGGGTTGGAGGCTGGAAATTACAGAGCTGGCTCTACCTCTCTTACAGTGCTGTCACGGCAAATCCGCGAGTTCCCGAGCCAGGGAGCACCTGATGTGCAGCAGGATGCTGAACTGGAAGGCTTCAGCCTAGAGCCTGGGGACTCCTCACTGTCAGGCAATCTCAGTCAGTCATGGGAAGAGGGGCAGAGTCCACTTGACCCCGATCCCATACCTTTCAACAGCAACTCGTCCTCTGACCCCCCGGCAGCAGCAGGCTCCGAGCTGGGACTGCCCCAGAGTGACCCCTTGCCGGCAGCGGTGCTGGTGCCATGGAAAGCCAAGGGTCAGGAGTGGGTGGAACACCCTGACAGAGTTCTCATCCAGCAGCACCATGCCAACGAGATGTGACCACTGCTGCTTCCTTGGGGTGATGCTGAGCACCCCATGGGGCAGGGACAGAGCTGCATTAACATAATCTGTCCAAGCAGTTTCTTCTGAATACTCTCCAAATTGGCAGTACCTCGGAGGATTTACCAGGGAGGAATCATTCTGACACCATAGCAGGACTCCATCTGAGACAGGACAGGAAATTCTGGAAACTTCATTATGGCTGCTGATGTGACTTGCAGCCTGGAGTGCATCTGGTGGCTTGTGGGGATGGGCTGTGGTGTGGAGGGTGAAGGTGGTCGGGCCTGAGGCGCCTGTGCTTGGTATGACTGGATGCAGTTCATGATGGAGGCCACTGCCCTGCTTTTTCCCTGCCCAGGTGGAGATGAACAGGCACTTCTTTACTCTGTGTGGTGTCTGCATGCATCTGTCCCATGTCCCTTCCCCTTAATCCTGCAGTGTTGCCTAATTTCTAAGTAGTGAGGTCGTGAGTTGACCTTCAGTGCCCTCACAGGGAGTGGTCCTGCCTGCCACTGTGACAGACCCAGTGTGTCGCCTGTTCCTGCTAGCTTTTGAGCCATGGCCACAGCTCCCAGCCTGGCTAGAGAAGGTAATGTGGAGTCCTTCCTGAGCCATGTGTGCTGTTTGCCGACTGTAAGGGCTGAGCCTTTCATCTGCTGCAGGCTTCTGGGCCTCAGGGAGCTGGCACACCTTGAGCCAGACTGCTGAGGCAGCATGGATGGAGAGCAGCAGAGATGCTTGCTCTTCTGAAGGCTTTCCTGGCCACGGTATGGTTTCAAAGCCATGTCCTCGTGTGCCCAAGCCTTGCTGTGCTCGCTGGTGATGCAGTGGACTGGTTCCTGTTGCTCCCCACGGCTGAGCAGAAACACTTTGAGCTGGTGAACTGCACCTTTCCTGAAGTGAAGCTTAGATCAATCTGTAGATCAATCTCATCCAACTTCAGGACATTTCATAAAGTCACATAGAATGGTTTGTGCTGGAGGGGACTGGTAAAGGTCATCTAGTCAAGTTCCCCCTGCAATAAACAGGTACATCTTCAACTGGATCAGAATAATAATAATACCTTCCTTATTAATAAAGTCTAAATAAATACTAATGGTGTGTGACTGTGTCCTCTGTGCTTGTTCTGGTGAGGTGCTGGGCTGCTGGGTGAAGGCTGAGGACTGCAGCTGGGGCTGGGGGCCTTGTGGGAGGAACCCAAGGGAGGCTGCAGTGATCACTGTAACAGCCCCTGAGGCAGAATGCGTGATGCATTCCCTTCCCGTGGCTGTGCAGAGGGGCTTGTTGAGGCACGGCGCAGGTTTGCAGGGCTGTTGCTCTGCTCTCACCCCCCTTCAAGGGTGCAAAAACACTCTTTTGGAGAGAAGTGTGTGTGGTGAGCAGTTGCCCACGGCGCACACCCGAGCCTGCAGCGCCGCGGAAGCAGCAGCTTCCCCGGTAAGGAAGCGCGGGGAGCCGGTGCTGGTATCAACCCCCACTGCTGCTTTCGTAACGGGGAGCTGCACAATCGCAGGAAGTGGAGCAGAGCCAGGGTGCTGCAACAGCCCTGTCCCCTCGGCCGCCCGGGGCCACTGGGAAGGCCCTGCCTGCTGTGGGGTTGCTAAATCCGGGCTGAGTCCTGGGTCTGGTTGGGGTCGCTGGGTCCATGGGAGGCACTAGGAGACCCCGAGGTCAGGCTGTGGAGCCCAGTGTGGGGGCTGGGAGCATTGAAGCCCCCAAGGCTGTGGGTGAATGAAGCTCCACACTTGCAGCCCCCTTTGGAAGCAGAGAACGTTCATGCTGGCAAACGAGATACTAAACTGAACGTTTTGTATCTGCCTGGGGAGGAGAGACTCCCCCAGGGATCTCAGGACAGGCAGCAGCAGGGTTTCAACAGTGTCAGGTCACAGTTCAGTACCCTGCCTAGGGCTGGCACCCCTCAAGCATCTTCAGGAAACCACCAGCAGCTGTGCATGGCATCAGGAAGGTTTAGGACCCCATCCTCACTTTAGTTTCACTTTTTGCAGTTCAAGGCCAGGGTGAGTAATGCCACTGGTGTCACATGGGGTCCCTGGCCCAGAGCTAATTGATATTGAATGAGTCATCGGAAGTAATAACATGGTGCTGTTGCCAGCAAAGCAAGGAGCAGCCTCTGGAGCTGGTGTCTGCTTGGGAGTGATGGGATCAGTACAGCTCTGCATCAGTCTGGCTTGCTTGGCCAAGTATCAGGAAGGGAGAGAGCTCTGGGAGAGGGGCCAGGGAGCCACGAGCTGGTAGTTTTAGGGATGGCTGGTCCATGGTCTCAGCCCACAGTGACTGAGGTCTGCTATGTTTCTTTGCTTTCTGTGTTCTTGTGCTGGCCCCACAGCGAGCAGCTCTGAGCTGGTGAGAGGAAGGAAGCCCAGCCTGGTCCTCATGCCTTGGGTTAAAGGACAGCAATGATAAAAGTGCCCATAATGAGCTCTTCATCCAAGGATCTTTGTACATCAAATAGAGGAGCAAGAGGCACCTGATATTCCTGCCACCCTCCTCCTCCACCTTGCTGCAGATGATCCATCTTTTTTCCTTGCAGGCTGCAGGGATCAGAGCATAGGATGCACACAAACTCTGACTCAGGTCAGTGTCATGGTCCCTGCTTACCTCCCCTGCTGCGTTCCTTCTGTTAGGCCCAAGGTGAGCCTGTATCTCACTCATGTCCTGGCAGGTGTCTGTGTCTGCATTGTGAGAGCACACTGATGTGTGCTGGAAACACGAGCCCTTCAGAGCAAAATATTCTGCTCAGCCCTTGCCAAGTCCCATATGGGTGTTGCCAAATGGCTCTTTTTTGCTTGGTGACTCCTCGAGTGTTGGTCGTGCCACCTCATTTCCACGGTAGTGATGTATTTTTGGATATATTGAAAACTGTGAAAACATGAAATGAAATTTGCTTCCTATTGCCAGGGAAGGCCTGGGCTGTATAGGCAATACAAAACACTTCCCGATCATGGCTTTAAAGGAGTCAGGTTTCTCCCCTATTTTAAATGAATCAGGATTTCTCGTAGAGGTAGGAATTTCAGTCAGTAGCAGAAATAAGACATACCCTTCTTTTTACAGGAAATCTAAACCCTGTGTCAGCATCAATCCTATTTTTATCCACTAGCACCAGCTGCTGGATATTGGTGGAAACAGAAAAACTAGCAGAAATATGAAAACTGGTTTAAAAAGCAGATGGAAATACATCAGTGGAGGCACCACCTCCCTCCAGCTCCCACAGCTGGGCACCTCAGCCCTGAGCCTGCTGGACCCCCAGGTCCAACCGTCACCAGGGAGTTCTGCTGGGAACATTTTGTCAAGCTGTCTAAGGCAGACAGCAGAGGGCTGTGAAGCCCAAAAGATTCCAGGCAGCACCAGATGCACCCTTCCCCGCTCTTTCCCTGGTTATGCTTGGACATCAGGGGCTTGGCTGGAGACCCCCACCCGTGCATTGCTCAGAGGACACAGCCGTGCTGAGGGGTCTCGTGGGACAGGGCATTTGGGAGCTTTCCCCAGTCCCGGAATGGGAAGGTAGCTGGCAGCCGTCCAGCGCTGCGCATCCGCCGGCGCTGGGAACGGGAGGCTGTCGGTTCTGCAAAAGCCCTTTGCAACCGCCCCGGGCGTTCGGGTACCCGAGAAACTTCCTCTGCTCTGCTCTGCTCTGCTCTGCTCTGCTCTGCTCTGCTCTGCTCTGCTCACACGGGGAAGGCTCTGCCTGGAGCCTGCCCTGCAGCCCTGGGACACGCCGGCCACGGCAGCACACCGAGGCTGCACCTTATCCTGCTGCCCGGTCACAGCCCGGTTTGTTCCCCATCGCTGGGGACATCTGGGAGCGACCCCGAGGAGCGTGTTACCCACAGCACAGCAGCAGGTTTGCAGGCACAGTACTGGTGCACAGCGGCAGGGAGGAGACATGGGACAGCCCCCATCCCCGGGGACCCTGCTACCCTCAGCCGTGCGGCTCGAAGGGAAAGCGGGGTGGCTGTGGGGCGAGACAAACCCCACAGGTTTGAGGCAAGGCAGAAAACAGAGCCAAGCCCTGCATCCCCACGGAAACCCTTTATTTTGCATCTTTATTTTGAAGTTGCCTGAGAAAGTGTGAACCTGTGGGCTGAGAGCTGCTCAAGTGCAGGGCGTCAGTGCGAGCAGAGCCTGCCTGTGAGAACAACCAACTCCTTGCGGTACTGATCCTCCTGGATTTCCCCACTTGCAGTTATTTTATCCGTGTGAAGGTGCCGGCGCCAACCCTGCAGAAAAGACCAAATCACTGTTCTCACCGAGACGGGGTCACCTCTGCTGAGGAGGGTACAGAGGGGAAACCCAAGGGGAGGGTTGTGTTGACCACAGAGTGCTCGTTGAATGAGGTACTCCAGGCTCCAACAGCCTGTAGCCAAGGCTGCACCAGGTGCTGGCACCTTTTCCTCCTCTCCTGCTGCTGAGAATTGAAGGAGGCCCTTTCGATGGGGGAGATCTGCTGTGGCCAGACCCTATCCTGGGGTCACCCACCCTGAGGCAGATCTGGCATGAGGGGTTGACCATGTTACAGGGGTGCTCCTTAACCCCTGCTCAGCACCAGTGACAAACCCATTTAACACTCCCAGTCCTGTCATGCTTCATGACAGAGTATTTCTGCCTTCTCCAGCCTGGGGTGCAGGAGAGCTTGGCGCAGCAGTGGCTGGGATCCAGCACTCACCGGGTGGCTTTCCAGTCCTCAGCGGGGCTGTCGGTCGCCTCTCGCCAAAGCCACAGGACATGCAGGATCTCCTCCCCGTTGGTGCCTACATAACACTGCCCCAGGAAGACGGTTGTCTGGGCTGCCTCTGAATCTGGAAGGATTTGAAGTTGCATGAGTCAGGCAGTGATACACAAGGCCACTGCTCTGTGTCCTGCTGGCATCCCTGCTGCAGCGCAATGGCCCCCTTCCTGCCTACCTTGGAGCCGCCAGTGCACGGTGAAGGAGAAGGTGGGCTGTGGGACTAGCCCTGCATCTTGCTGGGACCCATGCAGTGGCACGGGGAGGATTTCGGAGTCACCAGTGGCAGGTCCTGGCAGGTAGGAACCAGAGAATCTGCCGTCCTCGCCGAGGGTGGACACGACCATCTGGCAGCCGGTGTCGCTCCGCCACGACCCGGAGAGGAGGCACTGCAAGGACAGCGTGAGGCTTGGGGTGCCTGGGCAGGCAGAGGGCATCCTGCTCCCAGCCCACCACCCTGGATCTTCCCTGGGATGCCTGCAGCAGTGGGTGATGTGCCACAGACCCAGTGTGCCACTGGCATGGCCACCTCAGTGGGAGTGCCACGCCTTAGCACTGACTGCCTTCAGCCCAGGTGCTGCAGATCCCCCTCATGCTAAATCAGCAGGTTCACTGCTTTCCCCACATGCCTGGTGGGAAAACAAGAATTCTCTAGGGCACGGCTCTGTTTGCCTGTTTCTGGATGATTCCCACAGCGAGGGGCATCATTTTGGAGCAATCCCTCTTTCCCAACCTCACTGCAGCTTCCCTCAGTGCTGCATAGTGCTGGTCCCACCAGCAGCCCGGCCCTGGCTCTCTCTTGAGCTCTGCAGCCCCAGCAGCATCTGGGGGGTCTAGCAGTGTGCCAGCGCCCTGTCCCCACCATCACCCATCCCCATACCTTCCTCTCTGCAGAGGTAATAGGTGCTGCCAGGGCCAGGGTGAGGATCAGGGCAAAGGCACTGCTCTCCATGGCCACACGGCTGCTGAGAGCCTGGCACAGCTCCCCCCAGCCCTGCAGCCCGGCCCCCTTTATAGGGCTGTAACCGGAGCCCCATCAGCACCAGGCTGGCAGCCCTAGGGTGAGTGGCTTGATGTCAGGGTGCCCGGGACAGGCAGGGAGGTGAGGAGGTCTGCATGACCTGGTCAGTGCTGGAGGAATGCAGGGATGAGCACGGTTTGCAGAGGGGAGGGTGCACAGGTGTTTTATGAGGCACTTACAGCAGCCTGGAAAACACCCATACCTTCCACGGGAATCTGCCTCCTGTGCATGCAGGATGCAGATTATCACCTGTTCAAACATTCACCCCCTTCCTGCTTTGCTGGTGCCACTTCCTGAGCAGGGTGTCACCCAGCTGGTGCCTGGCAGGGGCCAGCTGCAGCATCTGCAGAGCTGCACAGGACGGAAGACTCACCTTGGCTTCTGCTCTAGCAGCAATAACATTTCCCTGGTCTATTGTGTGTCAGCTGCTGACTGGGATGCTTTTGCTTTTACTTTTACTTTACTGGGAGTAGAGGAAGAAGTAACCACAGTGAGATACTGAGGCATCTCACATCAAGTGTGTTTGCTAAATGCACACAGCATGATAAGCAGCATTGTATTCACACCTCTTCCCTGTCTTTGCTGCTCTAAAGGGCCTTGGACAAAAATCTGCAACTTGCACCATCCCTGTGTTCCTGAGCCATGTCTTTCCTCTCTGTGATGTTTGGAGCAGTCATGGGGCTGTGGGCAACAGAAAATTCAGGTGGGATTCAGCTGCATCAACACATACTGTTTCCAGGAAAGCGGTATTTTGGGCACTGGATAGCAGCAGGGTTGCAGTGTGCACACTGGGCATGGGGGTGGCATCTGTCAGTGCCCACCATGAGCCCTGGCACACCCTGGCACCCTGCTGCTGCTGCTCAGCACATCTCCCTCTCATCCAGAGGGATGGGAAAACACCTCCCTCCTAACACATCCCTCCTCCTTGTTGCCTTTTTCTGTCCCATGCTCATGGGCTTATCAGAGGGGCTGGAGAAATCCCCTCACCCCAGGTGTTCTTTTGCTCTTGCCCTGGATGCCACGCTCTACTCCTCTGGCCACGCTCTACTCCTCTGGCCTGACACCAGCCCCACCCTTTCTACACTGTTTGGCAGGGACAAGTTGCCCTTTTAGGGGTGCCAGGGAAGTGGCAGGCACCCCTCCATGTCACAGCACCGTGCTCTGGCCTTGCTGGGGCTGAGCCAGGCTCAAAGGAATACTGCTGTCAACCCCAGGGCTGGAATATTTTTGTAACGCTTCTGCAAGAGGTTTCATCTTCACCCATGGATCTGCCAAAAACTTTGTGTGGAAAAGAGCTGACTAAGTTTGGCAAGTGTCCACAGAGGCAAATAGAGCAGCCCTGCTGAAATGCAGTGGCAGGGAAGGCTAAAATCCCTGGGTGTAACCCAGGGGGATGGTAAGGAATGAAATGGGATGGGGGCTTTAATTTGTGCACATTTTATGTGGGGTGCCCTACAGCACAAAGGAAGCACTGAACCACTATCTCACCTCCACTGATAATCATGTCTGCATCACCCAACCCTACAGAGCACAGAAGTACTGGAAAGGGTCTGGTGGGGATGGATATGAGACAGTGTATGGAAATCGGCTGGATTCAGGATGCTGCTGCCAGCTCTGCCACCATCAAGCAGGCGAGGAGCGATGACTAAGGGTGGAAGTATGGGTTAAGATAAGGTGGGAAATGAGCCCAGGGAGGTGGATGAATGGGATCAGGGAGAGATGCAGGTGTCCCCGGGGAAGGGCAATGGTAAGCCTTCACCTCAGCAGGGGTATCCATGGGGACAGAAGGGGTAGCAAGGGCAGACTTATAAAAGAGGCAACTACACTGGATGGTTTTTAAGTTTTATTTTCATCTGAGAGGCAGGTTTTGCTTGCCTTGTTGGGGGGGCCAGGCTGCAGCCAGATCATCCCATCATGGGGCTGGTGAAGACACATCCTCACAGAATGGGGACAAGCTCAGCAGGATCTTTCCTTTTGTGGTGCGTTTTCGTGTGAAGACATTTCTGCCCACCCTGTGAGAAGTTGAGAGTTCCCCGTGGGACAACCCAACGACTCTGCCCACTCAGGTCTGCCAGTGCTGACAGGTGACGGGGTGTCCCTAAATGCCCTCCAGCTTTCCTCAAGCAGCTGCCAGGTGTCCCCGGGCAGGGCAAACCCTTTGGCAGGACACAATGGCATCCCTACTGCCAGCCCACACTGGAGCTCCCAGGGGTTCTCCCCTTGCTAAGAGGGCTGCTCATCCTCAAGGGTCCTAGAGAGGGTCCCTCTATGGGACTGCTGCCCCCCACGTCCCCACACTACCTCGTGGCTTTCCAGTCCTCCTTGAGGGACCCGACAGCTTCACGCAGCAGCCACGTAGTGGTCAGTGTTTCCTTTCCACCTGAATCCACAAAGCACTGCCCCGCGAAGGCGGTGGTGGCATCTGGGAGGAAACACTTGTTGGGAGATCTGTGGGGAAACTGGCTGCTCCCCCTTCCCCGCTGTCCTTCCAGAGGCAGCTGTGTTCCCCCTCCAATGCCACACCCCCACCCAAACCACGCTGGGCTGTGGGGGGTCCTGCCGGGCGTCCTGCCCTTCCCCTGTGATTCCCTCAGACAAGGCAAGGTCTGTATCACCTAATGGGATCTGAACCCACTGTGCGCACCCCGAGGCATCCGGCCGGGATGGGGACAAAGATGATGGGTGAGGAGGAGCTGCTCCGTGCGAGCTCAGCACTGCCCCTTAGCCCCACACAGCTTAGCTACACCAAAACATCACCCAGCAGAATTCCTGCAAAAGGGAATTCCTGCTGGCTGCCTACGTGGCTCTGAGTGACACTGCCGTACCATCCCCAGGTGACCCAGCACTTACTGGAGAACTTGTCCCAGCGCACTGTGAAGGCGAAGGTGGGCCAGCCCCCCTCGCCAGGCTGCTGCTGGATGCCCTTCAGGGGGGAGATGTGGGCACAGCCACCAGAGAGGGTAACCCGTGTGAGGTATTTTCCCTGGAAGTCCCCGTTGTCCCTCAATGCTGAAATCTCCATCAGTGAGTCCTGCTCGTTCCTCCACAGCCCGCTGAGCTGGCACTGAAGTGATAGAGCCACACCCTTTCAGTCCCCACACACAGCACGCAGGGGGACCCCATCCCTTCTGCTGCCCCAAAGCTGCAGCCACAAGCCCTGCTGCGGTTGCAGCTGCAGGGCATGGCTCTCCCTGACCCCATTTTGGGGAAATGCTCCCCCAGGGGGCTTCTGAATGCTGTGTGAGTGGTGGAGCAAGGCCAGTATGTCCCAGCCTGCTGGCAAGCACTGTATGCTCACACAGACCCTGTGAGAAGGACTGCCCTGTGTGCTGTACCCCTGGGCACAGACCCCAAGGCAGGGGTGCTCAGGGCACAGTACACCCAGACACAGACCCTATGGGAAGCAATTCCCTGTGCACTGTATCCCTGGGCACAGCCCCTGTGGAAGGGGTGCCCCAAGCGTGCTTCCCAAGGCACATACCCTATGGGAGGGCACGTCCCATGCGTGGCGTCCTAGACACATATTCCATGAGAGGATGCTCCATGCATAATGCCCTGGACACACAGCCCATGGGACAGGGTGCCCCATGCATGGTGCCCCAGGACAAATATCCTATGGGAGACGTTGTCCCGTGTGTGGTGCCCTAGACATTTATCCCATGACAGAGGATGCTCCATGTATGGTGCCCCAGACCCAGATCCCATGGGAAGGGGAGGGAGTGCCCTGTGGGAGTAAAGCTTCCTGTAACAGGTGGGGAGTTGACCCAGAGATACCCTGCTCACTTCCCGGACCAGATGCTTGCAGAGCTCTCCTGCCTGTCCAAGCCTAACCTGGCACTTAAGAGAGAACCTCTGGCTGCCCAGGCTGCATCCCAGAGTCACATCTGCCATGCTCCCATTGTCACCCCTGTTCGTACCTTCCTCTCTGCGGGGGCAACATGCGCTGCCACGACCAGGGTGAGGACCAGGATGAAAGTGCCCCTCTCCATCCTTGCAGGGCTGTGAAGTGCCTGGCACAGCTTCCTCCGGTGCCCTGCATCCCAATCCCTTTATAGGGCTGTAACTGGATCCCTGGGGGCAGCGGGCTGGCAGCCGGTGGGGGGCGAGTGGCTCGATGTCAGCGTGCCCAGGCCAGGTGAGGAGAGAGGGGAGGAGGTCTGTATGACCTGGGGATGAGCACGGCTGCTCAGAGAGGCAAGGACAGAGGGATGATTTATATATCCACTGGCCAGGAGGATCTGCCAACCCATTCCTTGCTCGGTGTTGGGAGTTGTGGGAGCAGGCACAGCCTGACGCTGTCCCACTGCCACTGACCCACTGCTGCCACCCCAACAAGGGGCTGCAGCAAACACAGTCTGACCAGCTCCGTGCCACTGCACTGAAGGGTGATGTGTCTGCCCAGAGGGAAACATCCCCGTGACCATCCCCTCCTGCATTATAAGTGTCTGCTGCTCTTTCTAAGCTGTTTTTCCTCCTGGCTGTGCTGGGCTTTCCTTGAGTCTGGGAGCTGTGACTGTGACTGCAGCAGGAACTGTTGAGCTAATCCCTCTTCTACATGCAGAAGGACTTTTCTGAAAGATACGTAGATGTTAAAATTTGCTTGTCCCTGTGGGAGGGGACGCCCTGCGCATGGTGGCTCTGTAGACACCGTGGAAGGCAATGCCACATCCATGGTGGTCTGAGGCTGGGCAGGGCCCTGTCTGAGCCCTCCCAATGGGTCCCTAATGGTATGAGACTGTGCTGGGGACGTGCAGGTGGCTAGGGGTACTCAAACTGCCTGGCCTTTGCATAGGGACACAGAACAGACACATCCTCTAAGATGTCGCTCCAATCAGGTGAATGTGTCACCGCCAATGCTGCAGGGGAAGACAGAATTGGCATCTGGCTGCATCCAGATCAGGATAAACCTCTGTGGTCCCTGTTCAGTACAGGGAGAGGAAGGCTGCTCTCTTCCTCCGCAGGGAGCAGGATCTGGCAATACCTATATTCAAATTGTGCTTTGATTTTAATTAAAAAATTATAGAGCTGCCCTCAGCTCCCATCTCAGGGACTTTTTCCAAAATTCCATGGGGTCCTGGCACCACTCTCCCTTTCTTGCTGCCCAGCTGGCTCCCAGTACCCACCTTCAGGGTTTGTGCTCTCCTGTGGGCTCCATGCAGCACCCATGGGTGCAGCCCCAGCACAGAGCAGTGACAGGGAAGTGCCCTGTCACCCACCCACTGGCTTTCCAGTCATCCTCTGCCTGTCAGCCTCATCCTGCATGATTCATGTCCTCCTCAGTATTTCCTTTCTGACCTCATCCATGAAGCACTGGCCCATGGAGGTAGTGATGAAGTCCGCAGTTTGTCAAAGGGTGGGATGAGAGGGTGTTGGGATGGGGCTGCCCCTCTTAGGCAAAGGCTGCTTGTAGGTGGGTGATGTTTCCCTCCTCAGCCTCCTGTCCTGCTGACAGTGGGGGCATGGCACTGAACAGATGTGGGATATGCTGGGCTGGTGGGATGAGCCCAGCTGTGACTGCATCCAGCTCTGCCCCCCCCCCCCCCCCCCCCCCCCCCCCCCCCGCCCCTCATCCTGGGCAGAACCTGACAGAGGTAGGGACCAGGAGGTGCCACGAGTCATGCAGCTCTGGTGTTGGGCATCGGTGAGCCCTGGGGACACCACAGTAAGGCAGGAGACCATCAAGGACACCGTAGGGAAGGTTAGGAAGTTCTAGGGACATTGTAGAGGGAGAGGAGGGTTTGTGACACCAAAGGGGAAGGCAGAGGATCAAATAGGGTACTGCAGGGAAGTGCAGAAGAGGATCAGGGACATCACAGGAAGGGCAGGGAAACTCTGGGAATATCACAGTGGAGAGCAAGGGAACTCTGGAGACACAAGAGGGAGGCTGAGAAAGGAGAAACACTGGAAAAGCTCTGGTTGACAGTAAAGCAGAAGGTGGATTGGCCCTCCTGTTTCATCATGTATCATCTGCAGTGATGATGAGATCCCAGATCTCATTTGTGGTGGCTGTCACAGCTGTGTGGTAGGAGTTGGTGAAGTTGCCTTTCCCATTCATGGCTGAGATGGCTTGTTGGAGACCAGGTCACTGACTCAGTGCCCAGTCAGGGTGTACTGGAGTAGAGGGAACTCAGCCCTGGTGCTGCAGCACAGCCTGGGTGTGGGCAGGGTGGCAGGAGTGAGTAACCCTATGAGCCATAGAGGGGAACTTGGACAAATTGCAGATCCCTCATCCACCCAAGGGGTTACACTGCCAAGTGGGATGAGCTCAGCTGTGGGTTGGGTAGGTAGAACACATCTGGAAGGGTGCCCTGGTTCCAAATGAGCCCAAATGAACGTGGTCAAGGAGCTCCTCCATCTTCTCAGGATGGCTGTCTGTGCTTGGCAAGGCTGCAGCTGGAACGGGGCTATGAAGAGAGGCGGAGAGAGCAGAGCATGATGTGCAGTCCTGAGCAGAGGACAACGTGGAAATGGTGGAGGGGATGGGAGCTATGTGTCCTCGAGTGACCTGGGAACCCTCTGCCTCCATATGGTTAGGTGGCACAAGAGCTGCACTGAGACAGATGTTGGGCAGCAAGATGTGCAGTGTTGAGACATTTGTAAACGGTCAACAGGAACAGTCCCTGCAGAAATGGTTGCGTAGGGCAGTTTTCCACATTGTGGTTAAGACATGTAAGTGCTGGAGGACTCCTGCAGTGGAGACTCCTGCATTCTAACAGTGACTGCCTATTTGAGGGATTTGTGCTGGGTTTGCAGACCAGCACCTTGAGCAGGTCTTCCAGCTGGGTAAAATCCAGTGCTGACGGATGCCTAATGCCCATGGGGAAGCATCCTCAACCTTAGCCACCCTCAGAAGGCTGCAAGCAACACCTGACACCCCCTGTCCTATCATCTGCCACCGAGATGCTGGAGGGGTCATAGCCTTGCTGGTTGCACTCATACAGGGACTGGCCTTGCAAACAGCTCGGCCAGTTCATGCCCGCTGCACTTCCCACCAGCACTGTGGCTGTCTGCAGGGGTTTGAGCTGGTTGCTCAAACCGTGGTCAGCACTGCTGCCTTGCTGGAGCACCCCAGGAATGCTGCACAACCTCTGGGCAGTGGTGCCCTGGGGAAATATTGGCGCGAAGGTAGTAACAAAGTCAGGTGGATGCAGGCTTAGTGGGGTGCCCCACTGCTAAGGTAGCCCTGCTTTGGGGCAGAGCAGAGTCCTGTGGTCCCTCTGCCTCCCACTTTCCTAGCTCTCATTTTCCTGTAAAGCATGTAAAAAGCTGTGCACATGCATAGATGCATAGCAGAGGGCTGGTGTGAAGTCATTCTGGTCAGAAAGGCAGTAAGGGAACTGAAAAAGCTGGAGAAGTGCCAGCAAAGCACTGAGAAGGGAACAGCAGCATCACTCTAGAAGCAGGAGATGAACCCCAAGCAGAAAGATGTGAGAAGTAAACCACATGCAAGTCTGCAACAAGGCAAGCTAAAACACAGAGAAGGTGTCACACTTGCTAAAGCCACAGATGCTGCTGGCAAAGCTTTCCCACAGCATTTGTGGCAGGAAAGCCAGGGGAGCAGCAGGCGGTGGCAGGCCCAGCAGCTCAGTCCTATCCCTCGGCTCCTCAAATCCCAGGCAGCGTGCCAGCTCAGGGCATGCAGCACTGTTCCAGGTTATTTTGAGAATCAAGGACACGAGGACTAAGTTTCAGTTTCAGATCCAGTGCTGTTTCCTGGCAATCATTTGTTTTGGCTGAAGGGCGTGTCTAAGGCAGCAGTAGCATGCTCTGCCCCATTTGGTAAATCACATAGTCCATCAGGCAGAGATTTGGGGCTGGATTTGTAAATCATCTGATTTCCAGTAAATCACTCATTTCCCTAGGAAGAGTTTTAGGACAGGATGTACTGAAGCTACTGGCACTGTGCTGCTTGTAGTTCTTGCAAGCAGCAAGAACTACAAGCAGCCACTTTCCAGGAGTACAGACACTGCCAAGACCCTTCACCTGCCTGCTCAAGGGCTGTCTCAGACCCAGGGGTCTCCCAGACAGCTTTCTAGGGTGCAAAAGGGCTCCCCAGCCTACTGTCCCATTACACTCATGAGGCTTTGAGCAGAAAAAAAATGAGTGCTGGTTACACTTAGTGTCAGAGGGTCACTTTGGGGATGCACCATCCTGCTTGGGCTGGAAAAGATGATTTCTTGGGACCAGCTCTTCCTGGAATAGGACAATAAGAGTTTTATCCTGCACCCACCACAGCAGGATGCAGGACCAGTTTTAGCCCATCTTTCCTGGGACATATGCACAAACTGCACAAGGTTTGGTTTAAATGGAAAATCTTTAATTTCATATGGTACCTTTTGAGACAATTTTCTCCGGAGCAGATAACATCAGGGGATGCTGGGACCCAGTGATCCTGCTGAGGAGGCTCCTGGTCTGCCAAGCCTGGTGAGAGCGAAACAGTTCTCCCTCCTTTCAGCCCACCCGAATGAAGGTGTTGCGACCGGTCCTGTGAGGAACCAATAGCTCATTGGTGCCCAGTGCAGCTATTGGGTAGGGATCCCAGGTGGACGGGGTGTCCTTTGGCTCACCTGGTGGCTTTCCAGTCACTGTGCAAGGAGTCGACCTTCTCCCGCAGCAGCCAAGAGGTCTGCAGGACCTCGTCCCCCTTGTCCCCAGTGAAGCACTGGCCCACGAAGACAGCTGTGGAGTCTGGAACAGTGGTGGCTCTTAGCACCCCAGAAGGACCCCAGCTGATTTTGGGGCTTCACAAGCATTAGTGGACTAAATGCTCACAGAGCCCGACTGTATCCGATGTTTGCAGGGAAATGCTGCGTGGCGGAGATGCTGCCAAAGCAACTCTTGGCGCCATCACACCCAAACAGTGTTTCAGGAGGTGTCCTGCTGTCTGCAGACACCATCCCCAGTGGGGAGGGATTGGGGATGCACAGATGGGGGACAGGAGAGAGAGAACAGAGATTGGGATGGGCACTTGGGGCCCGCATGAGGTCCCCTCCCCATCCTACTACCCCATCCACAAGCAGCCATAGCTGCAGCTACAGACCTGAAAACTTCTTCCAGTTGACAGTGAAGCCGAAGGTGCACTGCCCATCCTTGTCCAGGTGCTGGGAACCAACAAAGGGGGATGGCTGGATGGGTTTGTCAGCGCTTGACACGGCAGTGTGGTACTCGCCAGAGAAGTTGCCCTCACTGTCGACCTCGAACACGTGCATCCTGGAGCCCAGATCATTCTCCCACCAGCCGGTCAGGTCACACCGCTGGGGACAGGCAGATGTGTCCAGGGGGCTGCCTGCACACAGCCCCTGCCCCGCAGCTGTGCCCCCTGCCCACACCCCCCAAAGCCCACAGGATGTTGTCACTCACCTTGCCACTCCCTGCGGGGCTTTTCTGCTGGCGGCCCTGCCACCACTTGCTGTTGCTCCCCTCCTTCTCACTGGCCTTTTCCCCCCTTGGGATCTCGGCTTCCTGGCACAGGAGCTTGGAAAAGAAAAGTACACAGGTCGAGGTGTGGACAGTGGCACTGCAGGGTATCTCTGAAGCCCCACGAGTGACCGATCAGGCATTTGTTTTTAAAAGACAGGATTTATAAAGTCGCTGCCATCTCAGCTGTGCCAGGAGGGTCAAAAGCTGGAGTAAGCCAAGCAAAGGGAAGAGGTGAAGAGGAAAAGCTAAAGGTGGGACTGGCAGGAACACAGGCAACACCCCGTGCTGTAGCCCTGCCAAGTGAGCTGTGCGAGCCCAGGGCACATCTGTCCACGTCTGAGGAGACATGTGCAGTTCTCAGCTCTCATGTGTGGCATGAGTGGGGAGCCCTCAGGTCCATGCACACCCCACCTGTAAGGCTCCACTTCCACTTCTAAGCACTGGCTGTCCTCTTCCACACTGCACCTTCCCAGGCAGGGGTAAGTCACACCCCTGGGGCAGGGGCCCCATCCTCCCTCTCTCTCTCCTCGGGGAGAAATGAGGGGTCCCCACATGCATGCCCCTTGCACCAGGGAAGGAATCCCCATGAAAATTCCTCTCGGGGACTCAGAGTGCCCCGGAACGTCTCTTCCCTCCTGGGAGGGTAGGGGCACCGTCGGCAGGGGCACTGTCTGTGCACCCCGAGGAGTAGGGGGTCCTCCAGCTGACAGGGATTCCCCCCTCAGATGCGTCTTCCACGCGTGACCCTCTCCCACGCGCGTCCCCCCCCGAGCTCCTGGACCCCCAGGCGTGCTCCCATTAAGCCTCTCCTGGGGCCCAGTTTCCCACTCGAGTGTCCCAGCAGGAGCTCCCACCTGGCATCCCGCCGCGGCCGCGGCCGCGGCCGCCCCGGCGGGCAGGGCGAGGACCGAGAGGAAGCGGCGGCTCATCGGGATGCAGCGGAGAGACCGAAACTCGCCGTGGCAGTGCCGCCGCCGTGTTTTATATCCCGGCTCCTCAGCTGCTTTCCCGGAAAGCCCTGGAGCGGCATTTGCAGGAGGAGCGGGGATGGGAATGGGGACGGGGACAGGGACGGGGATTGGAGGAGAGGAGAGGAGGATGTTGAAGAGGCGCGGGAGCTGGGAACGGAGTTGGGGATGTGGACAGGGAGGAGGGATAGGGGATGTGGATAGACATGGGGACGGGAACAGGAACAGGGATGGGGATGGAAGCAGGGGTGAGGGGGATGGGGCAAGGATGAGGATTGAAGGTCAGGATGAGGATGGGGATAGGGACTGGAATGGGGGTGGGGATGGGCATGGGGACTGGAACAGGGGTGGAAATGGACGCGAGGTCTGGAATAGGGATGGGAACGGGGATGGGTTTGAACCAGGATGTAGGAGGAAATGCATGGGGCTTCCCACTGGCATCACCCAGTCTGGGGGACCTTAGCCCCATGTCTACTGGTTGGGGGCTGTGTCTGGGCTTCCACCCTGTCCTGCAGGAACTGCTGCACCCCAAACCACTCCCTGGTCACTGCAGAGGATGGACAGAAGGACAGGGAGTCAAGAGGTGTGAGCAAGGATATGTGGGTGTGGACAGCTGGTGACCTTCAGGGGGTGCAGGTAGATGAAGGAAATGAACCTGCTCCAATAGCAATAGGAAAACCCCAGGCGTTGTGGGCTGGAGGTGGGCAGCCCTGTTTGTACATACCAGACAAAAGCAAAAGTGACAAGGGCAGAATCAGGTCAGGTTCAGGGCCAGGGTATGGAATGTTCGAGACAGCTGACAACCATAGCCTTTTGCAGCGGGAATGGCACTGCCAGTGCTGGTTTCTTGTAAATGCTACAATTTTGCTTTCTGTTTCCTTGTTTAGCAAGTAGAATGCTTACTTCCTCTCCTACTCCATGGGCTACCTTCTTATGAGACCCTAAGAGACAAGGAATTTGCAGTCATGTGGGTAATGAAAGAAATGAAATCTCGTGCTCTGATCCAGCAAGGTTCTCCGTCTCCCCATGGGCTCACCCACTGGGCCTCCCAGCCTCATCTTCCATTCCCACTGGAGTCCCAGGGCTTTAACCTCACAGACCATTCAGAGAAACCTTTGGGGGCCTGAAGAACCAGCTCATGGTGCTAGTCACAGCCGCAGTGGGTGTTTGGGGAGAGGGAGCATGGGAAGGAGACCATTATGGCCAGGGCAGTGCCAAGGATTCCCGTGTGCAATGGGGATGAACTGAGGGCTGTGAGGGGAAGACAGGATGCATGAGGATGAAGATGCAGGGGTGGCTCTTGACCAAAAGCTGGACCACCAGCCACATCAACCAGTTGTACTCAGTATAAGTACACGTTAGATAGCCTGTGTACTCTTTGGGACCTGGTGTGGTGCTAACAGCAGTCCAAAAGCCCAGCAGGGAATGAGGGAGAGGAGCAGAGGCTGAGGAAGGTTGGGGAAGGGCAGGCACACTGTGAGAGGAAGAGAATGACCAACAGGCCCTGTCACTTTCTCAGAGCACTGTGTGCTTTCTGCCCCCAAAATCCCTGCCCCATTTGGTAGTCGCTTCCACCAGCCATCCGGCAGTCAGTTTAAGGTACAGATGACATCCTGTAAATTTGAACATCAGAAAAGATCTATATCCTGCTCCACCCTCTAGCTAATCAGAAAACAGGCAATTAGTGGGAAATACATGCATAGCTGTGTACATAGAGCATGGACTCCTTCAGTATCTGGCTTTAGCCACCCAGTCTACCCAGTAGCTTCCCCTAGAGCTCCAGGTCCTTCTCATACTCCCTCCAGTATCCAACATGGGCTTTGGACCACCCCAACAACCCAGATGCCACTCTGTGGAGCCAGCTCTCCCCTACATGTGCACACATCACCAAGCCCACCATCCACAGCAATAGCTGGTAACGGAGGCAGAGACACAGGATGAGGCCGGGTGACAGTACTGGCTTGCCAGCACATGGCCTTCTCCCTGATCACTGACTGTGGGATATCCCACTGCTCCACTCTGGGAATGCTGCCTGGGACCATCCACCACAGGGCCTCTGTGAATGTCCCAAATATGCATGGGCAAGAAGGAACCCACTGAGGCCTGAAGCCATGATCAGGTTGCAGAATTACCCAGTTACTGTGCTCCCCTGTCCCCTAGCTCCATCTATCCAAACCCCTCCAAAAAAACTTCCCTGTGCTCCCCTAGTCACCACCCATCCCCCACCTTGCTCTGCCCATGGCCACAGAGTGGCTGCTTGCATCCCAGGGACACAGGGTGCATGGCTCTCTGCCAGCTGGAGAAGGATTTATTTGGCTCCACGTGTGGGAGCAGCAAGGTTTGGGAAGGGACAACCCCACCAGCAGGTTGCTGGGAGACACTGGGAAGAAGCACGGCAAGGTGAGGGTGTGTTTCCTGACCGGGATGCTGGGAGCAGGCAGGAGCCCAGCCTGAGACTGGAACAGTGGAGAGCCTTTGGGGATGCAGAAGGACAGCAGGTCGCAGGCAGCTCTGGGCCCTTTTCCCATCGCTTGATTCAAGTGAAGATGGAGGTGCCAACCGTGCAGGGAACACATGTCAGGAGGAGGGGAGTGAAGGCTGCAGGGTGGGAGGGCCAGGGCAGGGCTCATCTGGTGGCTTTCCAGGTGTCCCTGTGGGATGTGACCTCTTCCCGCAGGAGCCATGTGGTTTCCAGTGTCTCCTTCCCACTGTGATCCACAAAGCACTGGCCTACAAGAGCGGTGGTGGAGTCTGGCAGGGTTTGAGAGAGGCTGAGGGGGCTAAGAACCTGCACGTAAAGACAGAGACACCTGGGCCACTTGATACTGACAGGCAGACAGACAGACAGACTGACAAACACCACACCACCACATTCCGTGGACAGAGAGATGGACCTGCCTGCCAAATTGGCCAAAGGGAATGGTTGCACATCACCTGGACAAACAGATGGGCACCAACCCTGCCATGTCCCTTAGACAGACAGATGGACACCCCTGCTACCCCCTCTAGACAGACACCTCTCCCATCACCCCGTCCCAGGGCAGAAGCAAGAGTGTGTGGCCAGTCTGTGCCCACAGCCCGAGTTCCTCTGGACGTTCTGAGTGCTGTGGGCGACCAGCTGGAGGGCTCCCCACTCCCAGCATGGGCGGGGGACCGCTGGCACTGCTGTACCTGAGAACTGCCACTGCACGGTGAAGGCGAAGATGGGGTGTCTCTTGGCACTGGGGTGCTGCTGGGCCCCTTGCAGGGGTGACAGCAGGATCTGCTTGTTGGCGGCTGTCACAGCAGTGTGGTAGAAGCCCAAGAAGGTCCCAGTTGTGTTCAGGGCCAAGAGGGTCATGCTGGAGCCCAGCTCGTTCCTCCACAGGCCCTGCAGGTCTCACTGGGGACCGGGAGTTGTGTGGGTGCCTCAGGCACTGCTGAGCCATGGTCCCCACTCCAGCCTCACTGAGCAGTGGGATGTGTGTCCCATGGCATGGCCCCTCCGCATGGCAGCTGGTAATGATGGCATGGGCACCAGCTGGGACAGCACTTCACTCTCCCTGGCAAGGGCAGGGGAGAGCTGGGAGTGCTGGGTACTGCCCTATACCAGGGGGAGGTAACCAACAGTGCCTGCAGGGACAGCACCATCAGAGCTGGCAGCCCCGTTGGTCACACGTGCTGCACGGTGGGATGGCATGACATGGTATGTGAACAGTGTGAGCTGTGTTGGCACAGGACAGCCCTACATGGCAAAGTGAAAATCTGCAACGTCCCCCTGAGCCCTGCACACTGTGCCTCAGGGCTGGCACAGCACGGCACAGGACAGCAGGGCAGAACAGACTTTGGCACAGCACAGTGTGGCGCAGCACAGCACGGCACAACATGGCACCAGAAAGCACAGCAAGAGCAGGCAGCCTCCTTGGCAGTTTGCATTGCACCCCAGGATGGCACAGCTTGGCACAGCTACAGCAGGCAGCCCTGTGCCTGCTCACAGTGCTCCACAGGGATGGTGGTGCGCAGCATGGCACAGACAGGATGTGCCACCCTCATTCAGCCACCCTCCTCCCTGGGACAGCACAGCACAGCATGGCCAGACTGCCCCAGGGTTGCCCTCACCTTCCTGGCCACAGCCTGGTGGGGGACAAGCAGGGCCAGGGTGAGCAGCAGCAGCAGCAGCAGCAGCCGAGGGTCCCCGTGGTGTTGTTGGTGGTGGCCATGAGTGCTGCTCGGGCTCTGCCTGTGCTGCTGCCCCACGCCCTTTTCACAGCAGAGGGGTCTGTGGGCAGGCAGTGGCCACCCCTGCTGGGCCTCCTGCCAAAGGACACCCAATGGGAGATTGGCCACTGGCCACTGCACCAGGCTGAGCGGGGTCTGGCTCCCCTGGGCCAGGTGGGGTTCCTGAGGACCATGGTGCGGTGGCAGGGCTGCCAAAGAGGACCCTGGAGGGTCACAGCAGGGGACACTCATTGGGCCTCAGGTTTGGCAACAGAAGGGACTGTGTAACGCCATGGAGGGGGAAGTGGGAATGAGTGTGCTGAGCCATGACATTGTCCAGAATAACTGGATTTGTTCCCCAGTGTGCAACAAGCCAATTATTACAGACTCAAGAGAGACATTGATTATTTATTTCAGAGTTGCACAAGCCTGGGTGTTCAGTGTTATTCTACAAATCAAACATATCGGCTATCAAAACTTTTTATTGTTTACACATTTTAGCAAACAAAGGTATTAATGTTCTTTGGCTACAAGGTGCATGGTTCATCCAGTAATTAGTACTCTATGTGCTACTGATTAGCGATTCCCTGATTTCTCATGCCAAGTAGTCTGCAGACTCAGTCTTTCTCCTCTTTTGAGTCAGTGAGTTTCTAGACCCAGTGGGCAATAAGTCAGTGGTCACCTGATCTCCCCCTGCTAGAATTACTTTCTACCCAGTTGGAGTTGATTCGGCACAGTTGCTGCATTATCCATATTAGTTTCTTCCTTATCTCGAGGGTTCTGCCAAATGTCCTTGTGGCCCATAAATTCTGTACTCTTTTTTAACTATCAGTAGTACATCCTTCTTCCGAAGGTTTGTTAACCTCCTCCTGAGATCACTGAAGCACGGCCAGCCCTAAACCATAACAAGGCAATTCTACCAAGAAGTAATTTGTATCTCTAACACCTGCTATGTGTTTCATGGGTTAAATTTCCTTTCTTGTTGATCAAGCTCAAAAGCATACAAAGATCAAACATCAGAGAACATACTTTCTTAGGAATATTTTTTATATATTCTACGTTTTTCAACGTCATGACAGGAGACAGTGGATATTTGCAACAAGGGTTTATTGGGAGAAACAAGTCATGGGGCAGGAGTGGGGAGTGCCCCCGCTGGGTGCTGCTGCCAGCCTGGGAGCCCCACTGCTGCCCTCCTCACTCCATCTGCCGCCGCACACGGGTGAAGATGTTGGTGCCGACCCTGCAGGGACACAGAAGAAGATATAAGGATGGGACATGACAAGGTCTAAATGTCCACTCAGTCCTATATTCTCCCATAGCATTTGCACCTTAGTGAGACTCCAGAGGATGTTATTTTTGCATGCTTTTACCCTTGCAGTAAGCAGTAGAGTGAACCTTGCCATCAAACTTTGTGAAGTCCCACTTTTGCAAACTGATATTAAACTTGCTTTTGCCAACACCTTTGACAGTGACACTGTAAGCAACCCAAACCACTCACTTGTAACAGCTCCAACCCCCACCCTGCCCCGGGATGCACAGGGGACCTGTGCAGGCCAGGGACAGGGAGCTCACCTGGTGGCTTTCCAGTCATCTTCAATGTCATCCACGCGTGACCGCAGAAGCCACATGGTCTTCAAAACCTCATTTCCATCCTTGTCCAAGAAGCACTGTCCCGTGAAAACGGTGATGGAGTCTGCAGGGACAGGACAGGAGGTAGAGTGGAGCATGGCCAGAGTGGCAGGTCTGTGCCTGTCCCAGCACACAGGACAGCAGAGCCCCCCTGGCCCCTGGGAACACTGGGGATGGGGAAAGCAGGCAGGTTCAGAGGGCTGGGGATCTCACATGGAGATGGGCAGAGAGCTGTGGGCTTCAACCCCTGTTGCATCTCCTGCACGCTGGGACTGGGAGGTGACAGCAGCCAAGGAGCTCCAGGGACAAGGATAGGGGAGCATCAAGGATAGCAGAGGGTATGGGAGATGGGTTATTGGAGGGGAAGGCAGGGAGTCAGCATGGACATTGCAGGGAGTGTCAGAAGAGCTTCCAGGGCATCACAGCAGGGAGGCAGGGCAGGTCTGGGGACACACCAGAGAGACTGGGAAAGTACCTGAAAAGGTCCAGTTGACGGTGAAGCCAAAGGTGGGCTGGCCCTTCTGGTTTTTGCGTTGCAGAGATCCTTGCAGTGGTGACTTCTGGATCTCGTTCGTGGAGGCTGTTACAGCCGTGAGGTAGGAGCCGGAGAAGCCACCATCTCCATCCACAGCCAAGATTTCCATTCTGGAGCCCAGGTCATTGACCCAGTTCCCAATCAGGTTGCACTGGAGCAGAGGGGACTCAGTACTGGTGCCACAGCACAGCCTGCAGCCCTTGCCCACCCTGCCCTGTGCATCCCAGACCTGCTCTTACCCTTCTTGGAGAGAAGCTCTGAGCCCCCAGGGCCAGGCTGAGCACCAGCAGAAAGGGAGTTACTTGCACCATCTCTGCAGCAGGCAGACAGCTGATGTACCTGTGGATATGCTCCTTGCAGGACTCTGCCAATGCTCCTGCTCCTTCTCCTTTTTATTGCTGCCAGGGCTGTGGGTGGCAGCTCTGGCCAGGGCATTATGCAATCTGGGTGTTTCCAAAGTCGTGTTTCCTAGCCATATGAGGGGGTAATTGCAGCAGACATTCCCAGAAAAAACTGCTGAAAATGCCCCTCCTTGCTCCCCCTGCACCTTGCAGATCCAATCTGGCTTCTGCCAGGACTGCCAGGAATGATGAGATGGGAAAATCCCTCTCTGGAGCTGTTGTCCGTTCTGCCACCTACTTGCCACGAGAGTGTAGTGCCAAGGAGCCTTAAACCCACTGCACCTCAGGACTGGCCACAGCACACAGCTCACCCTGCTCTTCCTCACCATGCATGCTCATGCAAACCCACCCACCATCTGGATTCCCTTGGGACTTGCCTTTTGGCCCCCCACACTCAAAATGCCCAGTCCCCTCTCTCCTGGAGCTGACATGAATGTTTGCTGCTGTTTTTACAGACTGGCTTGTGTTTGTTGGAAGGAAATTTTTTAGTTAATGAAAAACCAATATTTCCTGAATATCTTGGACATGTCATGCTGACAAAAGTTGTATTTATGCAGGGATTCTTGTATAACTGTAAGTACATATTTATATAATTCCCCTTACGTTATAGTTGTTGCTGGCCCGGAAGGCTGAAGTGGCTGGGTTCATGCCAGAGTTTCTCACCCTTTTCTCAATTGTTTTCAAGGCAGTCTCCTAAAATAAATGTTTTAATTCACCCAGTCCTCATGGCAAGAGGTGATGGAGCCCTATTCACCAGAAAACAGTAATTTTTTTTTAAATGGAGACAGAGTAGCTCTTTGCGACATCTCAGAAATACTTCTCAAATTTTGCTTTCTCTTCAGTCTCACATTTGAGCCGCAGTTTCTCTCTGACAGTAAAATTCGATGCTATCCAGGCTGGGGAGCCCTGCATTTCTGCTGCTGGCTTCTCCACAACCCCTCTCCTCTCTGCAGGAGCCCCAGAGTCCTCTGGCAAGACATCCCTGCTCAGAGAACTGGCTGCCTGCAGGACATTCCTGTCCCAGTGTTTGTGGTCTCGGAAATTAACTGCACAAAAAGGTACGTTTTCCCACATAGCTGCTGTTTGCTCTGACTGTTTTTTGGCAAGCAGGTGCTGCCTGGACCGTGGCCGATGTTTGTGATAAAGGTCAGGGTTGGTCTGGAAAGGTTTTAGAGGGCAAGAGAGGCAGACATCACTCCCTCCTTATCACATTCTTGCCATCTGCCCTTTGCTATCACCCCCTCTCTATCACCCCATCCCCATCACTGTGGTTCAGGGAGCTCCTGCTCCAGCAGGAACCCTGGGGATGGGCAATGCAAGGTCTCCATGCCTGGCAACCCAGAGCTCATTCACAGCTGTAGGTTCAGTTTAACATCACACAAACAATATTGGTTATTTCTGCCCAAAATCTTTATTTTTTTCTTGTCTGTAGCACTCCCTGTCCCACCAGCATACATTCCAGGTGCAGGGATCAGCTCGGTGTTCAAGGAGGCAGGTTTCTTGACCAGTCTCAGCTGATCAAAAATAAAACAATCCAAAGAGCTGGGGTATCTCCATGGGTTTGCACCCTCCAAAGGGCAGAGAGCAAAGCAGCTTGGAGCTGGGAATCATTGCTATGGCTAAATTCTGCAATGCCATTCCTGAGCCCTGGTGCAGCAGGAAGTGGGCAAGGGGCAGTGGATAGGTAGGGAAGAAATGCAAAGCAGAAAGCACTGAAGAAGTTAAAAATTGGCAGGGCTGTGGTTTAAACCCCATGTGTATCAGGAGGGTATGAAAAATAAGGAGGAATAATAAGAAAGGGTTAATAAATAATTCAACTTGCTTCCTCTAACTGGGATTGAATCAGCCTTGAAAAACAGTAGTACGGGCTGTACTGTAACAAAAATCTGTGACCAAGGACTGTCCTCCCTGCCTGCAGCTGTGTCCAAGTAGGAGCTGCTGAAAGCTGAATCTATCACATAAAAGATTAATCGAGGTGATAGGGCCAAAAGAGCAGGAAAAAGCAGAAATATCCCTTTATACAGACTGAACACCCCAACCTTTGAAAAAAAGCCTGGAGGCAGCCTGTTGCCTGGGGTTAAAGAATAACGCTGATGGGTTGCAGCAACACCAGCCATGTCAGAAGCTGTGCTGGCTTCAGTGCGTGCTTTTGTCCCTTTCCAGCTGGATCAGGACATTGCTGCTGCTGTTGGTAGCTTCCAACGCAAGACAAGTGGAGGGGGAAACTTCAGGTGAGCCACACTGATGTCTCAGCACCCCTGTCCCCACCAGCCTCACCCTGGTGACCCCAAGGGAGGGCATCTCTGTCCCTCTCCATCATCAATGGGCTCTGCCATGCCAGGATGACACCAGCTGGTCTTGGGGAGCCGTATCCGGGACAGTCTGTCCTTCCCGGATATTGTTATTCTTCTGTCCACATGGATGCAGGAACACTCCCCTGGGGAGTGAAGAAAGGCCCATTTGTCACCCACTAGACAGCACTGGGCTGCTGCAGTGATCCCTTGCCTGCACAAGCTCCCAGGACAAGCAAGTAGGGGAAGAATGGTCACAACAGGCAGTACAGGCTGCTGCCTACCCCAACCCTGAAGGCAATTAAGGATTAACGGAGCACTAAGCTCCAAAGTGGACAGAAACAGCTTATTGTCCTTCACTTATATCCTCAGAGCTGTCCTGCCCTTCACTGTAATGTTCTCAGAAATCCCCTGCCCTACTTGTGGTGTCTCCAGACCTCCCCTGCCCTCCCTGTGATGTCCTTGATGCACTTTTGTTTGCCCAGCTTCATCTGAGATCAGGTGAGCACCCTGTCCCTGCCTTGCACAGGTCCCCTGTGCATCCCCACAGGGGATGGAAAAGGGGCCGAGCAGGTGCAGGGCAGCAGCACAAGCAGAGCCTGGGCAGCGCTCACAGCCAGCATCACCCTCGGCTGCTGCTGCTGCTGCTGCTGCTCACCCTGGCCCTGCTCGTCCCCCACCAGGCTGCGGCCAGGAAGGTAAGGGCAGCCCTGGGGCAGTCTGGTCGTGCTGAGCTGTGATGTGCTGACAGCTGTGTTGTCCCAGGGTTCAGGGTGGTTGCATGAGGGGTTGTGTGCCCTGGCTGTGCCACACCATGTTGTCTGATGAGCTGCATGCTCTGCTGTGGCATCCGATGCCACCCCACTCCATGCCATGCCATCCCACAAGCGACGTGCATGACCAGGGAGGCTGCCAGCTCTGGCTGTGCTGTCCCTGGGGGTGCTGTTGGTTACCTTGGTATAGGAGGGTATCCATCACTCCCAGCTCTCCCTTGCCCTCCCTGGGAGGAGGAGCTGCTGTATCAGCTGGTGCCCATGCCACCGGTCCCTCGTGCCACACAGAGGCAAATGTCCCCCTGCTTAGGGAGGCTGGAGGGGTGGATGTGACTCATCACTCCCCAAGGCACCCACACAAGCCCCAGTCCTCTGGGGGCACAACAAGAAGGGCAGTGGATCTCCATAAACCCCACCCGTCCTTAAAGAGGCTGGCATAGCCTTCAAGTGCTGTGTTGACAGAGAAAGGAGAAAAATGAAACAAGGTGTCCTGCCCTGGGGAGAAGGGCACATGGTTTGTTTAGTACCAGCCAGTTGCACAGCTGCTCTCTACAAGAGCCCTTTTCTGCCTCTTGGCCTCGTCCTGCCCTGCAGGCAACAGAGGAGCGAGCAAGGGGCAGGTCTTGTCTGCCATCACATCTGGGGAGGTGGGTTGGTGCCTTTGGCAAAACTCCACAAGAGCCAGCAGCGATCAGGGCTTGCCCTCTCCCCACATCCCCGGCCCTCCAGCCCAGCCCCAGAAGAAAAAGGAGGGCAGCAAGGGCTCCCTCTTCTGGCTTGGCCCCTGGCAAAGAAGACAATAAAGAAGAACGGAGACAGCCAGACAAATTTATTAAGAACTTAAAGTGATTTATCCCCTTAAATGTGCTCCACTGCCTGCCCCCGGTGCCAGCAGGGAGGGGGGCCATGGTACCAGATCAGGACCTGCTGCTTGGGCTCAGATTGTCACCGTCCAGGGAGCCGGGTCTCCCCTGGGGATTGTATCTGCCACAGGCCCTCCGGGGGCAGAGCCAGTCAGCATGTGCAGTGTCACCCAGCCACAACTACCGACCCCACGTGCCTGCGTGCACCAGCCCAACATCCTCACACACACACACACACACACACACAGTGTCTCCACCTTACCCAGCCCGCTGACTGCAGGAGAGGTTTACCTGTACCTAACCATGACTCTTCCTCCTGAGCCGGCTGAGAGCTCATCTGGCTAGTGCATCTCCAAAACCATCTTCTCACCCTCAGTCACTGGCCGACCCCCCCCCCCCCCCCCCCCAGCTGTCTCTTGGGAGTTTGCTTTCGTGACCTGGCCAACCACACCACCCCCATCTGTTTCATGGCCTCCACTGCTCATTTCTCAGGCTGAGGACTATCTGAGGCACAGACTTTCTTCTGGCAAGGCCACTGTCCTGTTCTCTCAGCCTCGGCACCAGCTATAGGAGGCATTGCGATGCTTTCAAGAGGTGGGACACTGGCCAGAGCTGGCCAACAGACAGTCCAGGATCAGCGAGGCTTGAGGTAATTTCCTGCCAGAGGCAAAAGTTCCGGCCAAACTGGTCTGATGACAATAGAATGTATCTTGCAGCTGCAAAGTGAATGTTGTGGATACAAGCAGCTTTGTTTGAGTAAATGCTGGGAATTTTGGGGAAAGAAAGTGCAAGTAAAATTCAGTTCAAGGGAAGAATAAAAACAGCCTAGTTTGAGGGATTTCCAAAGTACTTTAATCCTTTCAGTTTTGTAATCGGCTGATGAAGCAAAGGGTCATGCCCTGTGGTGGGGGAGTTTGAGAAAGAGAAGGGGCAGACTGGGGATGAAGAGGTGAGATTCAGAAGCACACGACCCCTGGTGGTTTTCTGTCTGGCAGGAGATACCCAAAACTTTTTTCCAAAGAGAAAGTTGAAGACTTGTGAAAGGTCAACAGTGCTCACTGGATAAACAACTGTTTCAGGTGATTACCAGGACAAAAACCTCCCTCCTACAATAAGGGGAAAAAAAGGTTCCAGACACTGGGGCTAGATGTCAAGACAGTTACCAGAATAGACTGAATTATCACGCTGAGCAAGCTCTTGTCGAAACAGAAAAAACAGAACAAAGAAAGCCAAAATGAAACCACACAAACAAAAAGAAATCAAAAGCAACCAGCCAACTGCACCAGAGCATGAAAACAACCTGCCAGCCAAGCAAAAAGTAGAGCAACAGCACAGGGAGGACTGCACAGAGGTGAAAACACTCCTCACACAGTTGAAAATAAACGAAACTTTTGTGCCACTTTTGTTAAATTTATTGACAATAAATATAGGAAATATCTGTGCAGCAGAAATCATCGAGCAACCACAGCATCTACTTGCAAGAAAGGGAAGATTTGGGAGGCTCATCAACAGAGCCAAGGGACTTGCCAGACCCTGCTTGCCAGTCTGGTAACACCAAAGCCTGGGGAAGCAGACGATGTGATGACACCAGGCAGGAGTTTGCCAGGGGAGGCTGGACAGTTCAACCAGACACCTTTGCAGACTCAAAGGAAAATCAGCAAACCCCTTTCACCTATGCTAAAGCCAAGCATACACACACACACGTTCTTCCTCAGTGTGGCTCTGGATATAAGCCCAGGTGCTCCTGTGGGCAGCAGCAAAGGGCTGCTGTGAAGCAGCCATGTCTGGCAGAAGCTTTTGGGGCACAGTTTCCTCAGGACTGGGTCACAGGCTTCTCCTACATTTCATTATCAACTTGTGCACGCAGCAAGGGCACATGAATGAAGTTACAAACAGGAGTGCTGCCAGCCAGGCAAGGGAAAAAATACATGGAAAAACACCTTGGGGCTCATAGGAACAGAGGAGACAGGTTCACAAATCCCACCTCCAGTGAGCTCAAAGCTCACCAGAGGGCAGGGAAGAGTGTCACCTTCAGCAGCACAAGTCCAAGGCTAGGACACACAAGTGAGATACTGGAGGGCACCACCTTTACTTTACTGTTTCTTCCCCAAATGGGTATTACTGCAGGTCTGGGCCAGATCCTGCCTGGAGCCCCAGGCATGGCCCCAATCCCACGCCGGGATAAACACAGGAAGGCCTGACCACAGGCTAATTTCTCATTAAATCCTACTGTATTCAGCACAAGCTGCTCCCAAATAAAGTCACCTGAAACTGCCCTCTTATTTAACAAGAGACAATGAAGTGGTTCATCACCCTCCCACACACACAAAGTCACTCCTTCCTTCAGTCAGCACAGTTTTTTGCCTGTCCATCACCACCAGAAAGCCTTGGTCTGACAACTGCCCATGGGGCATAAATAATCCATACAGTGGCTCTCCAGTGCTCAGCTCTGTTGCAGATATGGCACCACCAGCAGCTGCTCTTCCCATCCCACCAGCCTTGAGAAGTCTGAAACCAATTATTCTCTTGCAAATGAAGCGCAACAGACTTTAGGGACCCAAACAAGCCTTAGTTCTCTCAGATACTGACTTTGGAATTTTTTAGGGCAGGAAATAACTTGTACAAAGTTTCAAACACTTCTTTCTCCTGTTTTTAAGCAAATAGTGTTTTAGGGGCAAGTTCTGCCGCTGGCAGCTGAATCCTGGCATTTATAACTATGAAACAGTCATCGCCAACCAGGTAGGTGCAGCAGGGTATGGGGGGGAGTCAGTGGCACTGCAGCAGCCTGGGCTGTTGGGACATCTGCCACTGGGCTCATCTCATTCCCTACAAATGTTCCTCTCCTCCCCAGTTCACCGTATGCCTGCGTTGCAAGGGGCAGACTGTTTACCAGCAGGTCTTGTCCGTGGAGAGACCCAGCACTCTGCAGGGCTGGAACTGGGGCTATTGTGGCCACTATGCCTTTTACCACGCCCTGTAC
>NW_020955219.1:1116793-1135809 GCF_003031625.1 Empidonax traillii | reverse complement strand
AGTGGCACTGCAGCAGCCTGGGCTGTTGGGACATCTGCCACTGGGCTCATCTCATTCCCTACAAATGTTCCTCTCCTCCCCAGTTCACCGTATGCCTGCGTTGCAAGGGGCAGACTGTTTACCAGCAGGTCTTGTCCGTGGAGAGACCCAGCACTCTGCAGGGCTGGAACTGGGGCTATTGTGGCCACTATGCCTTTTACCACGCCCTGTACCCCCGGGCCTGGATGGTCTATGAGCTCCCGGGGCAGAACGTGGTGCTCACTTGCCGACAGGTCTCTCCCGTCATCCCCCATGACTATAAGGTAAGGAGGTGATGACATCCCAAATGGAAGAGCTGCTTGTTAGCTGGGCTTTCCCAACATTTCCCCGTGTCTCTGCTCAGCAATTGTCCCAAGGAGGGGGAACCCCCTCATCGATGCGGGAGCTCGGGACGGCAGCAAGGGATGTCTCAGCACTCCCTCACGCTGCTCGTGCTGGCTCTCAGCCCCAGGCGAGGGTGGCAGGCTGTGCAGCTGACACATCTGACCTTCCTCTTACTCCAGCGAAGCACGTGAGCCTGTATCAACCTGCCAGGCAGCTGAGGGATGAGACACCCAGCTGAGCCTTAAACGCTGCTTTCCGTTTCTCTCTTGCTGGCTGTGGTGTTTGCTAGCCCAGGGCTCCTTTTCTGAATTTTGTATTGCCTGACACAAAAATGGCTCAGGTTCTGCTGGAACGAGCCGTTTCAAGAATGAAGGCGAGCGAGTTGCTAGAGTCCTGCTGCACCACTGCATGAGTCTGAACATCTTTACTCTTGCCATTTCTGCCCAGGAGAAGGTAAAGGTGGTGGTGTGGCCCCTGCTGGGGCTTGTGCATCTCTGCTGGCTGGGGTGGAACTGCTTCCAGGCAGCTGGTAGAGGATGGGTGGGCAATGGGCTTCGACCGGCACTGGTTCTCAGTGCTTGCCTGATCTCAGAGGTGGGGACATGACTTCCCTGAGGGCAACACCTTTGTGGGTAAGTGACAAGACAGAAGCTGTAGGTAAAGCTTGCAGGGCAGTAGGTGAGTATGTTTGGAGTTGCAGGGCAGCAAATGGGGAGCCAGTGTGACATCCTTGTGCTGTTGCTAGGAGTGGAGAGCCTCTGTCTGCCTCTCCAAAGTACCAGCCCCTGATGATTCTCTTCCCTTCTCCAGGCTGGCACGGGAGTCACCCACCTCACGGCATTCAATCCCACGGGATTGGGCAGAGAGGTTTGGCAGGACCTCCTGCAGGATGGCAGGCTGGATTCACCCACCGGTGAGTCCCTCCATCCTCCGTGGGACAGGTGGAGGGGGAGCAGGGGAATGGATGCCCCCTGGTTGTAGGGCACAGGGTACCTGAGCCAAGGCAGAATTCCCTTCCTCCAGCCACCTTGGTGTCATTGCTAAAAGCTCTGTGGGATGCTGTGGCTTGTTCCCAACTTCAGACTGTATCCAGCCTCTCCATTGCTTGTCCTTGCTGTGGTTCTCTAAAAGAGTGGGGCTGTTGTTGGCTCTGAGAGCTACATGTGCCAGTATCTTATTAGTCTGTGTGGGGTTGCCTGCTGAGCTGAGGTTTGTGTTGAGTAGCCAGGGTGCTGCCCAGCCGCCTTCCCTCAGTCCCTGTTGCCAGATGAGCGAGCTGTGTCCCTTCAGACTGGTTCCAGCAGGCGTTTAGCAGCCCTTGGCATTTGGTGCTGCCATCACTTGGTGTTCCTTTGCTACTGTTATGGTTCTCTAAATCTCTGGGGTTTTGTGTTGCATGGAGTGCTTTGTGCCACCCACTCCCTGTGGTGACAGCTCAGTCAACTCAGGGAGGGGACCCTCTGCCCAGCCCCTGCTCCTCAGTGGCCCTGCATGAGCAGTTGAGTTACGCTGGTGTTCCCTGTAGTCCAGCCCCTCTCTCGTGTCCGGGTGGGTTTCCCAGCTGGAGCCCATGGTGTGCTCACCAAACCCCCGCTCGGCAGGCGGTACACCCGGTTTTTTGGCAGTGGAGGTGATGCTGCTCCCGCCCTGTCACATCACGCCCTGACACACTATGAGGAGTGGGAGAGGAAGATTGAAGCGTGGCAGAATCCCATCCTGGAGAACAGGTAGGGTGCATGAGAGCCCCTTCCCAGTGGCCTCCTGGGACTGGAGGGAGTGGGAGCATCCCCAGCTTGTCCACTGTGGTTGAGTTTCCCTCATTCCCACAGCCAGCTGCCTTCCTGGTACAAGTCAGCCCTCTTCAATGAGCTGTACTTCATGACGGATGGGGGGACCATCTGGATGGAGGTGCCCCCAGATTGCTGTGCTGAGGACCTGCAGGGACCTGCAGGGGCTGGCCTGTCCCACCTCTTCCCTTTCCTGCGGGAATACGGAAGGTTTGCTTATTTGGGAGGTAACTTGCAGGGCTGTGATGGATGGTCCCAACTCAACCCCTCCCTGCTACTGTTGCCAGGTGTTTTTAAGCAGCCATGGGAATGCTTTTCACACCACAGTTGGTAGGGAGCAGCTCTGTTCCCAGGAAAAGCCCTGTAGCAGACCTGTAGGATACGACATGAGGTCTTTCCCAGATTCCTGGTACTCTGTGGAGAGAATAAACCCCCTCTTCAAACAGGAGTCCCTGCCTGTGTCGGGAAAGAGCCCACCGTGGTGGGCCATGTGAGAGGGAGGACCTGCCCTTCTTTTCCCCTCCCTGAGGCAGGTCTGGTGTCCCTCACCACGTCCCCTGTGTTTCCAGGCCAGGAGTACCGGATGTACAACACCTACGACGTTCACTTCTACGCCTCCTTTGCTCTCATCATGCTGTGGCCCAAGCTGCAGATCAGCCTGAAGTATGACATTGGTGAGTGACCCAGGAGACCCTGCCTTGGGGCCTGCTGGGGTCTTCACCCAGGGAAGAGATGGAGGATTTGGGACAGCTCCTGCCATAGAGATCTGTGCCATGGAGGCAGCATCCCTCTGCAGCTCCTCTGCTGTGCCCAGGACTTGCAGACCCCCAGTGTCGTTGCCTCAGCATCTCTGTGCCCAGCACTGCATGCCTTCTTGTTGTGCTGAGAATGCATAGGTGGCTCTGTCTGGTCTTACCAGCTCTGTGTGTGCCCCTTGCAGAGGAGACACATTTGGATGTTTGCAGCCCCTGGTGCTTTGGCTGGGCTCAGGGGTGGCGTGAGCAGTGTTGGAACACAGCCTTTTGGTGGGCTGTGGGAGGGCTGAGCTGACTGGGGTTCCTTCCCATCCCTTTCTTAAGGGGGTGGTGACAGTTGTGTGTCCCCTGCTGAGGGGGCCTGGGAGCAGCCTGGTGTGCCCTCAGCCCTTTGCAGAGGGCTGTAATCTTGCAGCCAGAGGCAGTGGAGAACACTGGGGCTGTTGGGCTGGGACAGAGCAGCCTGAGCCATGGAGGGTCATGGCAGTGGAAACACACTGGCCTTGGGGGATGATGACAGGCGAGGCAGGGGAGTGCTGTGGTGGGGACAGGGGAACATGGGTGCTGGTCCATGACAAGACAGGAGACGCTGTGTATTTGCAGAAAAGCTTTATTGGGAGAAGCAGGTGGTGGGGCAGAAGGATGGACTGCATCCCTGGCACTGCTACTGGCCTGGGAACTCCAATGCTGTCACCCTCACTCCACCTGGTAATTGCGGGCGGGTGAAGACATTGGTGCCAACCCTGCAGGGACAGAGAGGGAGGAGATGTAAGGGTGGGACATGGGAGTCGCCAAACGACCACCCAGCCCTGTATCCCCCTGAAACCTTTGCAACTTGGCAGGACCCCCAGTGAAGCTGTGCACAAGCACCCAGCCCTCTGTCACTTCCACACTTGCAGCAGCTCTGCCAGGTGCTCATCACCACTGGGTGGGAACACCAACCCCCATTCCCATTCTGGGGCCGTTCAGGAGTCCTTGTTGGGCCTTTGGCTTTAGTAATGCCTCTCAGGTGGTGAAGCTCCCTTTGAGCTTATCAGAAACACTGTCCATACTACATTCTAATCTTGCTTACCAAGCAAACAATACTCTGATAGCCTTGGATGTTATTTGCTTGAATCATATCCTGGTTGCTGGATTTGTGAAAAACTCCCGTAATTACCGTCTTGGACTATGTCCAGGATGGAGACTGACTGGTGACTAAAATTAATCATCTTATTACTCTACAACAGCATTCCTAAGTGAGGCCCCTCAAACTCTCCTGGACCACTGCAGGTGGTTGTGCCAACATCTCCCTCTGAGCACACGTGTGAATGGTTGTAAACTCCCTATAGCAAGTGTAGTGTGACTGCTGCCAGCTCAGATCTGCAGTCGAGTCTCTGTTGTAATTGTGGCAAACCATAATAAAGCACTTTATGGTGTTAAATTAATCAGTGATTAAGCGCTGCCAAATCCTTTAAACAGAAGGCACTGAGCAAGTATTGGACTAGGATTGGAACCAGCCACACCTAGGATCTTTCAGCAGTTCAGAAAGCAAGGGGTGCCTCTCCGAACTCCAGTGTGATTTAGTGGGAGTGTCTCCCTTACCCTTTTCCATCTCTAGTCTCCACATAAATCATTCTAAACTGACTCTCACTCATTTTTCCTTTGCATGTTTTTACCCATGCAGCAAGCAATAGAATGAACCTTTCAGTCAAACTTTTTCAAGTCCCACTTTTGCAAACTGATATTAAACTTGCTTTTGCCAACACCTTTGACAGTGACACTGTAAGCAACCCAAACCCCCTGGGGATGCACAGGGGACCTGTGCAGGCCAGGGACAGGGAGCTCACCTGGTGGCGTTCCAGTCATCTTTAATGTCATCCACGTGTGACCGCAGAAGCCACATGGTCTTCAAAACCTCATTTCCATCCTTGTTCAAGAAGCATTGTCCCGTGAAAACGGTGATGGAGTCTGCAGGGACAGGACAGGAGGTGGAGTGGAGCATGGCCAGAGTGGCAGGTCTGTGCCTGTCCCAGCACACAGGACAGCAGAGCCCCACTGTCCCTGGCCCCTGGGAACACTGGGGATGGGGAAAGCAGGCAGGTTCAGAGGGCTGGGGATCTCACATGGAGATGGGCAGAGAGCTGTGGGCTTCAGCCCCTGTTGCATCTCCTGCACGCTGGGACTGGGAGGTGACAGCAGCCAAGGAGCTCCAGGGACAAGGATAGGGGAGCATCAAGGATAGCAGAGGGTATGGGAGATGGGTTATTGGAGGGGAAGGCAGGGAGTCAGCATGGACATTGCAGGGAGTGTCAGAAGAGCTTCCAGGGCATCACAGCAGGGAGGCAGGGCAGGTCTGGGGACACACCAGGGAGATTGGGAAAGGAGAAGTACCTGAAAAGGTCCAGTTTACAGTGAAGCCAAAGGTGGGCTGGTCTATTGGGTTCATGAGGTGCTGGAATCCCACCAGTGGTGACTGCTGGATCTTACTCGGGTTGTCTGCCACAGATGTGTTGTACAAGCCAGTGAAGTTGCCTTTTTCATTCACAGCCAAGATGGTCATGTTGGAGCCCAGATCATTCTTCCAGTGCCCGGTCAAGTTGCACTGAAGGAGAGGAGACTCAGTACCAGTGCCACAGCACAGCCTGCAGCCCTTGCCCACCCTGCCCACCCTGCCCTGTGCATCCCAGACCTGCTCTTACCTTTTCTGCAGAGAGGTTGTGAGCCCCCAGGGCCAGGCTGAGCACCAGCAGAAAGGGAGTTACTTGCACCATCTCTGCAGCAGGCAGACAGCTGATGTACCTGTGGATGTGCTCCCTGGAGGACTCTGCCAATGCTCCTGTTCCTTCTCCTTTTTATTGCTGCCAGGGCTGTGGGTGGCAGCTCTGGCCAGGGCATTGTGAAATCTGTGTGGTTCCAAATTTACCAGCCATATGAAGGGTTGGTTGCAGCTGGCGTTTCCAAAATACCTTTGTTCCAAGACAAATGCAGGTGGACAGTGTCAGATGACCTGCATCCTTATCCTGGTACCACAGTAACCCTCCAGCCACACCACGGTGACCCTAAGGGAGAACACGTTTGTCCCCCTCCATCGGCTGTAGGTTCTGCCATGGGAGAACACCAGCTGGTCATGGGGGGACTGCATCTGGGAACTTGCTCTTCCCAGATAACATTATTTCTCTGCCCAGGAATAATCCCCTAGGGAGAAAGAAAAGGCCATTTGTCACCTGCTGGCAGCACTGGGGCACCACCGAGTTCTGCTACCTGCATCAGCTCACAGAACAGGCAAGTAGGGAAAGAAAGGTCACAGCAGGCAGGGTAGGATGCTTCCTTCCCCCAGCCCTCATTGCTATTAACTATTAAAGGAGTTCTTTAGAATAAAAAATATCTAAGACAGACAGAGCGAGCTTATAGCCCTGCCTGTGGTGTCCCACAGCTCTCCTGTCCTGCCCTGTGATATCACCAGAGATCTCCTTCCCTTCCTGTGGTTTCCCCTGCCCTACCTGTGGGGTGTCCCCAGACCTCCTCTGTCCTCCACCCTGACATCCCCTGAGATCCCCTGCCCTTCCTGTGGTGTCCCCAGAGATCTCATACACTTCCTGTGGTGTCTGCAGACGTCCTCATTCCTCCACTGTGAGATGCTCCTGCCCCTCCTTGTGACATCTTTGCTGCTCTTCTGACCCGCTGCTTTGGCCATGCTCCCTGCCCCATCCCACACTGTCCCCACCGGCTCCATCACCATCCAGAGGGGATGGGGCTCTCCCATTCGGCGGGTGTCCTTTGGCAGGAGGCCCAGCAGGGGCGGCCGCTGCCCGCCCACAGACCCCTCTGCTGCGAAAGGGGCCGGGCAGGCGCGGGGCAAGAGCATAGGCAGAGCCCGGGAAGCGCTCATGGCCACCACCCCCAAAGCCATGGGGACCCTCGGCTGCTGCTGCTGCTGCTCACCCTGGCCCTGCTCGTCCCCCACCAGGCTGTGGCCAGGAAGGTGAGGGCAGCCCTGGGGCAGAGTCTGGCCATGCTATGCTGTGCTGGATGAGGGTGGCACATCCTGGCTGTGCCATGCTGCACACCACCATCCCTGTGGAGCACTGTGAGCAGGCACAGGGCTGCCTGCTGTAGCTGTTCCAGGCTGTGCTTTCTGGTGCCATGCTGTGCCATGCTGTCCTCTCCTGTCCTGTGCCGTGCTGTGCCAGCCCTGAGGCACAGCATGCA
Organism: Empidonax traillii; assembly: GCF_003031625.1. Classification (NCBI taxonomy): domain Eukaryota; kingdom Metazoa; phylum Chordata; class Aves; order Passeriformes; family Tyrannidae; genus Empidonax; species Empidonax traillii. The sequence goes on along the minus strand of NW_020955219.1, from coordinate 1,128,713 downwards.
GGGCCCGGGGGGGTTGCATGTTTTCATGCCATGCCTTGCTGTCCTGTGCCACCCCAGCTCACAGTGCTTGTGGACAAGGGGCTGCATGTTCGGGGGGTGCCCTGCTGTGCCATCCTGTGCCACACCATGTTATGCCATCCTACATCATGCCACGCCATGCCATCCCACAGTGCAGCACGTGTGACCAAGGGGGCTGCCAGCTCTGATGGTGTTGGCCCTGGGGGTACTGTTGGTCGCCTGCCCCCAGTATAGGGCAGCACCCAACACCCCCAGCTCTTCCCTGTCCTGCCCAGGAAGGGAGAGCTGCTGTCCCACTGGTGCCACTGGTCCCAGCTACAAGGCAGAGGGGCTTTGCCATGGGACATGCATCCCACTGCTTGGTGGAGCTGAAAGTGGGACTGTGTCTTGGCACTGACTGAGCCACCCACATGAGCCCCAGTGTGACTTGCAGGGCCTGTGGAGGAATGAGCTGGGCTCCAACATGATGCTCTTGGCCCTTAACACAGCCAGGACCTTCTCGGGCTTCTGCCACACTGTAACAGCTACCAACAAGCAGATCCTGCTGTCACCCCTGCAAGGGGCCCAGCAGCACCCCAGTGCCACCTGCACTTGCTCCTGCCCTGGGACGTGGTGGGGGCAGAGCTGTCTGTTTGGGGTGGGTGGCGAGACCGTCTGTCTGGGAGAGCATCATAGGCAGAATGGGAGCTTCAGGCAAAGCTTATTGGAGACACTCTCCCATTGAGTCACAAGGTGCAGAAAGGACTCCCTTGCACACTAAACTCCTCCTCAGAGAAGAGTCTGGGTACAGATCAAGTCTTAGCCCCAGACTTTTCAACGGTTTATGTCTAAAGGATTATATAGGTGGAATTGAAACTTTGTACAGCTTAGTCCCACAGGATTAAGGATGGCAAACCAGATATATTTTTATAAAAATAAATGATTTATTATGATTAGACAAAAATATCTTCATTTAGCTACACAGTATAGAAGCTATACCTACTAGTATAGTATAACGCCACTATTTTGAAGCTATATTAAAGCCAGCAAAACCAATTGCGAAGTAGAGTCTGATGCTACCCGCCCATACCAGTGATTGTCGGCAAATCCCTTTTGGTCAGACTCCAGGAGCCTTGAGGGGTGTCCCCATTTCAGGGAGGAAACTCCACACACACACTCCAAGAAGGGGTATGTTCAAGGACCCTGCTGTTAAAAAGTGGGACTGGGCTTTTATAGTATAAAGTAACTGACTGGCAGCCTGATGTCTCCAGGCCAGTTGCATCAGCTCAGCAGCTTTAGATATGTTATCAGTAGTATCACTTCTGGGTTCCCTTATTTGGTGCTTTACCAGTTGTACCGCATCTTCACCTCACTATCGGGGTGTTTAACTTCAGAATTGATGAGTCAGGCTCATTTCAGCATTCTTCAACACCAAAAGCAGCATGACACCCCCTTCTCCCTTCACCACTGGTAGCTTTGCAAATAGGGCATTGTTCAAACTGGTTTACACCCAGTCTGGCCAGAGTATTCAGCTACAGAAAGGTGGCAGGGGTGTCCCTCTCTCTGTCCAAGGGATATAGCAGGGGTTGTGCCCATCTGCCTATCCAGGGAGATCTGCGTGTCTGGGGACACAGGAGGAAAGGTAAACCAGGCTCTTGGAGCCTTCAAATGCTGCACTGGCAGAGACAGAAGGCAAAGGAAGCATGGTGCCCAGCCCTGGGCAGAAAGGGACAGTTTAGTCAAGGGCCCCAGCCCTGTGGCTCCACTGCTCCCCACAGAGGCCTCTTCAGGAGGAATGCTCTCTCCTCTGCTTTCTGCAAGGCAGCGTAAGGCCAGGAGACAATGAAGGAGCAGGTTTCACCTGCTGCCACATCTCAGTGGGCAAGCAGGGAGGCACATCTCGCTCCCTTTGGCAAAACTCTGCAAGAGCCAGCAGCGATCAGGGCTTGCCGCCTCCATGCACCCCCGGCCCTCCAGCCCAGCCCCAGAAGAAAAAAGGAAGGGCAACAAGGGCTCCCTCTTCTGGCTTGGCCCCTGGCAAAGAAGACAATAAAGAAGAACGGAGACAGCCAGACAAATTTATTAAGAACTTAAAGTGATTTATCCCCTTAAATGTGCTCCACTGCCTGCCCCCGGTGCCAGCAGGGAGGGGGGCCATGGTACCAGACCAGGACCTGCTGCTTGGGCTCAGATTGTCACCGTCCAGGGAGCCGGGTCTCCCCTGGGGATTGTATCTGCCACAGGCCCTCCGGGGGCAGAGCCAGTCAGCATGTGCAGTGTCACCCAGCCACAACTACCGACCCCACGTGCCTGCGTGCACCAGCCCAACATCCTCACACACACACACACGCGCACACACACAAACACTTTTTTCTCCTACAGGCCAGGTCCCCACCTTACCCAGCCTTCTGACTGCAGAAGAGATCTCCTGTGCCACTGGGCAAGGTACCAGCCCCAGTTTGGAATGGCTGGGGAGCTTGCAGGCTTATCAGAGCCCTGAGCAATGGGGAAGGCGAGGCACAGACTCCAGCAGCAACTCCTTATCCCAAACATCCCCCCCACACCTCTGGTCCCCCTCTTCGTGCTCAGCATCAGTGACTGAAAGCCCCTGAGGTCAAGGGCATGTAGTGGAGGTAGGGAAGGAAAACAGCAATGTGAGTACTAGCACAGAGGGGGAGGGAAGGGTCCCTGCCTGCCATCTGAGGACCACCCCAAGCCCCTGGGTGCAGCCGGTGCCCTGCCCAGTGCCACCAGGTTCAAGGGTGGACGGGGACATGGGAAGGCTGTGCAGGTGCCCAGCCAGCCCGGCGCTCCAGGGCCAGCTGCATGCTCCAGATGCTGAGGGGCCGCATGTAGGCCAGCGAGCGGTACACCTTCTTCTCCCGATAGGCCTCCGGCGTCTGGAAAGCCATGCCCAGCCGCTCCCACACCGTCCGGTAGCAGCCCTCGGCCGTACGGAAGCCCTCCTCCACCAGCCCCTGCGGCAGAGGGAAGACGACCATCAGCAGGTTCACGGGGCGCAAGGAGACAGCACACGCGCCAAGGGGTGGGGTGTCAGCGTCCCCACTCACCTCCTGGATCATGGTGGCAGCCAGGGCGTAGACCACGCCGATCCACACCTCGTTGGACTGGACGCTGGAGGTGTCGGGCACCCCGTCGGGTCTCATGCCATTCACTGCCCCCATGGTGCCCCCCGCGAAGCCCAGCACGTTCTTCTCAAAGATGGTCCTGAGTGCGCTGAGGATGTGACTCTTGGGGAAAACCTGAGTGGACAGAGATGGGGAGGGAACAGCTTTGGGCTCAGTGCTCAAGCAGACCCTTCAGGCTGGGTCTACAGAGACCAGGATTAAATTTTCTTTGAGGAAAAGGTCAATACTGCTTGCTGGGTCAACTGACACAAATTCTCACCTCACAAAAATAAGAGGAGGAAGTGAGATCTCCTCTTTTCACTGAAAAGACCAAAACAAACCCCAAAACTGCTTAAGAGAGAGATGCTGAATTTTATTCTCCCTTCCTCCTGAGCAGGCTAACTGCTAATGCATCCCCCAAAACAGCTTCTCACCCTCAGTGACTGGCCAAATACCCTACCATCTCTTGGGAGTTTGCTCTGGGGACCTGGCTAACCACACCACCCTCATTTCATTCATGGTAACCACTTGCAAGGGAGGAAAGATCCAGGCAGCAAATCAATACAGCCCGTGGGACTTGCCAGACCCTGCTTGCCAGTCTGGTGACACCAAAGCCTGGGGAAGCAGACAATGTGATAACCTTGCCAGGGGAGGCCGGACAGTTCAACCAGACACCTTTGCAGACTCAAAGGAAAATCAGCAAACCCTTTTCACCTATGCTAAAGCCAAGCATACACACACACACGTTCTTCCTCAGTGTGGCTCTGGATATAAGCCCAGGTGCTCCTGCGGGCAGCAGCAAAGGGCTGCTGTGAAGCAGCCATGTCTGGCAGAAGCTTTTGGGGCACAGTTTCCTCAGGACTGGGTCACAGGCTTCTCCTACATTTCATTATCAACTTGTGCACGCAGCAAGGGCACATGAATGAAGTTACAAACAGGAGTGCTGCCAGCCAGGCAAGGGATCAAAATACATGGAAAAACACCTTGGGGCTCATAGGAACAGAGGAGACAGGTTCACAAATCCCACCTCCAGTGAGATCAAAGCTCACCAGAGGGCAGGGAAGAGTGTCACCTTCAGCAGCACAAGTCCAAGGCTAGGACAGACAAATGAATTCTGGAGTGCATCACCTTTACTGTTTCCTCGCCGAATGGGTATTAGTGCAGGTCTGGGTCAGATCCTGCCTGGAGCCCCAGGCACAGCCCCAGTCCCATACTGGGATAAACACAGGAGGGCCTGACCACAGGCCCATTTTTTATTAAAGCCCATAGTGTTCAGCACAAACTGCCAGGTAAAGTCATCTGAAATCTCCCCTCTGATTTACCAACATGTGGAAGCTCAGGGAACAAGCTCAGCCACTCTGCACCTGCATTTAGTTATTCAGAATCAAAAGGGAAGATCGACCTTGCCTAAGTGCTTTGAAAGAGACAATGTTGTGTTTCTCAAAGTGGAAAATGACTTTGAACAGTCTGCATGGTAGAGTGTGTTTTTCTCTTGTGGCTGAACACAGCCATGATGCGAGTGTGAATGTGTAGAGTCGGGGCACTGGTTTAGGGTTAGGGATCCTGGGAATTCCCGTTAACTAAAGAAAAACTCCAGGTGCTGTTTACAAGAGAATATGAACAAAAGGAGATCACCAAAAAGGATCGGTGGACAAATCCCGGTATCAAACCCTTGTGTATGTGCAGCTCCACTTTTCTTCCAGAGCCCGTACAACAGATGATGAAGTGGTTCATCACCCTCCCACACACACAAAGTCACTCCTTCCTTCAGTCAGCACAGTTTTTTGCCTGTCCATCACCACCAGAAAGCCTTGGTCTGACAACTGCCCATGGGGCATAAATAATCCATACAGTGGCTCTCCAGTGCTCAGCTCTGTTGCAGACATGGCACCACCAGCAGCTGCTCTTCCCATCCCACCAGCTCTGAGGAGTCTGCAGCCAATTATTCACTTGGAAATGAAGATCAACAGACTTTAGGGACCCTAATAAGTCCTAGTTCTCTCAGATCCTAATTTCGGACTTTTTAGGGCAGGAAATAACACGCGCAAAGTTTCATACACTTCTTTCTCCTGTTTTTAAGCAAAGAGCACCTCCCAAATCCCAGTGAGACCTTCCTCCAAGTGTGCCATAGCTGAGTATGCTTGCACACCCCTGCTGCAGAGTCTCTCAGGGGCACATTTTGGTTTAAGGTGGATTGCACCATGTCCATCCAACAGCCTCAGCCACTGCTGTGGGAGAACAAGCTGGTGGCCCCTGCTCCCGCCCCTAATGCGTAATCTGTAATCTCCACCATGTGCCAGTCCTGCTGCTGTTTCCCTCCTGCCACAGGTTCCATCTCACCCCAGCCACACCAGGCTGCCCCTTCTCATACCTCAAACTCCCCTTGGTCCAGGCCACAAGCCCCAAGAAACCACTGCCCAGCACACTGGTCTGACATGATGCTGCTGGAGGTTTGACTTCCACTGCTGTCATAGTTGTAGTATTTTCCTGGAAAAGGTAGGAAACATTAAAATCAATAGTTTAGGATGCTGGCTGTCCCTACATTTCTCATGGTGTGGCAGAAGCCCAGCAGTTTTTTCCACAAGGCTCTTCTTCCTTTCCCACATCATCATATTCTTTCTGTTCCTTCCCAGTACCTACTCCTTCCCCTCCACTTGGATGGGCAGCATGTCCTTTCCTTCCACCATTCCCTACAAAGACTCCATGTCCAAAGAGTAGCCACTGCCCTCCCAAGGGATGCATGGTCAGCTAAGTGTGCTTCTGTACTAGTGAGCACCCACCATTCCAGAGCATCCTCTCAAATGCCTCCTTGCCCTTGCTCAGGATGTCCGTGTATTTCTGCTGGACCTCAGCATCCCCGAGCACCTCTGCCATCTTGCACATCATGCAGACAGCAGCCAGCCACAGCCCGCCACAGTAGGCACTGCCAGAGCCAAGGGAGAGAAGTATCAGCAATGTGGGACACCCCATGGGCTGCACAGAGCCCTCACAATAAATGGGGACCAAGGGCCCAGCTCTGAGTTCCCTCCTCCCCACAGCCCCCATCCCCAACCCCTCCCCACCTCTCTTGCTCACCTGGCTCCGTGTACCACCCACGCATCGTACGTCTGGTCAGCAAAGCCTCCGTTCTCAATGAGCCCATCATTGTCCGTGTCAAACTTCAGCTCCGACTCCATCACGGCCTGTGGGAGAGGCAGGAGATGGTCGTGGCTCAGGAACATCCATCCTCTCGGGAAGTTCGCCTGGCTCCCAAGGGAAGCATGAAAGGACTGACGCCCCAGGGTCTGATCTCCTCCCCGTACCTGGCAGACAGGCCACATGTCCCGCAGGTACAGGGAGTCGTGTGTCAGGTAGTAGTCGCGGTACACCTGCAGCACAAACTTCAGGTTGAGGTCCTTCCAGTCGGCCGTGTCGTGCATCAGGTAGGCATTGACACGCTGCCACGGCTCGTCACCTGAGCAAGGACAGAACAGATGCAGCAGGGCAGCACAACAGACATCCCCTCTCCCACCCAGAAGCAAGCTCCCAAGGGTGCTCAAACAGCACTGAAAAATTATGTTCTACCCTGTGCCGTTCCCAGTAAGAAGGGCCTTCCTACTACTGCTATCCCACTTGTACAAGCTCCATGCACCCCAAACCATCCAGCTTTTCATTCCCAGAAAACAGAGAATCAAGTTGGAAAAGACTTCTAAGATTGAATCCCACCATTAGCCCAGCACTGCAAAGTCCACCACTGATCAATGTCCTTAAGTGCCACATCTACACATCTTTTAAACAGCTCCAGGGATGATAAACTTCCCTGGGCAGCCAGTTCCAACGCCTGACAACAACAGTGTATTCCATGAACCATACCCAATTCCCACGGCTTGAGACCTAAGTACCCTAAGGAAATTGTACGAGCAGCCTTGCACCCTCTTCTGCTTCCCAGCAGGCCCAGACAGACCCCTCACCTGGGTCCCCAATGTCATGTGGCACCACATTCTTCAGCTTCACCTGGGCTGTCTGACCACACATCAGGTACTGACGGGGTTGAACATCCTCATTCACCACTGTGACAGCTGCACAGGACACAGAGTAAGGTGTGTCAGAAGGGTAGCAGTAACTGCAGTAGAAAGGTCCAAGCACAGGTATGGGCAGGGCCAAGAGGACCAGCACAGCAGGCTGCCCTTTGGGGCTGTGGCTGCAAGATCACAGTCCTCTGCAAAGGGCTGAGGGCACACCAGGCTGCTCCCAGGCCCCCTCAGCAGGGGACACACAACTGTCACCACCCCCTTAAGAAAGGGATGGGAAGGAACCCCAGTCAGCTCAGCCCTCCCACAGCCCACCAAAAGGCTGTGTTCCAACACTGCTCACGCCACCCCTGAGCCCAGCCAAAGCACCAGGGTCTGCAAACATCCAAATGTGTCTCCTCTGCAAGGGGCACACACAGAGCTGGTAAGACCAGACAGAGCCACCTATGCATTCTCAGCACAGCAAGAAGGCATGCAGTGCTGGGCACAGAGATGCTGAGGCAGCGACACTGGGGGTCTGCAAGTCCTGGGCACAGCAGAGGAGCTGCAGAGGGATGCTGCCTCCAGGGCACAAATCTCTATGGCAGGAGCTGTCCCAAATCCTCCATCTCTTCCCTGGGTGAAGAACCCAGCAAGCCCCAAGGCAGGGTCTCCTGGGTCACTCACCAATGTCATACTGCAGGCTGATCTGCAGCTTGGGCCACAGCATGATGAGAGCGAAGGAGGCGTAGAAGTGAACGTCGTAGGTGTTGTACATCCGGTACTCCTGGCCTGGAAACACGGGGGACGTGGTGAGGGACACCAGACCTGCCTCAGGGAGGGGAAAAGAAGGGCAGGTCCTCCCTCCCACATGGCCCACCACGGTGGGCTCTTTCCCGACACAGGCAGGGACTCCTCTTAGAAGGGGGGGTTATTCTCTCCACAGAGCACCAGGAATCTGGGAAAGACTCATGTTGTATCCTACAGGTCTGCTACAGGGCTTTTCCTGGGAACAGAACTGCTCCCTACCAACTGTGGTGTGAAAAGCATTCCCATGGCTGCTTAAAAACACCTGGCAACAGTAGCAGGGAGGGGTTGAGTTGGGACCATCCATCACAGCCCTGCAAGTTACCTTCCAAATAAGCAAACCTTCCGTATTCCCGCAGGAAAGGGAAGAGGTGGGACAGGCCAGCCCCTGCAGGTCCCTGCAGGTCCTCAGCACAGCAATCTGGGGGCACCTCCATCCAGATGGTTCCCCCATCCGTCATGAAGTACAGCTCATTGAAGAGGGCTGACTTGTACCAGGAAGGCAGCTGGCTGTGGGAATGAGGGAAACTCAACCACAGTGGACAAGCCGGGGATGCTCCCATTCCCTCCAGTCCCAGGAGGTCACTGGGAAGGGGCTCTCATCCACCCTACCTGTTCTCCAGGATGGGATTCTGCCACGCTTCAATCTTCCTCTCCCACTCCTCATAGTGTGTCAGGGCGTGATGTGACAGGGCGGGAGCAGCATCACCTCCACTGCCAAAAAACCGGGTGTACCGCCTGCCAAGCGGGGGTTTGGTGAGCACACCATGGGCTCCAGCTGGGAAACCCACCCGGACACGAGAAAGGGGCTGGACTACAGGGAACACCAGCGTAACTCAACTGCTCATGCAGGGCCATTGAGGAGCAGGGGCTGGACAGAGGGTCCCCTCCCTGAGCTGGTAGGGCCCTGGCCACAGGGAACAGTGGCATAAGGCTCCCCACATGGAACACAGGCCCGGAGGCAGCAATCAGGGGACTCCAGGGACACGATCTGAACCCACCCACCTGAAGTGCAGCTTCTCCTTGGAGCCAAAGTGAACACATGGCATGTCCCAAGCCAGGGCCAATTCCAGTGTCCTGTGTCCCCGGGCAGGCACTCTGCAGCTGGCACACACCGCTGCTGCCGTCACCTCCCCCTTCTCCGTCAGGCTGCTTTTACCTGCCGGGAAAAACGATGGTATTCATAAGAGACCAAGGAAGTCCTCCTATGCAGGGGTAACTGAAGCTCACACGCACCCCAGAGGGGATTGAGACTCTGTGGACATAGCACAGCCCCGGTGCAACCTGGAAGTTACAGCCCCAGGGTTTTAAGGGATGACTGTTGCCGAAGGAAAAGATACCTTCCATGGGCGGAGTCCTCAGTCAAAGCAGAGGAACAAATCAGGCAGGAAAAGCCACCAGGCATGAGTGGAAGGCACAGCAGTCCCATGACTTTGTATCTGTGCTGAACTCAGAGACACTGACTTTCTAGTGACAGTCATTGTTTGCAGCTTTTTGCATGGTGTTTGAGCCATTATGGTATTTAAGAAAAGCCCTGAGGCAGCTGCATAATTATATGCTGGTTGTGACATGTGTACAAGGTAAACTCATTAGAGCAACAATTTTAACATAAGCACAGATCCTGACTATGATAATATCTGGCGTGCATGAAGGAAAACCGCATCCCAATAGCCTGAAGAGATCTGAATGCATCCAGGCAGGAAGCTTATTTTTCCGGAAATATTTACACAAACACTTTATTTACATAATTTAAGGTTCAAGAAATATTGCAAAGACCCGATGTCAGCATCATTAGTTTGTCAGCATCATCCTTGCTTAAAAGCTGACAGAGACATTAGGCAAATGGTCACCTTTTATGACAATAGGAGGTGAGCAGCAAGGGCTGTGACCTTGCCTGAAGCACCCTGCTTCCAGGATCCTCCCAAGGGAGTGAGCAGACAGCTGAAGGATGATGCAGGGTTATCAAGGGAATACTGGAGACCTTTGGGGAACTGGTATAGTAACAAGCAGTCAGCAAGTGATGGCAGCACCAAATGCCAAGGGCTGCTAAACGCCTGCTGGAACCAGTCTGAAGGGACACGGCTCACTCATCTGGCAACGGGGACTGAGGGAAGGCAGCTGGGCAGCACCCTGGCTACTCAACACAAACCTCAGCTCAGCAGGCAACCCCACACAGACTAATAAGATACCGGCACATGTAGCTCACAGAGCCAACAACAGCCCCAAAGTGGTGTGAACACCACTCTTTTAGAGAACCACAGCAAGGACAAGCAATGGAGAGGCTGGATACAGTCTGAAGTTGGGAACAAGCCACAGCATCCCACAGAGCTTTTAGCAATGACACCAAGGTGGCTGGAGGAAGGGAATTCTGCCTTGGCTTAGGTACCCTGTGCCCCACAACCAGGGGGCATCCATTCCCCTGCTCCCCCTCCACCTGTCCCACGGAGGATGGAGGGACTCACCGGTGGGTGAATCCAGCCTGCCATCCTGCAGGAGGTCCTGCCAAACCTCTCTGCCCAATCCCGTGGGATTGAATGCCGTGAGGTGGGTGACTCCTGTGCCAGCCTGGAGAAGGGAAGAGAATCATCAGGGGCTGGTACTGGAGGGGCAGTCGCAGGCTCTCCACCCCCAGCAACAACACAGGGATGTCACACTGGCTCCCCATTAGCTGCCCTCCATCTCTAAACCTACTCACCCACTGCCCTACAAGCTTCCCCCACAGCTTCTCTCCTGCCCACAGGGAGGTCATCTCCCCACCCCTGAGGTCAGGCAAGCACTGAGTACAGCTGCTGGCCCCAACCCATTGGCACACCCATCAACTATCAGATGCCTGGAAGCAGCCCCACCCCCCAGCAGGAGCCACACCGCCAAGGTAGCTTTACCTTTTCCCTGGCAGAGATGGCAAGAGTGAAGGGGTTCACACTCGTGCAGTGGTGCAGCAGGACTCCAGCAACTCTCTCACCATCCTTCTCAAAGGTGAAGGGCTCGTTCCAGTGCCCTCCACTCCTGTCCTCCTTCGTTCCCATGCCATTCTGCATGCTGAACATGATGGACACTTCCACGTCCTCATCCCTCCCGTTCTCCACCTCCCAAATGAACACTCCCACGGGCAGGCTGGAGTCCTAGCAGAGACAGAGAACACTGTGTACATGGCTGGTGCTCCACTGTTGGCTGCCAGAGCATCATTTCTCTCACTGCGGGGGAGACCATGCAGGACACAGCAGGATCAAGAGCACCAGGAACAACTCAATCTTGGAGTCTGTTGCCAAGCTGAGGAGGAGCAGCAGGAGTAGAGGAATTTGCGGAGCAGGTAATACAAAATTCAGAAAAGGAGCCCTGGGCTAGCAAACACCACAGCCAGCAAGAGAGAAACGGAAAGCAGCATTTAAGGCTCAGCTGGGTGTCTCATCCCTCAGCTGCCTGGCAGGTTGATACAGGCTCACGTGCTTTGCTGGGGTAAGAGGAAGGTCAGATGTGTCAGCTGCACAGCCTGCCACCCTCGCCTGGGGCTGAGAGCCAGCACGAGCAGCGTGAGGGAGTGCTGAGACATCCCTTGCTGCCATCCCGAGCTCCCGCATCGATGAGGGGGTTCCCCCTGCTTGGGACAATTGCTGAGCAGAGACACGGGGAAATGTTGGGAAAGCCCAGCTAACAAGCAGCTCTTCCATTTGGGATGTCATCACCTCCTTACCTTATAGTCATGGGGGATGACGGGAGAGACCTGTCGGCAAGTGAGCACCACGTTCTGCCCCGGGAGCTCATAGACCATCCAGGCCCGGGGGTACAGGGCGTGGTAAAAGGCATAGTGGCCACAATAGCCCCAGTTCCAGCCCTGCAGAGTGCTGGGTCTCTCCACGGACAAGACCTGCTGGTAAACAGTCTGCCCCTTGCAACGCAGGCATACGGTGAACTGGGGAGGAGAGGAACATTTGTAGGGAATGAGATGAGCCCAGTGGCAGATGTCCCAACAGCCCAGGCTGCTGCAGTGCCACTGACTCC
>NW_020955219.1:1094321-1116496 GCF_003031625.1 Empidonax traillii | reverse complement strand
CCACAATAGCCCCAGTTCCAGCCCTGCAGAGTGCTGGGTCTCTCCACGGACAAGACCTGCTGGTAAACAGTCTGCCCCTTGCAACGCAGGCATACGGTGAACTGGGGAGGAGAGGAACATTTGTAGGGAATGAGATGAGCCCAGTGGCAGATGTCCCAACAGCCCAGGCTGCTGCAGTGCCACTGACTCCCCCCACATACCCTGCTGCACCTACCTGGTTGGCGATGACTGTTTCATAGTTATAAATGCCAGGATTCAGCTGCCAGCGGCAGAACTCGCCCCGCCAGCCACGGGTGATGGTGCCTCCCCCGATCCCGCCCAGCGGACACCCTGGCAAAGACACCAGAAGTTAGCACCCCCATTCCTCCCTGTGGTGGGATCTGGCTCAAGGACCCTCCCCAAGCAGCTCTGCTGGGGATGGAGGAGGCTGCACAGCACTGCCAACACCACACAGGCTCCTTAACTAACTCATTCGCTCAGCACCTTGATGGCCCCATGTGAATCTCTGCCCACCCAGCACACCGAGTATTGTACCAGCCCAAACTGTGCCCAGACTGGAGGCTGACCATAGATCTGCTGCAGAGGGACAGCACACAAGAGGTCAATGAAGGCAGATTTCTTCTCTATGCGGGTCTTCTTGAACCACCACCTGAAGTATCTGCAAGGGAAACAGAAGTATGAAGGAAGAAAGCAGGCACCACCATCCCTTCAGTGTCACTGGGTGGGACGTGACCAGCACAGGTTGAGCTTTCCCTCTTTGTAGAAATGTACAACAGGAACCTGTGTGCCAGGGCACAAGGGGTGACAGCCTCTGCCACCCATCTGGAGCGCACACCAGTCAGCAGGCGTGAGCAGGCAGAGGTCATGCTGCTCAGGGCTGACTGCAGGGGCACAGTGTCAAAACAGCACTCTGATACCCAAGTGCAGGGCTCCTAGCTCATCGGAAGCTTTTCCATGGAGAAGTGGGAATGCACATAAGGACCACCACCACCTCCACGTCTAGTACAGAATGTCCTCCTAAGGAAGGTCTGGGAGTGGAGGTACATGCCCAGAGAAGCCATACACTGCCCCGGGGACACAAGCCTTGCTCTTCCACCTCCACATCCCCATTGCCACACACAGTCCTGCCACATCCGAGTGCAACATCCTCAGGGGCAGATGGCACAGGGCAGCCGGGACCTGGAAGGGGTGATGGTTGCTGTCTGCAGCTGGCAGGATCGTGGGGACTCACTTCCACCTGCTAGCCTGCTTCATAGCCCTGCACTGCCCATCAGATAATTTCTCACCCAAAGGTCTGGGAATCGAGACACCCAAACAGGGGCACACCTGCAGTTGGGTGTGCCAGCACCACTCCAGGCAAGAGCAGCAGGGCTGGGCTCCGAGTCAGGCGCTCATAAAGGACTGGCTTTGCTAATAAACCGCCCCGAGTTAAACCTTCCACATGGAGACAATTAGCATACAGAAACCAGCTACCAGACCAGAAGCTGCTCAACTTTGCCTAGCAAAGTCAGCCAAGACCCAACCAGTAGCTCCATGCCCTCAGGTGCCAGGTGGGCAGTGGTGGCAATCAACCTGAGCTACCTGCAGACAACCCATGCCATCCATACTGCCAAGGAGAAAACCACCTCAGCCAGGAGAACACAGCCTGTCCTGCTCCAGTGGCTTGTGGGATCCAGAGCCCAGGCGGTGGGCAATGGGCAAGCACTAATCCTCCAGGACATGGACACCCAGGAGCAAGGGCGAGAGGTTCTTCTACGACACCCCTACTTCTATACTCCCCCAAGAGAAACAGCCCATGCTTTACTTTTTGGCTGTGTGGTCAATAGACGTTCATCTTTATTCATGAACATCTAAAGGTCCCCAAATCCCTCTCACGGTGAGATTGTCTGGGTTGCAGTCTCCCAGGACCTGACTGCAGCATGTTCTCCATTCCTGCAGACTCACCCTCACCTTTGATTGTCTATGGACACTTTATTCACAGAGGTCCATGCCATTAGGAGAACCAGCCTGTCCTGCACAGCCGCCCTGAACCAGGGCCTGCTGATATCTTCCAGCTACATCTGCTGCAACTGCTCTTCTCCAGCTGAGACAGCCGCGGCCTTACTCTGCCAGGCGAGGTTTTGGCAGCGCTCTCTCTGTCTCTCAAGGAAATGATTATTATTCTTTTTCAACCCAGCGTCAGGGGACCAACCCAGCTGCTTCCCCAGCAGGTTTCTGGAGACAGGAAATAAGGTGCCCAGGCAGAGTGACTGCAGCACAGCCTAGCGGGGCATTACGACTCCTTGGAAAGGAGGTGGCAGATGGATTTCAAAAAGCAGTTCTTCAAGGAGCATACAACAGGAAAGGTATGGGATTTACAGCCACTGTCAAGAGTCATTTTGCCACCTCAATAGCAAACTCTTCTCCTGACAGCTTCTCCTAGAATCGCACAAGACAAGAGGAGAAGGTGGTCAATGCCCAATTGCAGGCTATTAACAGCTCTGCCAGGGCTGCAGAATAATGAGGGAGAAAGTCTTTGTGCTTTGCAGCCCCAAAAGCCGTATCAGGGCTGGAGGGCATTTCTTTCCCTTCCAATTGGCAGTGGAATTAAAACCTGTCTGAACATTACTCAGCTGATCTAGATTTATGTCATGACCCCTTCTCAGGACACACCAGACACCTCTGCAGAAACCTGCCCACACCTCTTCTCATGCCTCTCATGCCCCAGCCCGCATGACCCTTTCTTTCCATACATGTACGTCCCCCTCAGAGCCACACCAATGAGCCCTGATTAACAAAAAGTCCTGCCCCAGGGCTGTCAAAGCCCCTAGCCAGGCCACCTGCATCAGGGGCTGGTGCTGCAGAAGAGAGGGCACCCATCATCAGGTTTAATTTGACACGATGTACGTCAGCCCAGGATGTGGTGGCTCCTCTAAGAGATACTGGGCTTCCTGAGCCAAAGATGTGCCGCAACTCCAAGGCACTCCCAGCCATCTAGACAGCTACGAGCACGTGCACGAGGTGACTTTGCACTTGATGCACCAAGGCATGGCAGGTTTTGAGAGAATTCCTGGTACCAGTGCCACTCATCATGGATCATTCAGGAGAGCACATGCCAATCTGCAGGGCTACAGAGGTTCAGATCCACACACCATTCCACAGGACTGAGCCCCAGGCTCCTCTTGCAGCACCAGCACCCAGGTTTCTACGAGCTGGCTGCTTCTTCCAGGCAGTGAAGTGCCCACCAGTGCCTGGAGCATGCAGCCTCCCATACACCCCCACATCCCTGAACTGTTTGCCCTTTGCCAGACAACACCGCTGCCCTTGGGTTTTAATTCAAACCCACACAGGTATTTTTCGTCACCCTGGCACTTCCTCTCCTCCACTCTCAAAGATGCAATCTCCTTGCAAGGAAACTTTGCCCTTGCAAAAGTACTTTAAGATAACAACCAAACTACCTCCTAGATTTGTATAGGGGAAGAAGTAGTATTTTGAGTTTCAGCTCCTTGTTTTTAAACTCTTTCCTAGGACTGATAGAAGCCACTTCCACTCTCAGACCCCTGCAGGAACATGCCAGGGGTGGCCTCCCCAGGATCACTTCTCCTTCCTGCTCACCCCACCAGAACAACATGCTTTCTCACACGCTCAGCTCATCCCAACCTGCCGTGGCAGCTTTCCCAGTAGCCTTTATTTATCTCCAGTGCCTGACCCACGCTCTCCTTTCCCTGATGCCCAGGCTAGCGCCGTGGTGTCTCGGGTCAGACAGGCGTGCTGTGCACCCCGAAGCAATCCAATATCTGCCCTCTCATTAGGCTTTGCAGGAACCAGCTTGGCAAGCAGCAGCCTCCAAGGACACCGGCAGAAAATGGAGGCAGGAGATATAAATCCAGCACAAGGAAATAAAGCGACGATGCCGTCACTTGTGCCGGTGTTCATCTCGATGGGAGCACAAACACCGACAGCGTCCGGGCACAGGCTTCAAACGTTAAAACAACACCCTTCCACGCGGGTTCTCCCTCGTTACTTCCAGCTCTCCCCGACGAAAAGCCGGGAGAAGTGCCCCGTTCCCGAACCTGTCACAGCTCACAGCATTCCAAACCCCTCCCAGTCAGCCCCGGTTTGACCTCCAGCCGCCGAGCACCGGCGACGATGCCGGGGAAGATGCGGCAGCGATCCCCGGGGGTGGGAGATCCCCATCCTCAAGCGATGCCCCCAGCCCTCCCAGCTCCCCGAGTTTTGGGAACACCGGGTGCTACCCCTCTAGCACCAGCGAGTGCTCCCAGTGCCGGCGGCTCCGGGCGCGAACAGGGCGGCTCCCGCCAGCCTGGGGCCTTCCGTGATCCGCCGGAGTCTGCCGTTCGAGCACCGGGACACCGCCGGTGCCTCCTCGGGGCGAGCCGGCAGTGGCACCGACGGGCTCCAGCGCGGCGCGATGCTGTGTCCCCCCGGGACCACCCCCCTTCCCTCCCTCCATGACGTGCTCCCGGTGCCCTCCATCCCCCGCCGTACCGCAAGCCGAGGCCGACGTGCCGCAGGACGTCTCGGAGCGGCACGTCCCCGGCGCCGTAGGGCTGCCGCGGCTCCTCGAAGCGGTGCGCCAGGCAGACGCGCCAGCCGGCCTCCGCCACGCCGCGGCCCCGCGCCGCCCCCTCGTACTGCCGCATCAGCGGCCCCTCCGCAGCCGCCGCCTCCGCCGCCATCGCCGCCCCCCGCCCCGCGCGCGCCCTCTTCTTCACCGCCCCGCCCCGCCCCGCCCCGCCCGCGCCCCCGGGGCACGGCGGAAACACCGGCCCGCCCCGCCGCCGGCCCCCGGGGGCGCCCGGCCGAGAGCAGCCGAGCGTCGCCCGAGCATTCCCGAGCAGAGTCCGGGGGCTGCCGAGGGTTGCCGAGCAGAGCCCGAGCGCCGCCCGAGCGTCCCCGAGCAGAATCCAAGCGCCGCCGAGGGTTCCCGAGCGGTACCCGAGCGCTGCCCGAGCATTCCCGAGCGATACCCGAGGATACCCGAGCGGCACCCGAGGATACCCGAGCGCCACCCGAACGTTCCCGAGCGGCGCCCGAGCGTTCCCGTTCGCCACCGAGCGTTGCCGAGCGCTTCTCGAGCGTTGCCGAGCGGTGCCGACCGTCTCACGAGTGTTCCCAAGCAGTGACCGAGGGCTCCCGAGTGTGTCCCGAGGATTCACGAGCGTCACCCGAGGGTTTCCGAGCGCTGCCGATCCCCGCCGAGCGGCTGAGGGGAGCCGGGCCCAGAGCGGTGCAGGGTGGCGAGCGGGGCCTGTACGGGCGGTGAGTGGCCCCCGGGGCGGGAGCTGCGCGGAGTTCGCGGCCCTGTGTCCTTGATCGCTCGGGTGGACCCTCCTGTGTGCGTGTTTGCGGTCGGGGCCGGCCCCGAGCCCCGCGGGTTGGGGATAGCAGGGCTGTCCCTCCTCACGGTGTGTCCAGACCACCCTTAGCTGTGAAGGCCGGCGGAATGGGGCGTATATGTGTGTAAGGCCAGGACTGTGCGCGTTTCCCCGGCACACCTCCTCTGTTTGTGTCTGTGTGTGTGTTTGTGTCACTTTTCCCCCTCTGTTTCAGCGCCCAGCCCTCCCTCTGTGTCGCTGCAACAGATCAGGTGGGAATGGCTTTAAACTAAAAGAGGGGAGGTTTAGATTGGATATTAGGAAAAAATTCTTTACTGTGAGTGTTGTGAGGCACTGGCACAGGCTGCCCAGGGAAGCTGTGCGTGCCCCATCCCTGGCAGTGTCCAAGGCCAGGCTGGATGGGGCCCTGAACAACCTGGTCTAGTGGAAGATGTCCCTGCCCATGGCAGGAGGGTTGAAACGAGATGAAATTTTTAAGGTCCCTTGCTACCCAGGCGATTCTGTGATTCCATGCCCACTGTTGTTTTGGTTTTTTTTTTGGCAGGTGTGCACCAGGGCTGTCCAAGCCATGATCGAGGTTTTGGCCAAGCTGGGCCGTGGGCCCGTGTTCCTGGCAGGGGAGGTTCTGGAGTGTGTGATCACTTTCACCAACCCGTTGTCGGCCTCGTCGACCTCTGCCAGCAGGTACAGGGCCTGTGCCAGTCTGTGCATGGAATCTCCAAATGTTGGAGCTGCCTGGGTCCCTAACCCTAACCCTGCCTCTCTCCCTCCGGGGCAGCACTCACAGCTGGGTTGTGGGGCAGTGGTGCCAGCTCAGCACACTGTGATTTCCCTGCCCAGTGCACTCCCTTAAGGGGGCTTTGCACCATCGCTATTTCAGGGACGAAGCTGAGGTGATTCTTCTGGTTTTCTGCCCCCAAGAAGGAGGCAAGGAGAGAAGTATGCAGTTAGAGATCCTCTGCCCCTCAGGTGAGCCCTTAGTGGCAGGGTTACTGGCAGAAAATGATGCCAAACTGGCTGTCAAAGCAGGATATCTGGTTACACCAGGATGACAGTCCCTCAGAGCAACATCCAGGCAGTGTCATTATTTCCTGCACTTGTGGAAGGAGCTCTCTCTGCCCAGCAGTGCTGGATGGATCAGTGTGATCCCTGCCTCCAGAGATGGCAGGCAAAGGGGCGAGCACTGCCTAGGTCAGGAAGAGGCACCTTCTCTGACAGCATTTTCTATGGCCCAGCCTTTGATTGAGTGCTGCATCTCCCCTTATCATCACTGTCCCCAAAATCAGTGATTTGAGGAAATGTGAGAAGATGGGAGCTTCCCATATTGGCTCACAGGGGGTGACTCTGTGTCACAGGTAATCACCCAAAGCCTCCATGTCCGCTGAGTGTGTGGCCTTGTCTGATTCTTCAGGGGGTGGAGAGTGCTTTCTCATCCCTAGACCTTCCTAGGAAATGTCTGTTTCCAGCCCTGTCACGTTCAGCACCTTTTCATCACCAGGATGAGTTCACACATGATTGCTTTGGTGGGCCCACTCCCAGTGGTTGCAGCTTCAGCAGCAGAGCAATCTCTTGTATTACCGCTGTGGGGCTTCTACGTTTATTGCCTTCCTTAACTTTTCATCTTTTCCTCCTGCTTCCTCTTGCCTGCTGAATTCATCTTTCAAATTCAAGTCATCCAGCTTCTGATCTTCCATCAGTGTTCCATCCTATGCAGTGACAGAGTCATTTTTCGTGGTTCTAAAACATGTTCCCACACCCTGCAAGGGCACCACCTGGAATGGGTTTGGAGGTTTGCAGTTTACCAGAGCTTCATTTGGGAGCTTCAAGAGTTTTGTGGTCCGTAGGAGACTGCCTCTGGGAAAAAGTTCTTAAAATAAAAAAGCAAACAAACAAACAAACAAACAGGTGATCAATCTGAGGAGACCTGACAAGTCATACGAGTGGTAACAGCAAATAGGCTGGTGGTTTGGAAACTGAAGCTGGGGGTTGCATAAAGGCAGGAGCCAGATTAAACCACAGTGACTGCAGAGCAGGTAGATGGACCTGTCAGGGACTGGAAGGTTTTTGGGGTTGACAGGTAGAGGGGTGGAGAGGCACACATGGAGAGGCACACATGTGAAGCACAGGGACAGAACCGAAGGAATGGCAGGAAGTAAACTGATAGTGGAGTTCGAGGCATACAAGAAACAAAGCTCTTCTGCCCAGAGGCTGTGTGGGCTACAGGAGCTGTGGGGAAGGTGAGGCAGGAGGGAAGTGACCTCAGCACTAGTGCAGGATCCTTCTGTGCCCCACCAGCTGGACAAACCAGGTCTGCTGGCAGGAAGGGACATGCAAATTTTGGTTGGATGTCTGGTTAGAAAAAATGAAAACAATCCAATAGCATATTGTTGGGCAACACTGAAAAAGAAAGAAAAAATATTCAAAATACGGTGTTTGAAGGCACTGTAAGCTTATATCAAATTAGTAACATTGCCTCAAGTAAGAGCAGTTCTCTGTTTCCATACAGCAGATAGTTTACAACAATTTAAAAAAAAAAAAAAAAAAAAAAAAGGCAGCACTGATGGAAGAGCCATGCTGGTACTTTTGAAAATACAAAGTTACAACTGTAGGATTAGAAGCAACTAAGTAGAGTAACTGAGGTGTGTTTGGGTAAAGGCAGCCAGCACATACAGAAGATCAAATAGTGCATCCTTAGTCAGCTGACACACCTTTTCCCCTGGTTTGTCTAGACCTATAACTGCTCTGATGTGTCACACCAAGAGACACCCATGTGCCACAAAAAATCCCTCTGCCACCTAAGGCGCTGGTGTCAGTGCTTACTAATCAGATCATGATGTTAGAAAACACCACAGGAACCATACTGTGGCTAAACTGTAGAAATAAAAACTATTGAAATAAAACTGCATGCATGATTTGGAAACTGAAAGGTCTCAGTAATGCCATGGGAAATACCTTGTGGAGTGGCTGAGGTCGTAGCAGAGTCCAAAACATGAGACTGTTTTTTTAGTCCTGGATGCGTGGCCCTACATTCATTCCTGTGGCTGTCAGAGAGGGGACAAAATGACACCTTTGCCTCCCCCATAGCCGTCAGCAAACCCCCTTGCATCAGGAAGGGAAAATAGGTCCTTGTGAAAGACCCAGAAGCATCCTGCTCTGGTCTGACACAACCAGCTGATGCTGTTGACGGGGATGGAGCTATGGGGAGAGAGGGAGCATGTCTGCCCTGCCTGCCCTGAGGATTGTCAAGCTTGGGGCGGCTGGGAGTTGGGGGCAGGGGCAGCTGAACCCAGGTTGCAGGTATTTGTTGCTTTTGAATTTGCCCACCTCCCTGATGTTGTTACTGGAGTGCTGCATTGTGTGTCTCCTCTGGCTTGGGATTTAGGTTGTCGTGGCTAAAAGTCCTCTGCCAGTCCAGGCCCGTGTGCAGCACCTCGAGGTGTCATCCCAGAGTGCATTGAGTGGCCAGTCCCGAGCTCTGGGTGATGAGAAAGATGAACAAATGAGTAAGGCTTTAGACCAGATCTTGGAACACTTGACCTCAGCATGTTTGCTGGAAGATCCCTGTGAGGTTCTACGCCTTGTCTCTTGGCCCCGCAGAAGGGAACAGGGGCTGCTGACCCATGCTGCTTGCTGTCTTTTTCCTTGTGTGCACAGCAGGTTCTTGGGGCAGGGTTGTTTCATTGTGCTGTGTCAGTGCTGTTCCCATGGTGTAGTGGCTAAGACTGGCCACAGAGCCAGGCCTTGTGAGAAACCGCTGTCAGCAGCTGGGATGGAAGTGGCTTTGGGTCAGCACCACACCTTGAGCTTTGCTCCTAAAGCCTGTTTGCAGGGAAGCTGTGAGAGTGGCTTCAGTGACAGTGAAGCAAGGTCTTCTTTTTTCCAGACAACCAGTCCTTTGTGGAGCTGAGCAGAAAGAGCTGCTCTCCTCCCAGTTCCTGCTTGTTGTAATCCAGGTTTAAAGTGTAGACACGAGTGTTGCTCTTTACTTTCAGTGAGATGCTGGCATGGGCCAGCGCCCAGATCCACTGCCAGTTCCATGCCAGCGAGAACCGAGTGGCGCTCCCTCCCTCGGATGGCAGCAAGCACGATGTGCAGGCAGAGAACGAGACCGTCTTCGTCCCCAACAGAGGTGAGTGCTGCTCCTATCACCCCAGATAGGGACAGAGAGAGCACAGCAAGCAGGAGTCTAGCAGACCCTAATGTGTGTTATGAGGGCAGCGTGCATAGAAGTGCGTGTTGCTTTCCTTGTGTCATTCCCTGGTGGTGGCTGTTGTGGGACCTTGTTATACTGAGATCAAAGTGGAGTGAAGCATCACAGTTGTCTGTCCAGCTGTTCTGGTAATGTCTCATGATATGACCAGGGCATGAGATGTTCCCTCAGTCCTCTTCTCCGTATTCCTCCCCATTAGGATAAAGCTTGACTGACCTGGACTAAGCCCAAGTCTGGGCAGCATTCACATGTTTCTTCTCTTCCAGGAGAGCGGGGTCAGTGTATCCTGTCCACCCCACCAAAGATTCTCTTCTGTGACTTGCGACTGGATCCTGGGGAGTCAAAGTCCTGTGAGTCTTTGTCTTCTCTTCCCCTGCTCACAGAGCTCACCTCCAGGGAGCTCTGCTTTCAAAACTGGCTTTGCCATCCCCAGTGCTGCAAGTGTGAGACTGGTGCTTGTGGAAGGCGAGATGCTTTGGTGGGAGCATGAGTGCTCAGGAGCTGCATCATCCAGAGTGTGTTATCCACTACCTTATGGCTGCACCTGCAGCGTGTCCATCAGTCCTGCCCCTGGCCCGCGGCCTTTGCTGCAGATTCCTTGGGTAACTGCAAGGAATAAAACGTTTGAAATACCTGGTTGCAGCTGAAGGAACGGTGACACACACCTGTGTGTCCACTCTTTTTATCTTCAGCCATATGGGAGTATTCTTGGAATTTAGGCTGGTGTCCTCCAAAGGTTTGTGCTTCCTTTTCACGTTGTGGCTGTCCTGGAGATCGCAGTCTTCTGTGTGTTCTAGTTTTCCTGCTGTAAAAATTAATACTCCTGATCTCTTCTCAGAGTTCTCCATGTCCGAGTAGACAGCTGTGGAAATATGAGTGCGTGCTGTTGTCTGTCAGTCGGTGGCTGTGTGACCCAACCTGTCAAGTTGTGTTGGATCTCTTTTGCGTTCCAGTGGCCTGTGATGTAGCAGAAGTGATGCTGGGCCTTGCAGTCTGTGTGTGGAGAGCTCCATCAGGTTGTCCCAGGGATCTGCTGGGAATGGTTAATGGAGGCCTCTCAAATGTCAGAGCACAGGAAGTGGGCAGGCAGTGCCTGTGGTGGAGGGGGCTCTGCTGAGCTCTGCAGAGGTGAGAGTGGAGCTGCAAGTGAGACCAAGGAGCCACAGGGTTGTGACACGCTAGTTTTGGAGCTGGTGCCTCCTGCCTCACTCGCCTTGGAGGGGCCTGACTGGAGGGAAAGGTGCACAGGGTGAAACCAGGCTGGCTTGGCTAGCTGGTTAGTAGGGTGGCACAGTGCTGTCTGGGGCTGTGCCAGTAAGCTGCAGAGCCTGTCATCCGAGGACGTTTGGTTATTCCCTTACTATCCTACAGCACCACACTGGAGAGAGGAGCTGGCCATGCCAGCAGGGAGGAGGAGGAGTCAGAAACCTCAGCTGGCCTGAGCCTCACCTGGATTCTCCTGTGCTTCTCGCTGCTTGCAGGTGTGGGGCTGGAACATCCATTCACTGGGAACAGGAGGATGTTCCTTTTCCTGGAACATCTCATGCAGGCTGGGCAGTCTCTGGAACAGCAGATCAGTGACGAGAGCCCAAGCTCCAGGTGGCTGAGATGGATTGAGGGGATTTCCTTGTGCTCTGGCTTTGCAGGCAGAAGCTGTTCAGCCCCCAGCTAAGCTAGGGATTGTCTGTTCTTGCCTCTGATGTTGTGATGTGCATCCTCTCTGCCTCTGGGTGACACTGGCACAAACAGCCTACATCTTCTGGCGCTTAGATGCAACTCCTCAGGAAGGACACAAACCCTTCTATGCTTTGAAGTTCCTTGTTACAGCCTTTCCCCTTGGTTATGTGAGGCACCTGTCTGTGTGGCGTCACTGTGTGTGACATTGGCTTTTTAGCACTAAAATCCCTGTATTGCTGCCCTGGTCTCATTCTCTGCCAGGCTGCTCACACTGATCCCATCAGCCAGTGGTGCTGCTACTCTCACGCGAGAGTGCAGCTGGCACGGCTGCACGTCATTCCTGGGGGCTCCTGCCAGCTCCGTGGAGGGAGAGCTAAGACCGTGTGGGTGTGTATCTTAATTCTTCATTTCCTGTTTTTCAGAAGTTTTGAGTTTTGCTACGCAGTTTGGAAAGGGAAGGAAAAACCAACAGAAAACCCAAGAAATCTTAATTCTGCTTCAGCAATGTACTGTGTTATTAAACTGCAACCAGAGCTGGCATGTACAGCTGAGGTTGTGTCAGGGTGTCTCTTGATAAAAGGCCTTGTTTTCAGTTGCTGACCAACTTATTCACCAATATCTCAGTCTTGTTATGGTTCCTATATGTTGAAGTTGACTCATCTCCCAGCCCTTTGACACTGCGCAGGCTGAGCTCTTTAAATTTGTCATCATGAAACATTTTCTCAAGTCCTCAAGTCATTTCTGTGGCTGTTTCTGCCTCCTCTCTGGTTTTGTAATACCTTTAAATATTTGGTAGATCACAGAGAGGGGAGGAAATGGAAGCAGCCTGGACATGGCCCTAGAGCTCAGCCAGAGGGCACAGCGGGTGGGTAAGGAAGGCATCCGTTGTGCCAGGAATGTGCTTCCTTCTAAGATATGCAAGAAAGCTGGGACTTCCTGAGTCTTGGTGTTCCTGTGCCAGGTAGCAAACTGCCCATCCTTCTTTGACAGTGGTGGTCTCTGCCCAGATTATCCTCACTGGGCAAGAAGGTCTTTGTGAGCTGTCCTGTTAAGTCTGGAACAGCAGTTTGCTTCTGTGGAAATACCTGATTTTCCTGCCTCTCAGGACAGTTTTCTGCTTTATCTGCACCCTGGTCAAGCAAGACAGGCTTGTACTTTAAGGTGTGACATCCTGTGGACACTATGCACTAGTGCAGGCTTTTTGCTTCCTTCCAGTCCTGTTATTTTAAATCTAGTAGTTATATTTAAAGTGTAACTCTAACTTTTAATCTAAGCCCCAGTATTCAGGATGTGCCAGACTTGGGGAAGGAGCTGTGGTTTCAGAGCAGGATGCTGCCCTTCCTCTGGCAGGGTGTATCTGCGTTACGGTGGGCAAGCCAGAGAGGTGGAGACTTTCCACAGTTCACTGTTTGTGCCTTTCTTGTTAATAGAGCATGTGGTTTGGGAAAGCTGCAGAAGTGTTCGCACTGCGTCAAGAGACACTGGGGTTTGTGTGGTGGCCAAGGGGCTCTGAGAGGGCTGAGTGTGGTGTAAGCTGGGCCCCAGCACCTCAGAGACCTCAGAGTCAGAGGCTTTGTGATTTAAGTCATCAGTCT
This sequence comes from Empidonax traillii, assembly GCF_003031625.1. Lineage (NCBI taxonomy): Eukaryota > Metazoa > Chordata > Aves > Passeriformes > Tyrannidae > Empidonax > Empidonax traillii. The sequence continues at coordinate 1,103,675 of NW_020955219.1, read as the reverse complement.
GTCAAGAGGGACATGCCACAGGTTGTTGGGAAGGTCTCAGAGTTGTTTCTTGACCATTTAGACCTGGCACTTCAAGGAAAAATGCAGGAAGAGACTAGCTTTTGTTGCTGAGTTTGGGGTTTGTGTAAAGCAAATACCAGAACAGGCATGAGGTATTGATCAGCACCTGCGTGGGGCAGAGCCTGGAGGAGACTGCAGCGTGTGACTGCGCTGTGAGAGCAGCGGGCAAAGGAGTGCACAGAGGCAAATTTGGGTTGAACTCGTGACGAGTGAGTTTAGCTCTAATGTGTTTGTGTTCCTGAATTTTACATCTCTCGCATACTTTTGAGGCAGAGTTTGTGTGTGTGGTTTTATGTGCTGGAAGCAGTGTCTGGATGACGGTGCGTGTGACGTGAGGAGCAGCGTGCCTGGTGCAGGGGAGCCGGGGATTTGCTTGGGCTGCTGTGCAGCAGAAAGCACTGGGCACTGTCCCTGGCTCAGCGCTGCTGCTGGTCCCAGCCCTCAGTGCAGGGAGCTCCAGGAGCTTCCTTTGGGCTTTGGAAAGGAACTTCTCTGCACCCCTTGCAGATTCGTACTGTGAGACGCTGCCTGTGGACGGCCCTCCCTCTTTCCGGGGACAATCGGTGAAGTACGTGTACAAGCTGACCATCGGCTGCCAGCGCGTCAACTCCCCCATCAAGCTCCTGCGTGTGCCCTTCCGTGTCCTCGTGCTGCACGGTGAGCCTACGCACTGCCCTCCCTGCGCAACAGGCCAGGCCGCATCCTGCCCTGCTGACACTCTCACCTTCTCCCCAGGGCTCAAGGATTACCAGTTCCCACAGGATGAGGCTGTTGCACCCTCAAACCCCTTCCTGGAGGAGGAGGAGGGCTTGAAGAAAGACTCTCGCCTGGCAGACCTGGCTACAGAACTGCTCATGGTGGCCACCTCCCGACGGAGCCTGCGTAGGTCACATTCCCTGCTTGAGCCTGCTGTCCTTCCTAGCCTGGGCATGGAGCACATCTCAGGGGCCAGCTGCAAAAATCCCTTGCTGACAAAGTGAAGCTCCAGCCGGGGCTGTGAGCAGCTCCATCAGGACCTTCTTGGGTCAGGGCCCCCAGCCAGTCTCAGGCTCTTCCTGCTTCAGCCAGAGAGACTCTCTGACCAGAATATTGCAGGCAGTGTGTGGTTTTTCTCTTGCTAACTGCAGGCATTTCCCAAAAGGAATACTACCTCCAGTGACTACCCTTCACAGCCAAGCAGCAGGCATGGGGTCATGTCATTAATTCAGAGCAGTGCACGGAGCAGAGCCCTATCCTGCCACAACTCTTATCCTCCTCTCTTTGCTCCACAGACCTGTATAACATCAGCAACACTCGTGGGAAGGTGGGAACGTTCTGCATCTTTAAGACTGTGTATAAGATCGGAGAGGATGTCATTGGGACCTTCAACTTCTCTGAAGGAGACATCCCATGTCTGCAGGTCAGTGCTGGCTCTTGGGTCACTGGGGAGAGGCAGGAGTTTATGGTGGGGGAGAGTCAGAAGAGACTGGGATGGCACTGGGCTGCTGGGGGATTTCTACTGAGCGTTTCTAGTGGGACCCAGTTGGGGTCTCCTTGGAATGTGAGGTGGGGAATGATCCAGTCCTGAGCTTGTTTGGGAAGTGGAGGCCCTGGGCTTTGCGCAAGGGCTGTGTGAGGTGAGAACAAGCACCCTGCTGACTGTCCTGCAGTTCTCGGTGAGCCTGCAGACGGAGGAGAGCATCCAGGAGGAGTTCCAGCGTCGTCGGGGGCAGCCCGTCTCCTTCACCACGCACGCCCGCCATCAGGAGTCCTGCCTGCACACAGCCCAGAGCAGCTTCAGCCTGCCCATCCCGCTCAGCTCGACCCCGGGCTTCACCACCAACATCGGTAGGTACCCCCCAGGGAAGGGACCCTGCAGCAGGACCGCAGGGCTGTGTCCCATGGGAGGGAGCTGGTCTGTGTGAGTGGGATCATTTGCGTTTTCCCTTGCCAGGACAGTCAGCGCTGAGGCAGCTGCTATCCATGTCCCTTTTGGTGTTGTCTCCTGACTCTCCTTTTCCCCACAGTGTCCCTGAAGTGGAGGCTGCACTTCGAGTTTGTGACCTCTGGGGAGTCAGCGGGGACTTGCTTGGTTCGTGGGAGCCAGTCAGAGGCTGTCACCTGGACTGGGGTAGAGCAGATGGAAGTGGACACTTTCAGCTGGGACTTGCCCATCAAAGTTCTTCCCACCAATCCCATCCTGGCTTCCTATGTATCTCAGTTCTCCAGCACTAACTCCATCACCATCTGAAGTAGGGAGAGCTGGTGGGCCTGCAGTGCTGCAGGCATGTGCCACCGGTGGGAATGGCAGGCAGGACTGTCACCAGCATGCCATGGGGCATGCATCCCTGTGTCCCCTTAACTTCAGCTGTGATACCTGGGTGGGCACTGGTCAAGTCTGTCCCATCCATGGGTGGAGGATCACGTGCTTGTTGTAGTGTCCTGTGCTTCAGCCCTCGGCTGAGAGCTGGACCCTTCCTGCCTGGGTGAAGGTGTGAGTCCCAGCACTCACCAAAAAAAATCTGGCCCCCAGGGAACCACTGACGTGCCTTTACCCCATGTGGGGCTTCCCAGAGGGAAAGGCCCAGCCCTGAGAAGGGAGAGGGAAGGTTTTCCCGTGAGGCTTTGTACCACCCTTGGGTTAAAGCCATGCCCCTACAGAGAGACCTTACAAGCAGAAGTCTGGCATCCAGGTGAGGCACACTGGCCACCTGGGCTGGATGGGAGCCCACTCCCCTGTCCTGTCACACGTTCTACCTCTCAGAGAGGTGTCCCACACGCACAGCCCAGTGCCGTCCTCACCTGGAGGAGGCAGGTCCTGGCACGCCAGCCCTGCGCTGCCAACAGGTGCTGGTGACCTGGGTGCAGCCCCTGCTGTGGCTGCACAATAGTGGTGATCCAAAACTGAGCAGCACTGAGCCCCTGGGCTGTTGTCTGCCTGCATTCCTGGATGTGAAGGCATCCTGCTGGTCTCGGGATCCTTGGGGAGCTGTAGGGAATGCAGGCTGTACATCCAGGAGCTGGGATAGAGATCCCCCTGCTCAACAGCGAGCTCCCCATTTTTACCAAACCTTCCAATGAACTTTTGTCTTTGCATGGAAATCTAATAAACATCTGAATGTGCAAAACTCGGCCTTCCCAAGAGTCTTATTCCTACATTGTTTCCAGTGGTGGACGCATCCCACCTTGCGTGGCAATCAGAGGCTAGAGACCTCCTCTTTGTTCAGTATCTTTATTGCAAGAACGGAAACATCTACACAAGGCTCTGCACAGCACAGCACGGCACCGGCTGGGGTGGGCTGCCAGGGTGGCTCTCTCCACGCTGGCACACGTGGATGGCTTCTGCTTCCTGAGCCCTCCCTGCCCTGCCCCCCTGCATGTCTGGGGGTGAGGACACCTGGTGGTTCCCCCTGCACTGCTGCCCACCCAGGGCTGGCTCTGTTGCGGTGTTGCCCAGGGCTGGCCTGCGGTGCCAGAGACCCCAGAACCTGCAGGAGCAGGGGCATTAGTGGTTCCAGAGGTGGGTTGTACCCCTCACACTCCGGGAGCAGGGAAGGGGGTGGCCAGGGTGTGAGGGTCCTGCACGAGGGGCTGTGGTACTGCCCAGTGAGCTCCCAGCAGCTTCTGCGCACAGGGATAGGGATCTGGGAAGGAACAGGGAGCTGCTTCACTTGAGGCTGGATGTGGGAGTGCAGGATTGCAGTGAGCGAGGTTGATTTAGTGCCGGATCCCCTTCTTTAATAATGAGGTTTTCTGCCCACCTGGGAGGAGATCCCATGGGATCTGCATTCCCACCGGGTGCAGGGTCTCTCACAGGAAGGATGGCCCTGGTTTGGCTCAGGAGGCTGAAGGCAGAAGCAAAGCCATACCGTGGCAGCCGGAGGGTATAAATGTCAGCTCGGTACCGTGGTGTCTGGATAGTGGTTTCCCTTGGAGGTGGCGGCGGTGACGTCTCTACAGGACGAGGCAGGTCTGGAGCATGCGGGAGGTGTGCTCTGGAGGAGGGAGGACGCCGCCGAGGGGGCGCCGGGCGCTGCCGAGCCTCTTATCGGCTCAGCCCCGCACCCAGCACCTTGTTGATCAGCGGTTCGGGGGTGCCGGCCGAGCCCCACTCATGCTCCACGCTCTTCACGCAGGGCAGGCTGGGGTTGGCCTTCTGCACCACCGAGATCTGGCAGGTCTGCGAGTCATAGTGGGCCTCACACCAGTCGGGGAAGTCGATGGGGTGCTGGGTGCTGCGGGAGAGGGCACAGCGCTGTCAGCTCCCACTGGTTTATGCCGGAGGGCTGCTCGAGGAGTCAGGTGGCTTCCTCTGCTGCCAGCCCCCCAGACAGGGTGTTATCCAGACCCAGTCGGACTGGGACACAGCTCCTGGCACATCTGAGCATCTCGCTGTGCTGAGACATCCTTGCCCACCACTTTGCCTCCCCAGCTCACCCCACCACCCTCAGCCCCCCGGTGGGGTTCTGTCCGCCTCTGTCCCTTGTCCCCGAGAGCCTGGTACCCCACAGCCCTCGGTGGGCTCTGACATCTGCTGCATTTGCAGCTGCTAGACCCTCTGCTGTGGGCACAGGGGTGCCGTGGTGTGCAGCACTGCCAGGGACAGCCCACCCCAATGCCCCTCAGACCCTCACTCACGTCTCACAGCAGCCCACGCCGATGGGGTGCAGGCAGGTGCAGAGCAGGCAGTTGGTGCTCAGCCAGGATTCCCCAAGGGAGAACTGCTTCCCCTCGTATTCACAGGGGGCTGCAAAAGAAGCAGTGGTGATGAGGACACATGGGCCTGTGCTGGGGGTGAGTGGGAGCCTCCTTGGCATCCCTGTGCTCTGACAGGGGTTGTCGTGACCTCCCACCCACCTGATGGTGCAGAAAATATTTGGTGATCTGTCTACCACCCTGCAGGCATGGGATGCCCAGACATCTGCCAAAAGTGATGTACCCATACTCTCCTGGCCATGCCCTGCAGCTCTCCCCACTAACCTGTGGGCCTAGAGCAGAGGCAGGTGGCTCTTGCTTCCATGCAGAGGGCAAATCCAGCACCCCTTGGGGTCTGAGCATCTCTGCAGCCCCAGGAATCAACAGAGGGAACATGGGGAGACCTCCTCTCTTTGCTACTAGTCCTTCACACTTGACCCCAGACAGGCTCCTGCCAGGAGCATTCATGGCCCAGCTAGCTGTTTCTCAGCCAGAGCCCTGGGGAGATGTTGTGTGGTTTATAGACTGCTCCTTCCACTCACCACTGGCCCACGATCCCACTCCTGAGCTCAGCACAGTCCCTTCCACACTTTGCAGGCACAGAGAAGAGCCCTGCCATGCTGGAAAAGCTGAGGCCTCCTCTTCCCATCAGCCTCTTCCCATCTCACTTACCTTTAGCCTGGAAGTAGCATTTGGCCTGGGAGCCTGGCAGCTGAAGGAGGAGGGACAGAAGCAGGCAAAGCCTGCCCCAAGCACACCCCATCTTCTGAGCTTGCATGGCCATGGCTGATGTTAAGCTGGGCTTGTTCACCTTGCTTCTCTATTGCCTTTGCCTCTTCCCTTCTTTCTCTCTCTCTCACTCTCTGCCTTTTTAATGCTCTTCCCCAATCCCAACAAGAGATATTTATAAAGTTCAGCTTTACGACCCTGGCCACCAGCTGTGCCCCACTGGAAAAGTTGTAAAACTCATTTCCTGATTTGAAAGGCATGAAAACAAGAGGTAGGATCAAGATTTTTAACAAGCTGTGAAAAGCTGATTCATGCCCTCCAGAAATGTCTCCAGTTGGAAGCCCCTGTGGGTGCTAAGCTCCACGGGGAGTGGAGATCCAAGGGTCCCCAGCGGGATTGCCCTCAACAGCGTGGTGAGCACGTAAGCAGCAAGCACAGGAGACCCTGGCTCCTGACCAGGAGAGCTCCAGGCTCTCCTCTGGTCACGCTGAACCGTCACTGATCCTTCACAGCGGCCAAGGTTTTGGGAGCATCCCAACTTGCAGGGGCTGGAGCAGCACAGGCATCCCATTAACAGCCAGTGTGGGATGCAATGGCACCCTCCCCGCTGGGGATGGAGGTGCTTGCACCCATCCCCTGGGTACCACAGCATGGCACACTCACCCCAGCCTCCGCTGCAGCTGTGCCAGGCTTGTGGCCACGCATGGGCTGAGGGTTTTTTGGCCAAGAGCAGACAAAATGGTGACTGCCATTTGCTGATGGCAATTGCCATCTGTTGATGCAGGGCAGGGGAGAAAGACCCAGGGCTCGTCTGAGCTCATGAAAGGGAGCTGGACCTGTGTAGCGCTCACGAGATAGCAGAGCTGAGCAGTCCCTTTCAGAGTCTGGAGACCAGCTACAGCAGAAACGGGGAACAAGAGGGATGAAATCAGGAGACAAATGTGCTTTTGGGCAACAAGTGACTTGAGAGAGAAATGAGAAACTTGGCTGGAATCAAGGAGCCATGGGAAGACTCCACACCACCAAGGGATGTGCCCATGGACTGCATAGGCCCTTATCCAGAGGGCTTGCCTCTGGATAGAAGTGATGAGGCTATTATCAGCTGGCAAAGTGAAGGGATGGGGCAGATGGAGGAGGTCAGAGCCCTGGGAGCCACATGGCCTAGGGGAGCTACAAGCAAAAGGCTGAATTGCCAAGAGAAATTCACAGCCCTTGTCAGAGGTGCTGCCGGCAGCAGGAAACGGGGCTCTGGGGACAGTCCAGGCTGTGGCTCGGCCAGGGTGGGGCAGTGCCAGCAGCAAGGCTGCATCAGTAATAGTGGCATATGTGGGTCATCTGCCCCTACATTAAGCTCCCTGCTTTTTGAGAGTTTGGGATAAGTTTACACCTTGACGCGTGAGGCTTAATATCCCTTCCAGAATTTGTATTGGCATCCACTATTATAGCTGGATATTTCTGTTATCCCCGTAAGTGCCCAATCCCTCATTGAATCTTGCTAAATTTTGGCCCAAGCGCTTTCCTGTGGCAGTCTAATTAAGCACAGAGTGAGAAAAAAAATGCTTCCTTTTATCCGCTCTGGATTCACCACCTTCGGATTTGAAGGCACAGTTCCTTCTCTCTGGTGCTCTGGGCCCCCTCACCATCCCATTGTACCCCTGTCCTGCAACCTGTGCTCTCGGTGCCCAGGGAGCAGGCCTGGCTTTGCATCCCTTCTTCCCCTTGGAGATTTGCCCCAGCCCTCTTGTAGTGCCCTGGATGATGCCGTGCCCCTCAGTGGGGTGGCTGGATGGCAGCAAGCGTGAGATCTGTTGGGAAAGGATAATAATAAACCAGAGGAGCTCTGAGCACCCAGGAATAACCCGCTGACCATGGGGCCATGAGCTGGGATGGTGGAGTGTATCAGTGACAAATGGAACTTGCCCTTTGGTGCAGAGTTGTTACTATATAAGGAGGATAAAAGTGTTCGTTGTCAGGGCAGTAAATTAATATTCCTATTGTGTGTTTGGAAAAAGAGGTCTGGCACGCTAGTAGCTGCAGTGAAATAATCCATCATTGTTTCATCACCAAGAACAGCAAATGCTAAACAGAAACGGTGGGTTTCACTCAGAGGCCCACAGGATTTGGACAGGCTTCCAGAAGGGTGCTGAAAACCTGGGGCAACAGCATCTCTTGGCTGCGTGGAAAGGCATTGCCCCTGCTGCATCAGGGTCATGGGGAGGCATTCCCAGGATCTCTGTAGCCATTCTGATTTACCAAAGAGAGGGTTGAGACTACCAGCTCACCCATGACCTTCGGGTTTTTCATCAAAGTACTTTGCTGGGAAAGTGTGGGAAAGAGGAAAGAGGATCAGGACACCCCTTGGAATGTTGCAGAGGGACCTGGGCAGTGGAGCACCCTCCACACTGTGGCAGTGCGTTGGGTATGGGGCTGATGGTCCCCCACAACCTGTTGGTCCTGCTGTTTCCCTAGCTGACCACTTTCCTTCGCCCACTTTTGGATCCCTGGACACCCGTCTGGCCCCAGCACACACCCCCTCTCGGGCAATCCAGAGCAGTTTGATCCAGCTTGTACAGGGGGGGGCTTATTGCTTGGAAAGCAGCAGCTGGAGCTGGAGTTTAGTTTGGGGGATTTCTTGAGGGATACTGTGGCTGGATGACCTGACACCCTCTCCCACTGTGCCAGACTGTGCATCCTGGAGGAAGTTTGCCTTAGAGACTGAAAGGAGACAGTTGGTTTTGGTCTCACATCTCAGGGGACAACTGAGACCAGGGGAAGAGCCTCAAAGGGATGTAGAGGCTGGAAGAGTGCCTCTCTGGAAGTGCAGTCTCTTTATCAGGTAGAGACCAACAGCAGGGACTGACTGCTTGTCCAGGCATGCCAGTGAGGAGCAGGGACCATCCCTGAGCATCCTGGAATCCTGCAGATGCTCACATCCATGTCTCAGCATCCTCCCAGCAGGACCCAGCTCTCCTGCCTAGCCTGGCTCTTGAATTGCAGCTGTGCCCAAAAGCACCCCGCCAAGGGTGCAGCACTGCTGGCCTCCTCTCCCAGAAAAGGGTGGGTGTTCCCTCTGCAGAGTGGCTGTCCGAGTGCCCAGTGCCAGGGATGAGACCCTGTGGATGGGTAGGGACAAGTCACCAAACCAGGGGGTGCTGGGATGAGGTGACAACAGCCCAGCCCCACAGAAGGCTTGGAGGGTAATAAAAGATACTGGACAAGTTACCATCAGAAAGATCCAGGAGGGTTATAAAACCTGAATCTCCTGAGCCTTCAGCTGGGACTGCAGCTGCAGAGCAGGAAGCAAACAGTATCCCGGCTGGCATTGTGAAAGCAAACACCATAAATCCAAGGAAGTGCTGTGATTGCTGTTTTAGGCACTGGGGAGCTTGGCTCCTGTTCCCCAAAGGTATTTTATTTTCTCTCTAAACAGAAAAAAAAAGTGAAACCAAACAAAACCCCACAACCCCAATTTATCCCTGGACAAAACTGCCTTGGTGCTGCCATGGACTTCCCGAGGCACCAGGGCAGGTGCAGGTAGATGCCAGCTCTGAGCAATGTCACTCACTTGACCGCTCTGTCGTGGGCAGATCCTGGGGAGAGGTGAGCAGAGGGGTCAGAGAGAGATGGGCAGCCAGAGGCTGGAAAGAGTCACAGGAGGGGACAAAAGGCTACCCAGGGAATGACAGCCTGCTCATGGCATCCTTCATCCTGCAGCTGGTAAGCCAGATGGGATAGCTTGTGGAGGCTGGAGTACTGTCAGGGTCAGATCCAGCTCTACCAGCAATGAGGCTGTTGCTCCAAAAAGGAGACAAAGCAGAGGGGACATGAGGAAAAGCTTGATGTCACCTTACTCCACAGGCTGGCTGCCTGCTGGATGGAGCTCAGTGCCAG
>NW_020955219.1:1068350-1083120 GCF_003031625.1 Empidonax traillii | reverse complement strand
GTCTGTATCCTTAGGGGGGGACCCTCAGGGTCTGCATGCCAGGGAGGCGCTGAGCTGCCCATCCTGGATGAGAAATCTCGGGACAGCACACTTCTGGGTGCAGGACTAGTGAACTGGGGAAGCCAAGACTGTTTATTTGAAGTATTGCAGCATTCAGAGGGAACCATTTCAGATTCTGGAACAGGCTCTTGCTCACACACAGTTCATGCTGCTGCAGTTTTCCTCTCCCCCATGCCCAGGAGCAGCTCCCCACATTGCTGTGGATTCTCTGTGCCCAAGGTGGCTGTGCTGGGTTTCCTCTCCCACCCATGGACTGCCTCACTGCTGCCGTGGGTGACCCTGTCAGCCCCTGTCAGCCCTGCTGCCCGCACGGCTGGGTGCCCGCATGGCTGGGTGCCGTCCAGCAGCAGAGACCCCATCCCAGAGGAGCGGGGCTTCTTTGCTGTCCCCAGCCCCCCGTTCCCTGGGTCCAGCCGGGGCGCTGGGCCCCTTGCAGAAAGGCAGTGCGCCGGGGCCAGCGCCCAAGCGTGACATTCCTCCGGCACCCGCCGCCGCCGCCTCCTCTGTTGCTCAATCCCGGGTTCCCAGCCAGGCTGGCTGGAGCGGGGCCCCGGTTTTCCGGGGGGAGGGAGGAGGCAGTGTCAGGATCCTCAGCAAGGGCATAGAGGGCCCCTGCTTGGGGGGGTTTTGGACACTCTCAGGCGTCCGTCCTCTCTGCCCGTGGTGCCCTGTGGCAGCCCCGTGCCGCCCCCACACAGCAGCTGGGTGGGCATCCCATGGGGGCTGGCTGAGCCCCCAGCAGAGGGTGGGGGCTCACAGAGCGGCCCGATGGGGCCCGGGCACCCCCTTGCCGTGTGGGTCACACCAGCGAGATGCGATGCTCTGTTTCCAATTAGCGCCAGTGGCCGCAAGAAGGTGCTGGAATCTGGGAACCTGCGCATTCCTGCCACACTGCCGGCCAGCCGCGAACCCAAACATGGGTTTGTCCCATTCCACAGCCCAGGCTCCCCAGGGGCCTCTGGGCGCACGGCCCCACCACCTCTCCTGGCCCCCCTGGTTCCCTGGCTGGGGCTGGTGCGGAGCAGCCGGGATGCTGATGCTGGGGGGAGGCATCTCCTGTCTGACTTTTGCTGGAGCGGGGTGTGTGACGTCTGTGCTTGGGGCAGCCCCCTCATGTTTTGGAGCAAGTTTTTCCCTGTTCTCCTTTTCCCCCCTCAGCCCAAGGACTGATGGGCAAGAGTAGGTCAGTGCCAGCAAGGGCGGTGGGGCTGTCCGTGGGGCACAGGAAGGCGGCGAGCCAAGCACTGCCCCATCCGCCTGATCCATCCCCCCCCACTCCTCCACCCTGCAGCCACCAAGTGCCGTCGGGGCTGCTCTGCTCCGTCTCCCCAGGGGAAAGCATCCCACCCCGTTGCTGGCTGTGTTCCCCAGGGTGCAGTGAGGTGTTACCATGTCCCTGATCCCCCCTCCTCTCTCCGGCAGTGGTGTATCTCTGCGGGCCGCCGGAGATGCTGCGGCAGATCATGCAGCTGGCGCAGCAGGAAAACCTCACCAACGGCGACTATGTCTTCTTCTACTTGGATGTCTTTGGGGAGAGCCTGCGGGGCGACTCTGCCCGTGATCCCTTCAAGCCCTGGCAGCAGAGTCCGGGCCAGGATTCGGGGCTGCGCGAGGCTTTCCAGGTGAGATGTGCACACTGCCTGGGGACAGGGATCTCCCCAGCCTGGCCCCGGTGTGTGAACCAGGGTGTTGTGCTCGATTGCAGATGGTGCTGGTGATTACCTACTATGAGCCCCAAAACCCTGAGTACCAGCATTTCCAAACCCAGCTCATCCTGCGAGCTAAGCAGAAATTTGGGGTGCAGCTCAATTACTCTCTGGTGAGTGAGTCCACTTGCATGATGGGTTGGTGGGGACCTTCCACATGGGTCTGAGGTACCTCTCCAGATTGCAAAGGGTGGAACATGGCCACAGGCAATGCCGGGGGGGGCATCCCTGGTGGAAACAGCCACAGGTGCTGCCATCCCTGCAAGGTGCATGTTGGCCCCGCTGTGGGGTTATGGGGCCATGGGTGGGTGCATGGTCCCGGTGTGGAGGTCCCAGGGCCAGGGTGCTCCTGTGTGCGTGGCTGTGGCTGTGCTCAGGTTCCCCCCCCCGCAGATGAACCTGGTGGCGGGGTGTTTCTATGATGGGATGCTGCTGTACGCCATGGTGCTGAATGAGACCCTGCGTGAGGGAGGCTCCAAGAAAAATGCCACCCACATCATCGAGAAGATGCGGGACCGCAAGTTCCAGGGTAACACTGGGACTGGGGCAGCTGGGTTGCGAGTGCTGTGGGGGTGGTGGAACCCAGTCCCTGTCCCATCTGGGTTTTGCTTCTCCCACAGGGGTGACAGGGCTTGTGAGCATGGACAGCAACAATGACCGGGACACTGACTTTAACCTGTGGGCCATGAGCGACCCCAAGACTGGGAAGTACGAGGTGAGGGACAGCACCAGTTTCCCCCTGGCTGGGGCAGGGATGGAATGCTGGGGTCTAGGGGGGCCTCATCTCTCTCTGCCTTAGGTGGTGGGACACTACTCGGGTGTGGAGAAGCAAATTCACTGGCTGGGACGACCTATCCCTTGGGTGAAAGGGGCTCCCCCCTTGGACAACCCTCCCTGTGTCTTTGATGTGGATGACCCCTCTTGCGATAAAAGTGGGTGTCTTGGGTCCCCACATCCCTTGGGCCCCAGCGCCCTTCCTTATGGCTGAATGCCAGTCTGGCCGTCATGGCCAGCTAGGCCACCCTGACATCCCCTCCTGTTTGCAGCCCCCCTCTCGATGCTGGCCATCGTGGCTTTGGGCACTGGCCTCACCTTTGTCATGTTTGGCATCTCCAGCTTCCTCATCTTCAGGTCAGTTGAGGCTGGGGGAGCCTCTGGCTGGGCACCAGGCACCTCTCAGTCTGCTGGAGGGGGGCAGGCAGGGCAGCGGGATCTGACACCCGCGTGTCCCCCAGGAAGCTGATGCTGGAGAAGGAGCTTGCCAGCATGCTCTGGAGGATCCGCTGGGATGAGCTGCAGTTTGGAAGTCCCGAGCGGTATCACAAGGCAGCAGGCAGCCGGCTCACCTTGTCCCTGGTGAGAGGTGCCAGCTCTGGGGCACAACCCTGCCCCTGTGCTGCCATCCCTCCCTGCATGACACCCCTACACGTTGATTCCCTACATGGCTCTCTGTTCCCTACAGAGCCAGAGCCCCACTTCACTAACCCTCTAAACAGCCTTTCATCCTTACATAGCCTTCATACCCTAGTAGAGATGCTCTCCATCCCCTACAGAGCCACTGTAGCTCCATCCCCTTCACAGCCCTGAATCCCCTACATAGCACCATACCTCATCAAGCCCCTATGGTGCCCTCCATCCCCTACACAGACACACCTTATCCATTCCCTACACCCACTTCAGTGCACCATACCTTCTCCTGGAATCTTCACCCTCCCTACAGAGTACGCAGAGCTTACCCTGACCTTCTAGAGCCCATCCTGCACCATCTGCTGAACACCCTTGGGTGTTCCTGCCCTGCTCCATTGGTGTCTGCCACCCTGCCACCCCAGGGTTCCTCTCCCTAATCCCCTCCTTCCCACAGCGTGGCTCCAGCTATGGCTCCCTGATGACCACCCACGGCAAGTACCAGATCTTCGCCAACACTGGCCACTTCAAGGTGAGTGCGGCAGCTGGGGAGCCCTCCCCCCAAAATGCCCCAGTTCCTTTGGTGTACTTGCCCTTGGCTGCACCCCCACCCCGCAGGATGCTGGCACCTTCCTTGCCTCCTCAAATCCCCTCAGCAAGCACTGACCTCTCTCTCTTCCCAAACACCCCAGGGCAACGTGGTGGCCATTAAACACATCAATAAGAAGCGCATTGAGTTGACGCGGCAGGTGCTCTTTGAGCTAAAACACGTAGGTTTGGGGCCTCAGCTGGGGTGGGCAACCTACTTAGGGTTGCAGGGACTATTCCTGGAACTGGGGGAAGCTGCTGGGAGCAGCAGCCCACCCCTTCTAACCTCAAGACCCACTTGGCTCCACTTCCACCTGCAGATGCGCGACATCCAGTTCAACCACCTGACTCGCTTCATTGGGGCGTGCATCGACCCTCCTAACATCTGCATCATAACCGAGTACTGCCCACGGGGCAGCCTGCAGGTAGAGGGGCTTAGAGACACCAGGGGTGACACTTAGACCATCCTCGTGACCTGGCTGGGCTGGGCATTGAGGATGGGGCTGCGGATACCAGTGGCCCTTAGTCCTACAAGGCTCACAGCCGAGCTGCCTGAGCAAGTGTCAGAGGCCAGTGGAGGGAAGGGGGTGGATGCTGCAGACTCCCCCTGCAGCTGGGTGCTTGGTGAGGCTGCTGCCACCATGCCCGGGGATGTTTGGTGGGGTCCACTCATTGTGCTACCCCAGGATGTCCTGGAGAACGAGAGCATCAACCTGGACTGGATGTTTCGCTACTCCCTCATCAATGACATTGTCAAGGTACCAAAGGGAGGGGCACAAAGGGCTGGGGGAGGTACATGAGGAATACCAGCTTCACTGTGTCCATCTATCCCAGGGAATGGCCTTCCTGCACAACAGCATCATCGGCCACCATGGCAGCCTCAAGTCATCCAACTGTGTGGTGGACAGTCGCTTCGTGCTGAAGATCACTGACTATGGACTGGCCAGCTTCCGCTCACCCAGCGACAATGAGGACACCCATGCGCTCTATGCCAGTGAGTGCCTGCTCTGGGGGGACCACAGGGATGGGGTGGCCCTGCCTCACTGCTCCATGGCTGTGTCCCACTAGAGAAGCTGTGGACAGCTCCAGAGCTGCTGCAGAAGGGGCACCTGCCCACCCCGGGCATGCAGAAGGCTGATGTCTACAGCTTCGGCATCATCGTGCAGGAAGTTGCTCTGCGGAACGGCCCCTTCTACATTGAGGGCATGGACCTGAGCCCCAAAGGTGAGGGCGGGGGGTGGGCATGGGGCAGTTCTGTCCCCTCTTTGGAAGGTCTGGTGCTCACCATCATCCACTTCCTGGCAGAGATTGTGCAGAAGGTGCGTAACAGCCAGAAGCCGTTCTTCCGCCCCTCCATCGACATCGGGGTGCACAGCGAGGAGCTGGCCGTGCTGATGGAGCGCTGCTGGGCGCAGGAGCCGGCCGAGCGCCCTGACTTCAGCCAAATCAAGATCTTCATCCGTAGATTCAACAAGTGGGTGGTTGGCGAGTGGGGAAGGTGGCCCGGGGCGGGAGCAGGGACAGCCATGGGGGGGGGAGTGGTTGGGGGGGCACCTCTTCTGGCAGTGGCAGCTGCCTGCACCCCCACAGGGAGGGAAGCACCAGCATCCTGGACAACCTGCTGTCACGCATGGAGCAGTACGCCAACAACCTGGAGAAGCTGGTGGAAGAGCGGACGCAGGCCTACCTGGAGGAGAAGCGCAAGGCGGAGAACCTGCTCTACCAGATTCTGCCCCAGTGAGAGGGGGAGAGAGGGGAGTGTGTGGGTCTGGGGTTTGGCATGGGGTCAGCGTGCACCCACTGCTGTGCGAGCATGGAGTCCCTTGCCAGCTCTCCATGCTGGTGTAGGGCAAGGGATGCAGGGGAACGGGGGTTGAAAGTGGGAGCTCACCACCCTCCCCTCTTGTCCCACCAGCTCCGTGGCAGAGCAGCTGAAGCGTGGGGAGACAGTACGGGCTGAGGCTTTTGACAGCGTCACCATCTACTTCAGTGACATTGTGGGCTTCACCGCCCTCTCGGCAGAGAGTACTCCCATGCAGGTGAGAGCAGGGCTTCGGGAGAAGTCCCTCTGTGGGGCTAGTGGGGGTTTCACACCCTAGCAGTGCCATCACTGGGGCTGGGGGGCCATGCCTGCTCCCAGCCTCACACACACCCTTGCTCCATCCAGGTCGTGATGCTGCTGAATGATCTCTACACTTGCTTCGATGCCATCATTGATAACTTTGATGTCTACAAGGTGAGGGTGTGGTTGAGCCAGCACAGTCCCCCAGAGTGAGGCAGGCGGCAAGGAGCCCAGGTTCTACCTGGTCCCCCCCTGACCCCGCAGGTGGAGACCATTGGGGATGCCTACATGGTGGTCTCGGGGCTGCCGGTGCGCAATGGGAAGCTGCACGCCCGTGAGATCGTCCGCATGGCCCTGGCCCTGCTCGAGGCTGTCAAAACCTTCAAGATCCGTCACCGTCCTAACGACCAGCTCCACCTGCGCATCGGCATCCACACCGGTGAGTCCCTGCTCCCACTGGCACCACAGCAGGGGGGTGCTGGCCCACCCGCAGTGTCCCTAAGCGTCCCTGTGCCGGCAGGTCCTGTGTGCGCTGGAGTGGTGGGTCTGAAGATGCCGCGGTACTGCCTCTTTGGGGACACGGTGAACACTGCATCCCGCATGGAATCCAATGGCCAGGGTGAGCCATGGGGCTGGCAGCTGGGGTCCAGCACCTCGGGTTGTGTCCAGCTCCCTCACCCAGCCAAGTCTCTTTTTCCCCCTCTGTGCTACCCAGCCCTAAAGATCCATGTCTCATCCACCACCAAGGAAGTTCTGGATGAGTTTGGCTGCTTTGATCTGGAGCTGCGTGGGGATGTGGAGATGAAGGTAAGGGCACAGAGATGCCAGTGGGGTGCCAGCCCTTCCTGCTGCATGGGGCATGTGATGAGGGTGTGGGTTCGGGCTGGGACCCCTTGTTCCAAAACTGGGGGATGACCCAAGGAGCCAGGAGCAGGGAGGTTCTCAGTGCCCTCTTCTCCCTCCCAGGGCAAAGGGAAGATGCGGACATACTGGCTGCTGGGCGAGAGGAAAGACCCCAAAGTTGTCTGAGCCCAGTGGCAGTGGCAGAGCTCCCAGCCTCAGTGGGGCTGCCAATGCCTCCCGGTGCCTCGACCCCAAGGATGCACTGGCACTCCCCCCTCACTGCATCCACCACCACCTCTGCAGCCCCCCTGCTTCAGCAGGGCCTGGGCAAGGTGGGGCAGCGGCCATGTCACCGTCTGCCCCCCTCCCTCAGCACCAGCAAAGCCCACCTTCCCCCACAGCCCCTGCTGGAGGGGGGGAACTGGCCCAGATCCAACCCTCATGTCCCCCCCACCCTTTGGGTTCCTGCCACCCCTGCCCTTTCCCCTGTGGCTCAGCTGGCTCTGAGCTGGTCCGGGGCCTGGCTGCCCCGTAGGGCACTTTGCCGTCTCTTTTCAGTACCTGGCCCCTAGCAGAAGTTGTGCCTATGTCACCCTGTCCCTGGGGTGGGGGGAAATGGGGATTCCTGCCAAGACTGACTCCTTGGCCAGGTCAGGCTTCAATGCCGCAGCTCCCCCCCTCCCCAGTCTCCTCTTCTCCTGTATATAACCCCAGTGGGTCATGTAAATACCACCCCCCTCTTCCCCAGGTGTAAATATAGGACTCGCTGCAACTATTTTGTTGAAATACAAATTTCCCCAAATCCGTCTGTTACCTGACCTCTGCTTCTCTCTGTCCTGGAGTGCCAATCAGGGAGAGGGGCTGGGGGCACCCCAATATCGAACTCAGCCTCGGCTGGGGTCAGCTGCCTGGAGCATCCCAGAGCATCATATCCCAGGGCTCTGTCTGCGGCGCAGGGTGAGGGTGCGGGCACGGGGAGCCGGGGCCGGGAAGCCACAGGGGCTGCTGTTGAGGGTTCGGGCGGTGCTGGGAAGGCAGGGCTGCCGCGGCGGGGTTTGCTTTGGCCTGAGGGCTGCAGTGCGTTCCTCTGAGCTCATGCTCTGGCCGCCCCGCTGCCGCCTCTTACTGGAACACACCTGTGCCTGGGGACCGGGACAGTGGCTGCGTGTTGCCCGCTGCATGTGCCGGGAGGGGTCATGTCCCAGCGGACGAGGCTGTGCAAGGGCTCTCCCTTCATGCTCAAGGAGGGAGGCTTGGGGCCACAGCATGTTTTGGGTCAACACTGACTTGCACCGGGGCTGAAGGGTTTCCTACTTTGCTGCACGGCCCTGAGGGATTTGAGATCCCAGGGACGCCGTGGTCCCCTTCCAAACATCCAGCCTGAGGACAGCCTGAGGGTGGCAAGGATGCAGGGGCCACCTGTGTCCCCTTGCTTTTTAATCCTTGAAGGTCTGAGGCTCGCTGCTCAGGGGGTCGCAGGGGTGGGGTGGCCCTAGGTACACAGTGATGGGAGTGGAGAAGGTTGCGTTCCTCTTGAAGGGAATGTTTCTGCTGAAGAGAGCGGTGACACCCTGGAGGGGAGAGAAGAGAGAGATCCCTGTCAGCAGCCACGACCCTTGAGGTGTTGGCAGGGAGTGGGTGCTGGGGGGCTTACTGGTACTCCACGGGCTTGCTCCAGCCAGAAGCTCGTTGGCTGCTCCGTCAAGTAATTGTGGGGCTGCAAGTGGAAGCAAAGTGACAGTGAGTGGGGGAACACCACACTCGGGGGGACAGAGGAGCCTTGCAGCCTCCCTGGGAGCTGCCACAAGCTGGGAGGTGGCGGGGGGGGGGGGGGGCTATCTCCTGCCTGTACCTGGGTGACAGCTGGAGGTGTGGGCTGGAAGCCCCTGGCAGCGAAGTCGCGGTGCGTGGTGGAGACAGACTCCATGGGCTGTGGGCGGGGACGGATCTCCTCCTCCGTCTCATTACTGCAGTCAGAGCAAACGCCACACCCCTCAGCCCTGGGGTACCCCCCATCCCGGCTCCCCTCTGCACAGCCCCAAGGATGGGTGTCACGCAGGGGTGCAGGCTTGCCTGTATTTCTCGTAGAGCATGGACGCCAGCGTGGCCTTCCGCAGCCCTGCAGAGGGGAAGGTGCCATCAGACCCCCCTAGCTGAGACTCCCCACTGCCTTTCCGGGGAGCACACAGCTCAAAGGGGCTCAGCCTCACCTTGTGCCAGCAGCAGGGCCCTGCGGGGTGGGCGGTAGGTGTCCGTGGTGGGGCTGTCGGTGAGCGAGGACAGGAACTGATGGAGTGGCAGTCCGTGGAAGCCGCGCCGGTGGGCGGAGTCCTCGCCGCTTAGCTCCTGCCCCAGCCCAGAGTTCAGGGGGTCCACGACTTTCTGGAGATGGACAGTAGGGGCTGTGGAAGGGGGTGGGAGCCCAACCTGCAGTGCTTCTGGCTTTTAGGCTTTTGATAGCCCCAAAGGCACGAGCTGCAAAACCGGGGGGGGGGGGTGTCACAGTCCTTCCAGCCAGCTCCCTGGGAATGCTGGAACAAGGACACCCTGCAGCTTGGGGCAGGGCTGACCCCTCCTTGCCTGGTGGACATCTGCTGACCGTGTATGGCTGCCCCAAGCCAAGGGGTGCCTGGACTGCTCCTGTGCTGGGCAAGCTCTCTTAGGACACTTGAACAAACCATGGGGTCCCCAGGCTGTGGCACAATTTGACCCATTAGGTGTCCCCCAAGCCTTGCTTGCCCCACATCCCTGATGGGCTGTTGCATGGAGATCCTGCCTGCCAGCAGCAAGATTCCAGCTTTCCTCCCAAAGCCTCACTGTCACTTCCCACGTGCCTGCCCGTGCCTTTTGTGCTATCGAATTTCATCCCCTTTCTACCCACCGGGCTCAAGGTCGTCTGGGAAGTCCTGGCTCAGCCAAGAGTGGCTATTTAAAGAGAGGGGTCTACTCAGGAGCGGGGAGCTTCACAGAATCAGCATGTGGGATACAGTGGGGCCGGTTTTGAGGGCCATTTTCCCTAATGGAGTTACCTCCCCCAGCCAGGTGCGGATCGGGCGGCCCCGTCGGGGCTGGCTGGGCTGCTCTGCCGGCTTTGGTGGAGAGGGGGGCTCCACTGGCATCTCCTCGCGGCACGTCCCCCAGTTTCCAAGCCAGGGAGGTAGCTTGATCTCAGCGGGTTCGTTCACAATCTCTCGGGCTGGCTTGGGGCTGGGCACAGGTGGCAGAGCCTCGGCAGGCAGCTCGGTGGGCATCTCCAGCACGTCGGCTATGTCTGACATCTCCCGGAGCCTCCTGGCCGTGGCTGTCAGTGGCTCCTCGTGGCACGGGAGCTTCTCCATGGGCACATGGGGGATGTCACCCTGGACCCTGCCCAGGCACGGTGACCTCTCCCCAGGGCATGTGGGACCCACATGGCCCGTCAGAGCTACCCTGCAGATGGGAACAGACCCTGAGGAAAGGCAACGGGGCACACCCTTCAGCCCCCCATTGCCCACCACATCCCCAGCCCCCACCAGCACGGGCAGGGCCCAGAGGCGAGGGACCCGGGGTCCCCTGCAGTGCCACCCCCACACTGGGGCAAGGGACAAGGAGGGACTTCCCTCCGTTTGGGGACGGAAGCAGAGCCTGCTGCTGGGTCTGCGCTCCGGGAGGATCTCCCCCTCCACAGCTCCCTTCCGCCCGCTTGACCTCCTGCAGCAACATGCTTCCCCCTGTCTCCAGCCCGGGGTTTTGCCCCCCATATCCATCACCCTCCTGCCGGGGCGCTGCGCCCCCACGCACCCCCTGCCTAGGCCGCACTCCCCCATCTCCTTATCCTCCCCTGCTCCCCCTCAGTGCTCGCAGGCCGTGCCCCCCCGGCTCTCCCCTCGGGGGTCACCCTGAGGGGTCTCAGTGCCCCCGCTCCCGCTCCCGGCCGCACCCCTGAGGGGTGCCGGCTCCCGGCTCCATGGCGCGTGCGCGGCGGGATGGAATGCGCGCTTCTCCATGGAGACGGCGCGCGGTGGCCGCGTGCGCGCCTCCCATTGGTGGAGAGCACTGAGGGGGCGGGGCCCAGAGCCCGCTATGGGTGGGGCCAGGAGGCGGGGTCTGACGGGGAGGGGCGTGGTCATCTGGAAGTGGGCGTGGCCCGCGTGGGGTGCGGGGGATGGGGAGCGGGGAGGGGAGGGGATGTTGCGGGGGGATGGGGTTGAGGAGGGATGGGCGCAGGGCTCGGGGGTGCACTGGTGCTGAGAGCCGGCGGTATGGCGTCCCGGGGGCGCAGGGGGGTTAGGGTTGAGGGGAGATGCCACGCGGCGGTGCAGGTGGACGGGGCTGCGGGAGGCATCGGGGTGCAAGGGTATAGGGATAAGGGGGTGCTGGGGGGGCGCGGAGCGTGTGTGGGGCACAGGGATGCAGGGGAGCGGGGGCCGCAGGAACACGGCCGTGGCCGCGCCGTGGGGCTGAGTGTCCCCATCCCTGGGGTCCATGCCTCTCGTGCTAGCCTGTCCCAGTGCCCTGGAGACGGGAGCGCTGTGCCCGGGCAGGGCCAGCACAGCCCCTCTGTGGCGGCAGGAGAGTCGTGCCCAGGGCTCCTGGGGACACGCTGCTCCCCACGGCGCGACCTAAGCGACCCCCACCCCACACCCCGGCCCCCGGCCGGCCCAGGGTGACGGGGCCGGACATGCCCGGCGCCTGGCTGGGTGCAGCCGGCGTGGAGCATCTGCCTCCCCTCGCCGCCAGCCCTCGCTGGTCCCCCGGCCCCATCCCTGCGGGGACGGAGCAGAAGAAGGGCCCTTTGATAGCGGGCGGCGAGGGCTGTTATTGCAGCGCTCTGCGGTGTGCGCCGGCGGGGTACCGCGGGCTCGGCGCTGGGGCCTCTGTTTTTCCTGGCTGGGAATGTGCCTGGCCCCTCTGGCCTCGGCCGGCCCTGGGGGGCCCCCCACCGGGGAGCGGCTCCTCCCTGCGGGCGCTCAGCCCCGCGCCAGGCAGGGGCTCCTCCGAGCCCATCTGTCGTGCAGCTGCAGCGAGCAAGGAGAGGCAGGAGCCGTGGCCCGAGCACATATCGTGGCTCCCCCATGCTGGGCCACATCGGCCCTGCTGCCGCTGGAGGGGAGTGCCAGGGTGCCCCCGAGGGCTGGGGCCTCGCTCTGAGGGTGCTGGGGTGAATACTGCTGGTGCTGTTCCCGCACTCAGCCACGGGCCCAGCACTGGCCCCTGCAGTGCACCCCTACACCCAGCTTGTGCTGAAGGGATGGCAGCTTGGGCACCCTGCCCCAGCTTGCAGCCTGGGTGCACCCGGGAGCATCCCCGGATTCCCCACCACACACATGTGGGCTTGCCAAAAGCAAGCTTGCCAGGCAGCGTGGGTGCCTGGGGGACACTGAAGAGACACTAACAGCACCACAGTATTGTGTAGGACAGGAACCCTAGCTATGCCAGCCCAGGGGGTAAACTCACTGTGGGCCAAAACAAACCCCGGGGTGGCCAATGGGGCATCTCTGTGGGGCTGTGCCCTGATAGCATCACTGTGGGGCAGCAGCCCTGGAGCTGCTGGAGCACATCTGGCTGGCTCTTGCCGGCTGACACATCCCCCACAGCCCCCCTGCCCAGCTCTTTTGGGAACTTGCGTCATTTGTGATCCTCCTCAGCTGAAGAATCAAAACAGCCGTTGGCCCTCGTCCTCTCCCCCTCCCCCCTCAGCCCCATGGGGCTGTGACCGCTGTCCTGCCCCGCGGCTGCTCAGGGACTGACAAAATAAACCTGTCACAGGAAGAAACGCAATGGCAGGCGTCCAGCCCCTGACCTCGCGTGCCAGCACACGCCCTCAGCCCAGCACAGCATTCCCGGGGGGGCTGCTCTAGGTGAGCCCTGAGGGATGATGCTCGGGGGATCCCTGGCCCCTCTTTGGAGTCCCCACATCCCCAGAGATACTCAGCCCCGATTTGGGGTACCCATCTCTGAGGCAGTATTATCCTGTGTCCAAGAGTGTGACCCCATCCTCTGCTGAGCCTCGGAGGCAGGAAGCATTAGCTATCAACATTTTTAAGGCTCATTTACACCCCAAAAACACTCCCTATGCTATTCTGGGTGTGTATGTGTGGGAAGCGAACTAGGCTCCGCCACAGCCCCACGCAGCTCCCGGGGGGCCCCTGCCGCCAGCGCCACCGAGCCGGGGGGATGAACAGAGCTGCCATTCTCCCCGGCGGGCTGCGGTCCGCTGCGCAGCGGCTGGCAGGGGCCCAGCCAGCCCCGGCAGCAGTGCCAGGTGGGCCGTGCACCACGCCAGCACCGGCCCCCGCCACTAAATATAGCCCCAGCGCCCGGCCACGGAGCAGTGGGAGCGGGAGGCACGCGGCAGGGAGCGGGCGGCCGCATGAGCGGAGCCCCCGCGTGCGCTCCCCTCGCCGTGGGATGCTGACACGTGCAGGCACGAGCATGCGGCCAAGGGGTGTAAACAGGAGTGTACCATGCTGGTGGCATTTTGCATGTAGGGCAGCCTGGGGAGTGCAGTGCAGTGAGTTTTGCACTGCAGTGCAGCAGGGGTACAAGGGCACGTATATGTGGAGGAGACAGCAGGCCCACCCGCCACTCAGCCTGTTCCACACTGTGCTCTGCTCGGGTTATGAACCCCCTGGGAGCTCACAGTCAGCTCCCTCTGGCATAGGGAGGAGTACATGTGCAGTCACTGCTTTTAGATCAATTAAGTGCAATTAGCTGCTTTTGCAGAGCAGACAAGCATCAGTGCCCAGTGTGGGGCTCTGGTGGGAACAGAGTGGTGCTTGGGGAGCACACTGAGGCAGGGTAAGGGCGCTCAGGGGTGCTGGGGCTGTGTGGTGGCAGTGGGCTGGGCCGGCAGCCCTGGGCATGGTGTGATGCTGACACTCCTGGGATGTTGCCCAGGTTGGGGACACCCTTGTGGCATACAGCCTGTTCCCCCCAGCCCAGCAACAGGATGGGCCTTTTCCCACTGGCATGTGGGCACTCCCTCAAATTCCTTTTGCTTCAGCCATGGGGCTCCAGAGCATCTCCAGCATGGGCAGGTTGGCATGGGGGGAGCCTAGAACCTCTGCTAAAAGCAGGGTAGCAATTCCCCACTGCTGCGACACTGGAGGCCAGCCCTGCCCAGGCCAGCCACCCCCACCCCTAAGAAAACCCCCACCCCTAAGAAAGCCCCCTGGACATGGAGCCACTGAAGCCACCACCAAGGAGATGCTTTATTGGGGGGTGGTGGGCAGTGGGGGGTCAGCCAGGGGGCCAGCCCATCTGACGCCCACCCAGGACATGGAGGTGCAGGTGGTAGACGGACTGGGCACCGTGCTTCCCATCGTTGATCACTGTCAGGAGACGGACAGGTGTCAGGCTACCCCCTTGCACACCCAGGCCCCTAAGCCCACCAGTGAGGGTCCTGACCCATGGCACAGTAGGGGACACCAACTCACCAAGGCGGTAGCCCTCAGCCAGCCCCTCTGCCTGTGCCGTGCGTGCTGCCACCACCAGCAAGTGCCCCAGGAGCTGCAGGAGAGGGGAGCAGGAGGGTGAGCACTCTGTGACCCCTATTGCCAACGTCCCAGGGACCCCCTTGCACTCACCTCGGTGTCCTGGGGACCCACACGGCTGATCCGGGGGATAGGGCGCTTGGGGATCACCAGGAAGTGGACGGGGGCTTGGGGGGCCACATCACGGAAGACCAGGCACTGCCAGGGGGAGCAGGGTGAGCCCCACACCCGTGGGTGCTGCCATGCTGCCCCCCCTCCCCCTGTGGGGACACACGCCCTGCTGTCTCCACTACCTTGTCATCTTCATAGAGGATGGTGGCAGGGACGGTGCGGTCGATGATCTTGCTGAAGATGGTGGGCTGCCCGCCCGCCTCCTCCCCGGCTGCCGCTGCCCGCTGTGCCTTGCTCACCTCCCCATCCCTCCCGCTGGGCGCTGACACGTACCGCTGGGCCGGGAATCCAAACAGGGCTTAGGGCCTGTCCCCTCGGGGACGGGGACACCGCGGCCAGGGCGGGCAGGAGCACGGGGAGGGGACATGGGTGCAAGAGTGATGGACGGAGGGACGCACATGGGCTGATGGGGTACACGGCTGGGAGTGAAAGGGGAACACGTGGGGGGATGTGCATGGGGG
>NW_020955219.1:1059709-1067917 GCF_003031625.1 Empidonax traillii | reverse complement strand
GGGGGTGGTGGGGTGTGTAATGGGGGAATGCACTTGGGGGTGACTGGACTAACGCATGGGGGGTGTGGTGGGGGGTGCACGTGGGGATCGTTAGGATCCATACAGGGGTCTTGGGGACTGCGCATGGGGGTAACGCATATGGGGGTGCTGGGGGAGGCTGCCCATGGGGATGACGGGGAGCTGTGCCCACGGGGGTGTCGAGGGGGGTTGTGCCCACGGAGGTGCAGGCCGGGGTGGGGGTGAGTGCGCACGGGTGATCCGAGGCCCCGTTCCCTGCCGTGGGGGTGCGCGGGTCGGCGCTCACGCCCGCCGTGGACCTTGCCCGAGGGCGGGAGCAGCGGGGAGCGCGGCCCTGTGCGGGGGCCCGGCCCGTTGCCCCTGTCCCCCCAGCCCACCCCGGTGTGTCTGTCCCACCCCAGTGTGTCCCTCCACCCCCGCGCCCACCTGCCCCACTCGCAGCGTGCCCCGCACCAAGCCCCGCGCCAGCACCGCCGCCATGGCCGCCGCTCCCGCCCCCCCGTCACTCATACCTCGGTCCCGCCCCACGCCCCTTAAAGCGCCCGCACCCGCCCGCGCCCACGCGTGACGCGAAGATGGCCCCCACGCCGCAGTGTCCCGGCCGGGACCCTCCGACGGGGGGCAGGATCACTCGCTCCCCGGATGGAGCCACGACCCCGGGGATGCCACCCGACCTCCCCTCCCTCCACCGGGCGGGTGTTGTGACCACGAAATGGAGGAGCCCGTGTGCGAGGCTGTCCCAGGCGGGTTTATTGGCGCTCAGAAGCCCATGCGCGGCCGCTTGCGGCGGGTCTGCGAGGCAGAAGAGAGCTGGCTCTGGGAGGAGGGGATGCAGAGCTGGCTGGCCTGGCTGCCAGGGAGCTCTGGGGGCTCAGGGGGCACCTCAGCCCACACCGACAGGTAGTCCCGCAGCGTCTTCCGCCGCTCCTTGGGGATGCCGCGGCTGTGCAGGCTCTGCGAGGACAGCAGGGCTTCATCGGGTGCTGGCGAGGCTGGGGGGCTGCCGGGTAGGGGGCTGCTGGCTGAGGGGGAGCCCTCCTGGGAGAGAATGTGTGGGCGGCCAGGGGAGAGCAGCGGGGGTCCTGCATCACTGAGCTCAGACAGCTCCGACTGGTAGGTGAGGGAGGACGTAAAACTGGCCGAGAGGCTGCGCCGGCCCCGTGCTCGTTTCTGCCGCCGCCGCCGCTCCCGCAGCGCCCGCTGTCTCTGTGCCACGCTGAAGCTCGTCCTGTCCTCCCACCACTGCTCCCAGTCCCCAGACCAGGCTGCTCTCAGACGGGTGCTCAGATGGTCCAGATCCCCCTCTGGCTCCAGGGGCTGCGGCAGGGGAGGGGTATGGAGGGCCACAGGCTCCCAGTGCTGGATGTGGCCCCCTTCCCGCATGACCTGGCGCAGCCACTGCCGCACCTGCCTCTGCAGGGCAGTGGGACCTGTTGGCCCCTCCAGCTCTTTGCGGGTGAAGAGGCGCCTCTGGCTGAGGCTGGGGGGCAAGGAGTTCTGGGGGGGCTCCCTGCAGCCTCTGAAAAGAGCCCTCAACCAGCGGTGGTAACGCAGGGCTGCAGCTGGGCTGGGCACAGCTGGGTTGGGCTGGGGGCTGGCACAGGGCTCCTGAGGTAGTTCAGCTTCCTCTGGGGGTGCTGGTGTGCCTGTGTTCTCCTCCTCCTCGTTGATAATCACCTCCAGGTTGGACAAGTAGAACGTTTGCTCTTCCTCCTCTTCTTCCTCACTGCCCAAGCCCAGTGGGCTGCTGGCAGGAGCCTCGAAGAGAGGGGAAGAGCCAGGGGCTGTTGTGGCCTCATCCCTCGAGGTGGGTAAAGGGGGATGTGCTGCCTCGTGGGTCAGCCTCTGGCAGAAGACATCCCCAGCCTCGGACAGCTGGAAAACCAGCATGGTCTCGCACGTCCCATCCCCCTGCAATGTGGCAGCCAGCCCTGCAGGGACAGGAGAGACATTTTCACCAGGGTTCCAGTCCTGGGGATCCTGCACGGGCCTGGCCAGCAGTTGGGGTTGCCTCCACTCCTCAGTGGGCACTCACTGCTGGACTCTGCCCCGCATATAATTTTCTAGGTCATTAATCTCTTGCACAGGGTCATCTGGGGCTTTGCTTTCACTTTTTCAGCCACCCTCCAACCAGGCCATGACAAGGGCTACACTACCCCTCCATTCCACCTTCTCCCCCACCAAGACCTGCACCCCAGAGCAGTGTGGGACACCCACCTGCAGCCGGGGCTCCGAGGCGCTGCTGGAGCAGGTGGTGGTGGTGTGGAAGCTGGGTGGGCAGGTGCTGCAGGCACCCGGCGATGCTGTGCAGCTTCTGTGGAGCCCCTGCCAGCTGGCAGGCCGACTGGCTGCCCCCTGAGGAAACACACCCCAAAAAGCAGGCAGTGAGCACCGATGCCAGGGCAGCAGCTGGTCCCAGCATGAGGAGGCTAGCACATGGGCACAGAGGAGCCCCAGCTGCGCAGCACCCCTGGAGCTCCATCTCTCACCCCGGTATTGCAGCAGCAACAGTTCCTGGGTGCGGGATGCGCCGAGCAGCACCTTATGGGTCCTCCCAGGATCCCCTGGCATCAGGTGGGCAAAGAGCGGAGGGGCCTTCATCATGTGTGCCCACTTCAGCACAGGCACCAGCGGCAACCGCTCGTCCAGCACGTACACGGAGAACTGGGGCAGGGGGCACGGCTCAGCAGGGGCACACCCCAACAGTGACCCCCCTGCCCCACAGGCACTGGGAGAGTCAGCTGTGCTGGGTGTCTCTCCCAGCTGCCAGCTGTGGTGGGACTCACCTGGGTGGTGACAAGGTACTGTGAGGGGTGAGCCCTGCCCAGGTACATGGGCAGCACCACGCGCTCGCCCTGCTGGCAGCCGGCTTCCTCGCCCACCTTGAACAAGTCGAAGTGGCATTTCTTGGGGGCCTGCAGTGGCACAGCGGGGTGCAGTCAGCACTCTGGGCCGGGGGACCCTCTCACCTGCCTGCCCCCAGCCCCAGGCCCACCCTCCCAGGCTCACCCGGGCATCCAGGCACTGCAGGCCGGTGCGGTCGGCGCAGCTCAGCACCCGTGGGTGGGCAGTGAAGTCGCTCCACCGCCAGGGGGAATGGTCCCGAAAAAACATGGTCTGGGCGTCATGGCGGAGCTGCTGCAGCCTGTGGGGAGATGGCAGTGTCAGCAAAGGGAAGGGCTGCCCCTCTCACTTGGGCCCCCCGCCCCCTGAGACTCTGCTGTCTGCAGGAGCTCCCAGCCAGCCCCGAGTGCCTCATCTCACCCTGTCTCGACGCTCCAGAGGTAGACGGTCCCACTCTGAGTGCAGACTGCTAGCTCCCCAGGGAGGTGAGGGCTGCAGGATCACAGAATCACAGAATATGCTGAGTTGGAAGGGGCCCACAAAGATCATCAAAGTCCAACTCCTGGCCCTGCACAGGACCATCCCCAAGAGAGTCACACCATGTGCCCCAGAGTATCATCCAAACGCTTCTTAAACTCTGTCAACCTGGTGCTGTGACCACTTCCCTAGGGAGTCTATTCCAGTGCCCAAGCACCCTCTGGGAGAAGAACCTTCCTCTAATATGAAACCTAAAACCACCCTGATATGAGATCAGGCCATTCCCTTGGGTTCTCTCACTGGGCACCGCAGAGATCAGTGCCTGCCTCTCCTCTTCTCCTCATGAGGAAGTTGGAACTGCAATAAGGTCTCTCCTCAGTCTCCTCCAGGCTGAACAGAACCAAGTGCCCTCAGCTGCTCCTCATGTGGCTTCCCCTCAAGGCCCTTCACCATCTTCATTGCCCTCTTTTGGATGCTCTCTAAAAGCCTGGCATGGCATCACCCCCACAGGGAGAAGGGCTGCACAAGCAGAGCCCTGTCCTGCAGCACATACCTGACAGTGAGGCAGGAGGCAGGCACATCAGTACGGATGACCTGCAGCGGGGTGGGAGCTGTCCCTGTCCTGCCTGGCACCCTCCAAACTCCGCAGTGATAGTCTGAGCAGACCCCAACAAAATCTGTCAGGGGTAAGGAGGTGGAACATAAGCTGGCAGTGTCCTGGGGGGTCCCTGCCACCCCGCCACCCCAAGTCTTGCCTGTCCCAGGGCTGGCTCACCTTCGCCATCCACCCGGGCTGCAGCCACCTGCCGGATGCGCCCACTGAGTTCAAACTGCGCCGGGGAGCCCCGGGCGCGGGGCAGCTCCTCCAGCACCATGTCCTGGAAAACTGGGATGCCAGCTAAGGGCAATACAACACGACCTCCCTTCCCTCCCCTTCCGTCCCTCCCCAGGGAAACCCCGTGGGAAGGATACAGAGGTGGTTCATGGCCTGCCCTCCAGGGTACACCAGGCGGCCGGTGCGTGACCCTGTGTCGCCAGGGGGCAGCCAGGCCAGCGCCCCCCCTGTGAGGCTGTCGTCGAAGAGCAGGTCAGACCACTGCAGCAGCAGCTCCTCGTGCAGGCAGTCTGCCAGCAGCCCCAGTGGCACCTCAAAGAGCCAGTCACGGCACAGGTGGGAGAACCAGCGCAGGCGGGAGGCCAAGTGCTGCCGGTGGCAGCCACTGCAGGGCACAGACAGTGTCAGGCGAGGGGACAGAGGAACCCCACGAGAGCTCTGCAGGGCTGGGGACATGGGGACACACTCACCGCCGGGCCTCCAGGCGGTCAATGTCCTTCATGAGGGTCGTCATCCGGATGGTGCTGCTCCGGGCCGGCCTCTGTGGGGAGGAGCGGGCAGAGGTTGGGGCTGCAGGGGGAATGGTGGGGGACAGCACTGTTTCCCCCAGGACTGACACCGACCTTCAGTTTGGAGTTGCCTAGGTAGAAGTTCTTGTGCAGCAGCCGCCCCATGGAGCCGAACGCGTCCTCTGGATGATCTTCAAAGAAATGGCCCAGCTGTGCGGGAAGGACAGGGATAAGTTGGGATGTGCAGAGATCCCACACTGCCCTCCTTGGCAGGACACGGCGCCCCCGGTCCCACCTGCTTGGCGAAGTCCAGGGTGGCTCCAGACCTGCCTGCCCGGAGCTTCCGGCACACACTGCTGCGGTACAGGATGTCCTGAGGAGCGGGCGACGGGATCCATCGGCCTGTGGGGAGAGGGTAGGGGCCACCTGGCACTGGGACACGAGCACCGGGACAGCGCTCAGCATCCCCGGGCAGGGGCAGAGGCGGGACGGGATGTGCCCCGAAGGGTCGCAGCATTCCCCGCTGCTCCCGCGGCTCTCACCGGCGCTGGGCGGCAGCACCGGCACGGCCGCGGCCTCGGCGAGGTCCCAGGTCTCGCCCGTCCCGCCTCGGCGGGGCACGAACGCCGGCTGCGCCTGCTGGGGGGAAAACGGGAGACTCAGAACGGGGCCCGCGTGTCCCGCCGGGCTCCCTCGGCCGCGCCGGAGCGGGCAGGGCCTCACCTGGCGGCGGCCGGGGCTGCCCTCCAGCACCTCTCCGTGCTCGCCCCAGCCAGCGGCCAGCGCCGGGCCGCGCTCCTCCCGCGGCGGGCCCGCTCCGAAGTGCGAGGGGAAGAGAGCGGCGGGGAACTCCATGGCCCGGCAGCCACGCAACACGGGGATGGCGGCACCGCCCCCACCAATAGCGCCCGGCTACAGAGCGGGGCCAGAGCGGCGCTGCGGAGCGGGGTGAGAGGGCCCCCTGGCGGCCCGGGGGAAGAAACGCGCCACGGGCGGGGGCAAAGGGTCGAGAATGGGATGGGAGTGAGGCGGGAGTTTGATGGGAACGGGACAGAGGGAGGGTGGGACCGTAACCGGAATGGGACGGGACCGGGACTGGAAGAGGGAGGAGGGAGTGGTGGGACCGTGACGGGAACGGGACGGGACCGGGATGGGAACGGGCCGGGACCGAGATGGGAACAGGACGGGACCGGAATGGAAACCAGATAGGACTGAGATGGAACGGGACGAGGGGAGAGGGACGGGAATCGGACAGGATCGGGATGGGAATGAGACAGGATTGGCCTGGGATCCCCCCCCTCCCCACACACACACACACACAAGGGGGAGCGGTGGGAGAGGGACGGGGACGGGAATGGGACTGGACTGGGACTGGAACAGGATGGAGGGAGTGGTGGGACTGCGACAGGAACAAGACGAGACCAAGGTGGGAACAGGACAGGATCAGGATGGGAACAGGACAGGATCGGAATAGGAATGGGACAGGACCGGGATGCAAACAGGATGGGGAAAGAAGGACGGGAACAGGACCAGACCAGGATGGGAACTGGAGAAGACTGGGATGGGAATGGGACAGGGGGAGTGGTGGGACCGTGACAGGAACTGGACGGGATTGGGATGGGAATGGGATGGATCAGAATGGGAACAGGATGAGACTAGGTCTAGAACAAGATGGAGTGAGCGGTGGGATGGGGACAGGGTGGGAAAAGCAGTGGGACCAGTTTGAGAACAAGATAGTATCAGGTGGGGGGAACTGTGGGACAGGGCTGGACTAGGCCCAGCACTGGGCAGCCGCTGGAAGTAGAACTCACCAGGACACAGGCAGGACACAGGCATTGTCCCCCCTGCTCACCCCAGGAGAGCAGTGGGACCCCCGCGGGTCCTGCTGTGGGCGCTCCTGGCTCTCCGTGGCTGCCCTGGCCCTGGTGCTATCTGCCCGTGGCATGTGGGTTGTGGGGCCACGGGACAGCCCTGAATGCCTGAGGTATGTGGGATGAAAAGGCAACTCCTGGGGGGTGTTCTGTGGGGAGTATGGGATGGGAGAGGAGTGCTCCCATGGGTAACCAGCTGCCTCTATCCTGGCCAAGGAGGGTGGTG
This sequence comes from Empidonax traillii, assembly GCF_003031625.1. Classification (NCBI taxonomy): domain Eukaryota; kingdom Metazoa; phylum Chordata; class Aves; order Passeriformes; family Tyrannidae; genus Empidonax; species Empidonax traillii. The sequence continues at coordinate 1,061,137 of NW_020955219.1, read as the reverse complement.
ATGTCAGGACTGTCTGGGGATGATGTCAGGGGAGCTTGGGAAAGTGTGATGAGATCGTTTCCAGTCACAATGCCCTCATCCCAGCATGTGGTGCCCCGAACCCCCCTCTGGAACACCTCCTCTGTAAGATAAATGTTATAAATTTGCTATAAGAAGATGGCAGCCACTGTTAGAAAAACACTGAACCCCCCCAAACAGCTGCCACAGGTAGCCCTGTCACCCCCAGCCCCAGTGCACACCCTCAGCCCCATGTCCCTCTCCACCACCCCTCTGTCCCCAGGACATATTCTTTTCCCTAGATCCAGGCTCCTGTCCCCAGCCTTTGTCCTTGTACCCCAGACCCATATCACTGTCCGAAGTCACTGTCCCTGTTCCTAGCCCAGTGTCCCTCTCCACAAGCCTATATCCCTGTCTGCAGCCCCATGTCCTCTCCCTCAGCCCCATATCTCTGTTCCCAAGCTGTATCCTTGTCCACAGCCCCATGTCCCTGCCCACAGCCTGTGTCCCTTTCTCCAGCCTTCTATCCCTGTTCCCAGCCCATGTTTCAGTTCCAGCCCCATGTCCCTGTCCTGGACCTCCCTGGCCCATGTCCCTGTGCCCTGTAACCCCATTCCCAGCCCATTTCTCAATTCCAGCCCCATGTCTCTCTCTGCCAGCCTATATCCCTGCCTGCAGATCCATGTCCTGATCCCAGTCATTGTCCCTGTCATCAATCTGTATCCCTGTCTGCAGTCCTCAGGCTGTATCCCTCTCCACAGCCCCAAGTCCTGCCTCAGCTCTGTATCTCTGTTCCCAGCCTATATCCTTGTCCTCAACCCTATGTCCATGTCCCCAGCCTATAGCCTTATCCACAGTCCCAAAACCCTCTCCCTCAGCCCCAGACTTCTGTTCCCAGCCTATACCCTTGTCCCCAGCCTCATGTCCCTTTCCTCAGCCCGTGTCCCGCGCCCCCGTTCCAGACGCATATCTCGCTCCCAGCCCCGCGTCCCTGTTCCCAGCCCCGCACCACCCACCCACCCTCCCATCTCCCTTTTCTGTCCCCGCCGTGTCCCGGTCAGCGCCGGGTCCTTCCCGGGATGGGGGGGACCGACGGAGGAGGGGGCGTCGCTCGGGCGGTGGGCGGGGCGGTGAGCTGATTGACGTGCTCGGGGACCAATGGCGACGCGGGGACGGTGCCGCGGGGGCGGTGCGGGTGACGTCACGGCCGCCGGTGCGCGGCGGGGCGGCCGGTGGCGCGCGCGCCCCTCGGCAGCCGCGGCGGCGGCGGCGGCGGCGGCGGCGGCGGCGGCGATGGCCCCGCGGGGCGGCGGGGGCGGCGGGCGGCGACCCCCTCCGCTGCTGCTGCTCCTGCTCCTGCCGCTCCTGCTCCTGCCGCCGCCCGCCGCCGGTGAGCGCCGCCGGCATTCCCAGGGGGCGGCGGTTTGGCCG
>NW_020955219.1:1040566-1059024 GCF_003031625.1 Empidonax traillii | reverse complement strand
GGCGTGGGGCGCGGGGAGCACAGGACAGGGCGCCGTGGGACAGGGGGCTGTGTGCGCGGAGGGGGCGGGAGGTGCGCGAGCGGCGGGATGTGTGTGGGGTGTGCGCGCAGTGGGGCGGGCGGGAACGAAGCGCGGGGGTGTGTGCGGTGCGCAGGAGGTGCGGGGAGCGAGGGTCCGTGCGGTGCCGTGGGGCGGGGGGTATGAGCTTGGCGTGGGTGCGCGGTACACGAGCCATGGGATGTGGGGTGTGCGTGCAGTGGGGCGGAGGGGTCGAGTGAGATGCGGGGGGCGGAAGGACCGAAAGTGCGGGGCGCCGGGTTCCGTGCGGCGGGACACGGGGTATGAGCTTGGGATGGATGGGAGCTACACGAACAATGGGATGTGGGATGTGCGTGCAGTGGGGTGGGGGGCGGGTGGGAATGGAGCACGAGGGTGCAGCTACGGGGGAATGGTGTCCCGGGGTGCGGGGTGCGCGTTCGATGGGATACAGTGAATGGGGCAAGCACGCAGCGGGGTTTGGGGCACGTCTGCAACAGGGGACAAAGGTGCACGCAGCCGGGTGGGTGTGTGGGGTGTGTGTGCCATGGGGCGGGGGGTGCCTGTGCCACGGGGCACGAGGTGTGGGTGATGGGCGCGGAGATGTGTGTGCGGGAGGGGGGTGTTTGCATAACGGGGTATGGAGATGCTTGTGCAGAGGGTTCGGGCTGCCGATGGAGTGGGGTGTGTGGGTGTGCGTGCCGGGGAGCAGCACGGCGGTAAGCATACCCTGTGAGGCGCGGGGCACCCGTGCAGTGGGACACACAGACAGATGTGCAGTGGGGCACAGAGGTGTGCGTGCCAGGAGAACGCGTACAGTGACCAGGCGGTGGAACACCCTGGGAGAGAGGCGTGTGCGTGGGCAGTGAGGGGGCCCGGGGGGCTGCAGATGCAGGGCAGAGGGCTGTGTGCGTGCAGGGGGCAGGGGGCATGGATAGCCTACAGAGGGGCGAGTGCGCCCAGTCGAGTGCCGGGATTTGCGGGGAGGGACATCGGCGTGAGTATGTGAGGCGAGGAGCAGGTTATGGGGCATGGGGAGCTGGCTCGGTAACCAGGGTGCAGGAGAGTTAGGGGGCATCCCCTGGGGAAGAGGGGCAGCTGGCCGGGGGCTGCCGGTGCCGGGGGCAGCGGCGGGGCGGCCGCGGGAGCTGTGCGCGGTGCTGACCGTCATCCGAGGAGCTGTCCGCGGTGCTGACCGGCAGACGCGACTTGGGGCTGCCGTCCCGGGGTGGGGGTCCCACGGCTCCGATCGCTGGCCTAATGCAGAGGGCCTTTTCCTTTTCTCCTTCGCCTTACTCCGCTTCCACGGATAGAAATCCCTCTCCATCCCACAGCAACCCTCCCGTGCTCTGGCCGTGCTGCCACAGCGCTTCAGACTGACCCTCTGCCTGCAGGCAGCTCCCCTCAGCTTGTCCTTGCCGAGTGAGCATGGGGGGACCACGCTGGGACTGGACAGCTCCGAGTGCTTCCCCCATTCCCCCTCCTGGGGTTGTATTCAACACCTTCTCTGGGGTCCCCTGCCAGGTCACTGTCCCCACGTGGGGCTGTGGAGTGAGTTGGTTGTTCACGGTGGGGAAATGGGGATCCGGTGCTCTTGCATTGAGGAGACAGGTGTTCCATGCCTGCCTTGTGTCGGCTGGGAGGGAAGGGGAGGGGGAGCTGCCTTTGTTCCAGGCAAGGGAGCAGATGCATGTCAGTGTACAGCCGGCTGGGGCTGCACACACGCAGCACAAACACACGTGCACACGAGCACATGCGCACACTCCCAGCCAGGAACATGCGGTGCAAAGCAGACACTCATCTCAGCTCTTCCACTGCCCACTGGACGAGCCCTCCTGGGCATAGCCCTGCTCCCAGCCCGTCCTCTGCTGGTCTCCCCCTTTCCTGCGGCTTGTGAGGAGGTGCATCTCATTCTTGCTGTATCTCTGGGGAGTAATAGATGGGTCTCCCAGGCTGGCAGTGAGGATAGTGGGGTAATGGTAGGGTGAAATTACAGCTGCTGTCCAGAGACCTGCTCTCCCCTGTCTCTGCTGTGCTAATGAAGTAGCTGCCCCTCTGCTGCTGGGGTTCCCAGAAATCTCTGGAAATCAAACAGCCAGGCAGTTGGGCAGGCGGAGGTGGCCCCAGTGTGTGCCGTGGGCTTGCAGGAAGTGTCTGTCAGACATAGGGCTGTGCACAGCCACGCACACCTGTGGATGTGGGTGTGCACACCTCCCCTTCGCTGTGCATGCAGACTGCACCCACGTGTGCATATGTGCACACATATGTGCACCATTCCTCCCCCACAAACCACGGGAGAACTGGGAGGCTGTGCAGGAAGTGCTCTGCTCACTCCTTCTTGCGGGTCTAGTGTGAGACTCTGCACTTTATCTTGGGCTCAGTGCTGAGCCACCTCGGCAGGTAGCGAAGGGGGAATCTGTGTTTCTCGGGGAGCTGACCTGTCAGGGCATGGCTGAAGCCATGAAGAATGTTCCTTTACTACAGGTAAAATGCAGGGAGCAGAACATGAGCAGCCAGGGCCAAGGACTCCTCAGGCTCCAGAGGATCAGTGCCCACAGCTCAGTAAACTGAGCTCTAGGCAATGCTGAACAAGGCATGATGCAGACTGCCAGGGCTGAGAGACACAGCCGGGCACAGCTAGGCACAGCTGACACTAGCCCTGGGGACTCACTGAAGTGGCATAGTCCCAGCCCCTCCTGCCTTTAGGCTGCTGGATTTGGGACATATTGAGGGCCTGGGTGGATTGGCCTTGCCTGGGAGGGGTGCTGCACAACCCCCTCCCCAATCCTTCACCCTACTGAGAGCCCCTTGGGTCTCCTTTGCAGATGGGCTCTTTGTGACTGACTACTTCACCCGCACACCACGCAAGCTCAGCCCCTTCCGCTCCTTCGCCAGCATCGAGCTCTTCCACTTCCACATTCCTGAGGACACCGTCATCGCTGTCTGGAACCTCATCACCTTCAAGGAGCAAGGTGGCACCTTTGGGGATCAATGCCCAGACCGTAGCATCACCGTGTGAGTAAGCAGCCTGCTGTGTCTGTTTCCTGCCTGCCTCTGCCTGCCCCTGCTGCACCTGCCTGGACTTGCCCCAGAGCCTGCCTGCTCATGCCTGCTTTTCACTTGCACAAGCACATGTACGGATAGAGTCAGAGAATCACAGGATCATAGAATGGGTTTGGGTTGGAAGGGACAGTAAAAATCCTCTTGTTCCAACCTGCTGCTATGGGCAGGGATGCCTTCCCCTGGACCAGGTTGCTTAGAGCCCCATCCAGCCTAGCCTTCATGCACACACACATGCAGGTATACATGCGTGCACAGCTGCACGCACTCACATGGATGCAGACACATACATGTGTTGTGGTTTACTCACTGCCAGCGGAGTACCACGAAGACACTCTCTCACTCCCCAGTTCCTCCACTGGAGAGGGGAATTGTGGAAAAAAACAAGCAAACAAAACCAAAAACAAAAAAACCCAACTCATGGTTGAGATAAAAACAGTTTAATAATAATAAAAAAATGCCAATAGAACTAATGCTAAAACAACAACAGCAATAATAATAATAATAGCAACAAAAAGGAGAGAGAGAAATAAAACCCAATAAAGACAAGTGATTCACAACAGATTTGCTCACCATACACTGACTGATGCCCAGCCTGTCCCCCAGCAGTGACTGGTGGCTCCCTGCCAACTCTCTGCAGTTTATACACTGGGCATGATGTTCTATGGTATGGAATATCCCTTTGGCCAGTTTGGGTCAGGTCTCCTGGCCATGTTCCCTATTTCTTTTACACCTGCTGATTGGCAGAGCACTGGACACTGAAAAGTCCTTGACCTAGGGTAAGCCCTGCTGAGCAGAAACCAAAATGTTAGTATGTTACCAAGATTATTCTCATACTAAATCCAAAACACAGCACTGTACCAGCTATACAGAGAAAATGAACTCTATCCCAGCCAAAACTCAGACACGCTCACTTCCCATGAATCATCTTCCCAGGACCATTTCAGGCTCTACTCTTTTGTGCATCTCATACATGAACTGTTTTGCCTGAACACCCACTCAGGGAAGCTCACAGTCTCCAGCGAGGTCCCAGCTTACAGATGGCTTCCATGATGTCTCTAAGTTTCCTAATAGCAGAGAGGAAAGACACCCACGTATAGGACATGCGGGCCCTGCCACGATGCTTAGCCTGCACCCTGCTGACTGCTGTCTCTCCCGCAGGTATTTCCGCTCAGGGGCTCCCTCTGTCATTAATCCACTGCACACACACTTCCCCAGGGACACGGCTGTCCCTGGCTCCTTCGCACTGACCCTCACCTGGACTCTGCCCAACCGCACCACGGGGGTGTTCAATGTCACCAGCCCGCTGCCTGGGGACTGGTTCCTGGCTGCCCACCTGCCCAAGGATGAGGGCAAGATCTCTGTCAAGGTGAAGGGCCTGGAGGGACTGTGGGATGGCAGGGCTCGCTGCAGAGCTCCTCTGGGGCCTGACTGCTCTGGGCTGGCAGTACCTGGTGCAGGTGTCCCAAGAAGGGACAATGCCCTGCGCCTTTTGTCTTGTACTGACTGTCCTGCTGGTGCAGGGGCTCTACGAGGAGTGCCAGTATCTTTTCCAGCCACAGCTCATCGTGCAGCGCCTGGTGAACATCGCTGTGCTGTACCCTGGTCACGTCACTGAGCAGAGCATGGCCCCCCACAACCGCTCCTGCCTCTACAAGTGAGTGCGAGAGGGTCTCCTAAGGAGGGGATATCCTTAGGGTGGGGAGCTGAGTCTCCCACCCCTCTGGCTTGCCTCCCCAACCCTCTTGGTCCGTAGTGGTGGGCACAGCCTGACACTGCTGTCCCACAGGGTGTTTGTGCCCAGCTACACGTCCCGAGTGCTGGTGGAGGTGCTGCGGTGCCGGGGGGCCGAGGGCTGCCCGCTCTGGCTGCGTGTGCGGGCCAAAGCTCCCCCCCTGCACAACTCCACGGCGCTGGACTGCCGGGAACACACTCCCTGCCAGCTGGCACAGGACCTGCCCTTCTGGCAGCACTGGTACTATGTGCTGGTGGAGAAACACCCTGGCGTGCCAGGCACCATCTCCTTCCAGGTCACCGTGCAGCTCACAGGTGAGTGGGCACGTGGAGGTATGGGTGGCGACATGGTCTTGGCTTTGCGTTGGTGACTGGTGGTGGGGAAAAAGGATGCCCACAGGATTTGACCCTCCTCTGCTGGGATGGGGACACTGAGAGGTGTTGGGGCTGGGTTGCAGATGGAGGTGAGTGGTGGGCAAGAAGGGGAGGTGGGAGCCATGAGGGGGCTGGAGCTGTGCAGTGCCCAGGCTGACGGCTCTGCCCCTCCAGACTGTTCCCGACCCAGCCTGGCCCGGCCACCCTTCCTGCCCTCCAGCGCTTCCATGAACATGCCCCACTCCTTTGGTTCTGCGGGAGGGCTGGGGCTGGGGGACAGCCCTCCACCCACCAGCCCCAACAGCACGAAGCACCCAGTCCCCATCCCTGTTGCCCCTCCCGCCGGAGACCGGTGCTGGCCTGTCCGACCCACGCTGCGCAACGAGCTGGACACCTTCTCTGTCCACTTCTACATCTTCTTTGGGCCCAACGTGTCAGTGCCACCTGACCGCCCTGCTGTCTTCGTCATCAACCTCCTGCCAGTGCTGGACAGTGGAGGGGTGCTCAACCTGGAGCTGCGGCTCAATGTGGTGAGGTGGCCACATGTGCCCTGGATGGGGCAGGGCAGCTGGGACTGGAGGGTGGGCTGGGAGATGAGTGATGTCAAGATTGCAGCAGGGCAAGGAACAGGATTTGGGCTGCTCTTGGGCCATGGCTGGGGAAAACTTGGGTGATGGAGGACATATTAGGGTGCTCCAAGGGCAAGACGATGGCATGGGTTAGGGATATTCTTGAGTCAAGGACAGTGGGTTAGGGCACTGCTAGGTGGTGTGCCATGATCTGAGTGCTGTCAGAGCAGGAGACATCCCTGGCACTGATTTAAGTGCTCTGCCGTCAGAGCTCCCTGCGTGGTGAGAATGTGACAGTGTTTGGGTGTCTGAACCACGAAGTCCCACTGACGTCTGGTGACAACGCCTCAGTCACCTGTGAGACAGGTAGGCTGGGCTGTGCATGTCCATCCTGCCATGGCTGGGGGTGTTGCACCCTGCTTGCATCTGGCGAGAGGCTGGGTGGGAAGCTGAAAGACTGTGGGGTCATGTGAGGGCATGTGTCTCTGGAGCCTGGCACTGGGTAGTCTGTCCCTGTCCCAGCTCTGCCCAGGGCAGGGAACTGCATCCAGCCCTGCTCACCCAGAGCTCTCCTGGCCCACAGAATCCCTGGCAGGCTTCCTGCTCTCCGTCAATGCCACCGCCAGCCTCAGCCGCCTGCGGATCCCCTACCCACAGACGGGCAGCTGGTACCTGAGCCTGCGCTCACTCTGTGCCACGGAGCACGGGTAAGAGCCCCGGCAGGTCCCCTCCCTATGCCCCTAGAGGGACTGTCCCCACCATAGCCTGTGTCTGTGTGCCCTGTGGGTCCGTGGGTGTGCCAGTCCCCTCCGCTGCGTGTCTTGCTCATGTGTGTGCACGTGGCTTTGCGGGCTGTGTGTCACTGTGTGAGTGCTGCGTGGGCACGGATGGCTCTATCTCACGTCTGCCTGACCATCTGTGGGTCCCTGCGGCTCTTCCCTCTGTCTCGCGGTTAGGAAGTGCCTGTCAGCTCGCGAACGCCGGGCATCTGTCAGTGCCTGCCCGTCTCTGAGGCAGCGCCCATCTGTACCCGCGCCCGGGAGGGGACCGGGCTGTCGCTGCCAGGACAGGGCTGTGCGTGTGAGGGGGCAGCTCTGGTCAGGCTAGGGCTCTGCTCAGCATCTCCAGGGGCTTGTCGTGTGCCTGCAGCTCTGCTCCTGGCCTCTGTGTCTGCCAGGAGCCCTGAGAAGAAGAGAGGCTGGTGTGTGTGTGTGTGTCTGCTCGAGTGAGGGTGTGTGAGAGCGGATGGTGCTGTGTTCACCTTTAGTGCACACACGTGTACAGCACTGCACGCATGTTTGAGTGCACACATGCAGGCAGCTCTGTGCGCATGTTTGGGTTTGTTCAGCCAGTCAAGGCCGTGTGTGTTCTGCGTGCACGTGTGTGCAGATTTGACTGTGTGAGGACACAAGGACAGCAGACACACGTGTAGCCAGCACTGTGTGTGTGTTTGCGCATGTTGGGCTGCCTGCATGTGCACAGGCAGCAGTTGGTGCATGCTGTCATCGTGTGGGGCTGTCTGTGCTCCTGGTGTGCCGGAGCTAAGGAGGTGCTGGCTGTGCCCAGAGCCCTGTGCGTGGGCGGCACGGGACAGTGGGGATGCTGTGCCTGCTCTGAATCCTCCACTGCGTTTCTAGTTCATGCTGAGTTGCCAGTTGCAGTCAGTTCTTCCCGACAGGGTCACACGCAGGCGTTGCAGAGCACTGTGTTTGCACAGCAAAACCCAAATGAAATGAGAGCCGGCTGAGTGTGTTGCTAAAGGTAAAGGGGGTCTAGGTGTGGCCACATTCCTGCTGCTCACCCAGGCTGGCACAGGCAGTTGCTGCACACGGGATCCTTGGGGGCCAGCTTTCAGCTGCCATATTTAGCACCAAAGCAGATGATTTCTGCCCTTGCCCAGTCCCTGGATCTCCCATCACCTGCCAACTCTGGGTGCGATGGGTGACTGTAGTAGAGGCGGGAGCTGCTTAAGGGAGCAGGGCAAGGGCTGAACCCCCCTTCTCCTGCACCACAGGTTTGAGCCCTGCACCAATGTGACAGCTGAGGTGTACCTGCGTGCCTACCTCTCTCCCTGCATCAACGACTGCGGCATCTACGGCCAGTGCAAGCTGCTGCGCACCAACAACTACCTGTACGCTGCCTGCGAGTGCAAGGCTGGTGAGAGCTGCCACTGCACCCAAGGATCCCCCCAGCATCCTCCCCTTCTCCCTGTGTCTCTGCAGGGTGCTGGAAAGGAGGTTCCCTGCTCCCGCTCCAGCCCCTGTGAGTGCTGCAGGGGTGACAGCGGCTCTCTCTGGTCACAGGCTGGAATGGCTGGGGCTGCACAGACAATGCTGAGGCTTTCTCCTATGGCTTCCAGCTCCTCTCCACACTGCTGTTGTGTCTCAGCAATGTCATGTTTGTGCCTCCTGTGGCCATTGCTGTCCGCAGCCACTACCTCATGGAAGCTGGTGTCTACATCTTCACCATGTTCTTCTCCACTGTGAGTAGTGGGTGGGGGCAGCTGAGGGCCAGGCAAGGGGCTGGGTCTCTCCAGGGCAGCTCTCACGCTCTGTCCCTGCTACCCTAGTTCTACCATGCCTGCGACCAGCCAGGCATTGTGGTGTTTTGCATCATGGACTACGATGTGCTGCAGTTCTGTGACTTCCTGGGCTCTCTCATGTCCGTCTGGGTCACTGTCATTGCCATGGCTCGGCTCCAGCCTGTAGTCAAGCAGGCAAGTGTGGGGAGGGGGGCACGCAGGGCAGGATGAAAAGGATTTGTCTTGACAGGTGCTCCTCTGCCCCACAGGTGCTGTACCTGCTGGGGGCCATGCTGCTCGCCATGGCTCTGCAAATGGATCGCCACGGGCTCTGGAACCTTCTGGGGCCCAGCCTTTTTGCTTTGGGGATAATGGCCGTCGCCTGGGTAAGATGTTGTCCCTTACGTGCCCAGCCTGGCTTCACTCAGCATTCTGCCCAGACATCTAGCCCTTCTGCCCTGACAGCATCTCCCCTCTGCTGCCTTCACCCTTTCCCATGAACCCCTCTCTCCGGCTCCTGGGGGGTGTGGCGCTGTGGCACAGGGGCTGTGCCCGTCCCTCCTGCGGCTCCCTCTCCCAGCCTGCCCTTTCCCGTCCACAGACGGCTCGCACCATCCGGCGCCGCCACTGCTACCCGCCGACCTGGAAGCGCTGGGTGTTTTACCTGTGCCCGGGAGCGCTGATTGCGGCGGCCGCCGTGCTGCTCTACGCCTTTGTGGAGACGGAGGAGAACTACTTCTACATCCACAGCATCTGGCACCTGCTCATCGCCGGCAGCGTCGGCTTCCTGCTGCCGCCCCGTGCCAAGACCAGCCGGCGCCTGGGGCCGCTGCCCCGGCGCAAGGGATGTGGGTACCAGCTCTGTGTCAACGAGCAGGAGGAGCTGGGGCTCGTCGACCCCGCCGTGGCCTCCATCAACAGCATTTGTACCAGCTGATGCTGACGGCAGCTGAGACTCCTCCGGCATGGACAGCACTCACTCTCATTGCTGGCCACCCACCCCCGGGAGTGCCAGGACTCCTCTGGGTGGGCACACAGCCACCTGTGCCACCCTGTTCTTCCAATTACAGCCTGATTGAACTTGTTTCCAGGGGTTGCTGTGGCTCAGTCTGGGGCAGAGCTGGGGGGGAGTTAAGGCTGAGCTGGGCCGCACTTCTCTCTTTGCCAGCCATGGAGGTGCTGAGGGGATGTGGCTGGGTGTGGAAAGGGGGAATGGCAAAAGTCTCTGGCTTTTGCTTAGTGGTCTGTAGCAAGAGCTGCTGCTCTGCAGCAGCTGCTCTGGGGCTGACATACCTCAGACAGAGCAAGGTGGCTGGCCAGAGGTGAGGACCAGAAGCTGCAGTGTTCTGGCTCCTGGCAGGACAGGCTGCAGAGCTGAGATGACTTTGTTAGGTCACTGTGCTCTCGCAGGATGTCTGTGATGCCTGACCTATGGATAGCTGTGCTGTGCCAGGGCAGCCAGAATCCAGCAAACCAGCCAGGTCCTGCGAGCCAGCAGGACCGTGAGAAGCTCACAGCCCTGGGGGCAGCTACCACTCGAGAATGATGCTGGTGCTGCCTGCTGTGGCAATGCACAGGTCTGAGAACACTCTACCTGCAAGGGTCTCATACCCCAGGAGTCCACAGCCTGCTGGTGACACCCCACTGTGTGGGCCAGCCTGCCTCAGTGTCACACACATGGCTACACCTACCCAGAAGCAGTGGACAAGTGACCCTGTGTCCCTGTTGTCACCACCAGCCCTGTCTTCTGCAGGGCAGGGAGCACCAGTGGGAGGAGGCACTGCACTGCGTGGACTCACCTGGCTGGGATGTCACTGTCTCAGCCTCTGCTCCTTGTCTTGCCCCATGGTCAGACCTGTGGGCTCAGCACCCACTGCAGCCATGGTGACCACGGTGTGGTGACAGACACAGAGGCTGTGTGTGTCCCTCAAGGACAGAGTGTTTCCACCCTGCTTCTCAGAGGAGTCAGGGTGGACTGAGGAAGAGAGGGGAGACCTCACTGACCCTTCTTACCACTCTGGGGTCTGCCCCAACCCCCTGAGCTCTTCTCAACCCTGCAGGGGTCTTCAGGGGTGAATCCCAAGGCAAAGCTCTGCGTCCTAGCACTCACATCCTGGCTCAGCAGAGCTCACCCGCCAGCAGCCCCCTTCCCTGTACCCCTGGGGACAGGCACAGGGAGATTTACTGGATGCTTAACAGGATTAGCAACTGCAGGCGGGAAGGCAGCTATGTAATAGGATTGCAATCTAATTAAAACTGCTGCTTGGGAGCTGGGCCCCAGCTGGCCAGAGTGAGGTGGGCCTGGGGAAGCGGGGGGCTGTGGAGGTCGCTGGAGAGAATGGTGGGGTCGGGTTGGGCAGGGAGGGATGAGCTGGCAAGGGTCGTGGTGCTGCTGGCGGGTTAAGGGCTTTCAGCCCTTTACCTCTGGGCTTTGCTGGGGGATATGGCTGTGGGGAGCCAGCCTGCCATGGAGGTGTCCTGGGCAGCCTGGGTGAGAGCCCCAGTCACTGGGGGAGCAAGGACTGGGAGACCTGCATCTGCCACTCTCCTTCCCCTGAGAGCTCACCCTCCAAACCTATCTCTGCCACAAAAAATGCCCTGTCTGGTCTGGCCAGGCAGCTGATTAAGGATTAATTTTTTAATTAAAAACATCAGTCACTTCACCAAGTCCAGTTGCAACCCTGCATCAGTAGCAGACCCTAGAGAATGAGGAGCTCATCTTTAGCTTTCACATCAGTAACATGCTGGAGTGCAGGGCACACTGAGCACAGGATGGTCCTACACCAATACACCCCAGTTTCATGGAGATGTTGGTGATCCATGCAGCATCTCACCTGTCCCTCAGCCCTTGGCTCACTGCAGAAGTGCAAACCCACTGCTTGTCAAGTTTGTTTAGATCCTTACAATAACAGAGCCTGCAGAGGATGAGCTTTCCCCTTGCAGGCAGCTGTGCATCCCCTGGCCTGCCCCATGGCAGACACTGTGGGGTGACACATACAGGCCTGGACCCCTGAGGGGTCCTGTCAGAATTTTTAGCAGGGTATTTAAGAACTGGTTTTGGCAGGGTTTTTAGCTGTCAGAGATGCCCAGGGAAGCCCGTGGGAATCATGCACCAGCTCTGCTGGACTCTGCTTTTCCAGGCTGGTGGTGCAGCTCAGAGCTCCCTCTCGTTTTAATTAAACCTGCAACTGCATTTTTCATCTCAAGGACAGGCAAAGCATCTGACCGCGCTGCCCGGGAGGGAGCTCAGCCAAGCATTCCTGGAGTGGATCCAGGCACTCTCTGCCCACCCAGCTCGTCCCCAGGGGCCCATAGGCTGCCCGCTGAGAGCTGGGAATCCCCATCCCCACTTCAACTCCCTGTCCCAGTGAGGCAGAAACCCATCCTAGTGCTCAGGAGGCTGGGACAGCTCAGGGAGCACTGAGGTGTGCTGCAAGTACAGAAGTCCTGGAGGATGGAAAGGTTTTTGCACTGTGCTCCTGGCACCAAGCATGGAGAAGCTGCTCTCCCCTGTGGGACAGTCAGCACAAGGTGTGTGGGTGCCTCTCCCACCAAGCATGACTGGGAGCATACTGGGACACACCATGGGAAACTCCACATCCTCACAGTCACCTCCGCTTCACTGCAGGGTCAGGAGCACCAGCCTGTTCATTCCCACTGGTCTGGGTGAGCCTTGCTCTGCCCCAAGTGGCCTCCAGCCTCTGCCCCATAGGGATGCACTTCACACTGGGGTTAAGGCTGGACTCTGTCTTACCCTCCTGGAGAGAGCTGGGGTGCCTGTGGCTCCCACCCCCCCAGTGTAAACAGCTTTCCTGAGGCTCCATCCCTGCCTCTGCGAGGCACAGCAACCACATAACCATGGCAACAGTATCCCTATAACAGCCAGGTACATCTGACATCCCCATGGCAACCGACTCCCGGAACAGCCAGCAAAGAGCTTCACTTCCTCAGTGATGGGGAGGGATGTGGGGGTCCAAGCCACAGCACAGAAGGTGGTGTCAGGGACCTGCGGACAGACACAGATGGGAAGAGCTTCTGAGCCAAGGCTGAAGCAGCACAAGACTTTGTGGCTTCTGTCTTGACAGGAAGGCTGAAGGGGACACAGGGAATGCATGAGAAGAGGACAGCCCTGGGGACAGTATTATCCTGACTCAGCCTCCTGCATCCCAGCCCCATTCCTACCTGCTGGGCTGTTAGTGCCATGGGGTCAGCATTCCCTGCTCGAACACAGCATCTCTTGGAGATGTGTATCCCAAAAACCAGGACTGTGCTTCCTTCTATAACCTCCTCCTACCCCAGATCCCCACTGCAGGGATGCTCTGCCTGTTGCCCACACGCTGCCCTCCCAGGGGAGCTGCTGGGCCCTCCCATTATCGCCTGGCCGTGTCTGCCGGGCCGGACTCACCATCCAGCATTCCTGACGCAGTCTGTCGTTGCAGATGGCAAATGCATGCCATGCAACTTTAATGTGTCAGGCCTGAATTATTGAGACCTGCAGCAGGCTGCGTGCACGCAGGCAGGACCCATCATCCCTCCTCCTCTCCCTCACCACGCTCGCCCGAGCAGCCAGCAGAGAGTGGGGGCTGGCAAGAGGTCCCAGCTTTTGGGGTCTACCTGGGTGCACAGGGGTGCTGTGCCCCTTGCTGACAATGGGGGCTGGGAGGTGTTGGTGGCAGAGTAGCTATTAGTGTCACCAGCTTGGTCACCTGGCGGTTGGTGAGTCCCCAGACATGGTGTCATCTCAGTGGGGTACAGGGATGGGTGTGTAGGGAGGGATGTGCAACACTTCCCTGCCCCCACCTCAGCATTTTCTCCCTGTATCCTCATGAAACCTCATGACCAGAGGCAACAGACCTCCTAGGGCTCCCCTGGAGGTCCTCACCCCTCCTGCTCACTGTGCTGCCAGACTCCACAGTGATGAAGCCTTTCCACCTCAGTCAGTGTAAGTCCCCGGTGGGTGCAGCCAGAGCTTGCTCCTTGACCAGGCGTGACTGTCACTGTGCCTCTCTGGGGATGATGAAGGGCTGGGAGGATGCCCCAGCTGCTCTCTTATTTTGCAATTTGCCCAGTGCACCCTGCAGCCACTCGATGATTTTCTCATCAGAGTAGCAAGGCTTGACCGCCCTCCCCACTCAGACCCATCCATCACCCATAGCTGGCACCACCACGCAGCTCACAGGCGCTGGAGTTGCCTGCCCTGCTCTGTCCCTGGCTGTCCCTCAGCCTTGCAGAGAGTGGCTGCACCATGGCCAGCCTGGGGGAGCAGATGTGGGCTTGCAAAGGGACCCCCTTTCCCCTGGAGCAACACACACAGAGGCTGCTTGCTAACCCCTCCTTCTCTCCCATCCTTTAGCCTATGTCTCATCCTCTCTGCTGCCATCCTCAGCCTTCATCCCCTCTCAGGGACCCCTCAAAGCTTCAGCTCCAGTTTGCAGGGTGCTGGGAGAGTGCCAGGTGGGAGCCAGGCACCTGCAAATGAGAGACACAACTACAGACAGAGCAAGCCCAGCCCCAGCGCATGCTCCTGCTTTGCTCCTGCTGTGGGCGTCTCTCAAGGTCCCTGTTCCCAGGCACACCCTGCTGTGGGTACTTGCCCCATGGAACTCAGAGAGAGCTGAGCATGACAAAGGTAGCTCAGAGAAGGGACAAGGGGTTCTGAGATGGATGTGATACATCAGGAACCAGCACTGTCCCAGCAGCATCCCATGCCACAACACCTGGATGTACAAACAGCAGGGTGCCAGGGCATGCCTGGTTTGGCGTGAGGGTATGGGTTCAGGGGCCGTGGAGATGAGGGACAAACAGCTTAGCTCTACCCACAGGGCCCAGAGTATTGTAGGGGGACTGTGTCTAGGGACAAACAGCAGCTGCCACAGTTGTGTGGCTGGAGGGGAGCAGCAGACAGGAAAGGGGGACACTGAGACATGGGAAATCAGGAAAATGTGGCGGTGATGCAAAGCACCATGATTTTCAGCTGCTGTTAACTGAGTTTCTTGGAGAGGTTTGTGGGGGAGCCCACGGGAGGGCTGGACTCAGGACTTTATCCCTGGCAATTTATAAGAGGGCTGTTGAAGAGCTGCTCTGTCGAGCGGAAAAACCACTTGAGTCGTGCTTAACTTCATCAAGGGAACTGCATAGAAATCAGGGAGCTTGCTAAGAGAAATTAATAGAGCAGCCAGGGGGGCAGGCTGCCTGCAGACAGCATGAGGACTGCTCAGAGACACATGCTGGAGACTTCCAGTGAATGAACATGTCCTTTAACAAGATTTGCAGGGCCAGCACAGCCAAAGAGCAGTGTGGGTGAATGGGTGGGAAAGGTCATTCCTCAAGGAGGGGAGTGCACCAAAAAGAGGAGCACGTGGAAGGGGATGAAGGTTACATGGAAAACCAGAGCAAAACAACGCCCAAAAAGACTTTGAAGAAGAGCTTGGCAACAGACTAAAATTGCAGCTAATTTTGCGGTGCTAGATTTGAGGCACTGCCATAGCAATGAGGCTTTGGGGATATCCAGGGGTGCATCAGAGTGCTGTAACACAGACCTACCCCTTCAGATGAATCTTGGGGTAGGACCTGCGAGTCCTGCAAGCCTTTTGTGTTGGGACAAGAAAGTTAAGTGTTTCTATCCCTGGAGCAACATCCAGGACCCAGGAATCAATGCAGAGGGGTGCTGCTGAAGGAACACCCTCGACTCATGGCAGACGGTGAGCAGAGGAAGAATCTCCCATGGGCTGAGATTGCAAGAACAAAGTCTACAAGTACAAAATGCAGCTGCACTTGCTGTCAAGTGATAGAAAATTAAGGCAGTTACTCTCGTGAGAAATCAGCCTTGCACCAACAGAAATCAAGCTGTTATACCAAATGCAATCCTGGATAAATTTATCTGAAGAACCAAGCCTGCAGAGGAAGATAAAACCATGTTAGCAGAGGCTGAGAACATTGTCCACAGGATGCAAAGCTACTGTTCCCTTTATGGCTTGCAGATTAAAGTTTTCTCTTAAAAAACATTTCCCCCCCCCACCCTCAAATCCTACCACTAAAATTTCCCTTGGGTCCCCAAGTGCTAAGCAATATGTCGTTATGTATGAACAGTGCTCTCAAGGGAAGCTGCACTAAAGAAATCACACTGAATCTTCCTGTTGTAGTGTGAGTGGTGCCTACAATGAGGAGAATATTGCAGTTTATTCTTACTTTATATAAGGATGCTTCGCCACCTCCAGAGCTAAAACACAAGACTGCATTTTGAAGAGGAATATTTTTGGCTAAAATTAAATGGGCTTGGAACAAGTGCAATCCAGAGGCTCCCGGCTCAGCAGGAGGGGAGGTAAGTCCCCTAGGGCTCTGTGTGCCAAGTCCTCCAGAGAAGCTTTGCCCCAGGGCTTGCCTGCAGTCAGCAAATCTCCTGCCAGCACAGCTACAAATCCCAGATGAGCCCATGAGGATTGTTGTTCTAATTAACTAATGAAGTCGTCTCCTGTTGGGAAGATGGATAATCTGAGCTGGAGGCTTCCTCCCTGTTGGGAGGAAGGACCTGGAGCAACACTCAGCTGCACTGTCGGGGGATATCATAAGTGTTTGCACACCTGAGGACCAGGGTGCAGTCCCTGCTGCAGGTGCCAAGTGCTCCCAGGCACTGAGCATCTCCTTGCATCCAGCCTTCAACCTGCCTTCAACAACCTCTGCCTGACCCCATCCTGTTTTCAGCAGGTCCAAAGGCAGCCTGGCTGCTCTTATTCCTGAGTTTTCCCTTTGGTCTTGTCATTTTCAGGCAAATCACAAGAGAAAAATTAACGTTTGAGGAGGGTGAAGTCTGTGCAGGATCTTTCTGAGCCACAGTCATGAGCAGCGCAGGAGGATCCACTTCAAAGGGAGGAGCCAGTTCATTAAAAAAGTGAACTAGGGCTTTTGATATCAAGATAAACATCCTGATACACTTCAAAGCAGCTTCCACTCCTTGTCCTTAAACACCCTATCTTGCTTCACTTAAGTTCTGGATTTTGGAATGATGCTTCTGCCTAATCCATCCTGTGCTGCATCCCATCTGGATGGCTGTTTGTCAGGGGAGATTCTGAATGCTGTTTTGTGGCATGTGAGACCTTCAGGTCATGACCATGAGCCTGAATACTCTGTTATTACCTTCTGTTCCACCTATAAAGAATTAAAAGTTGCTGGTGAAAGCTCTTACATTTCCATTGAAAAACATCATGGTTTTAAAAGAAACCGCAATAGGGAAGTGCCCAAGGGCCTACTGGGGTGCCTGATTGCCCAGAGGTCTCCATCCCTCCAGGCACCCTGCCACCAGAGGCTGCAGACCCATCCCTGGCAGCAGGTTGGACATTCAGCAACCTGGGAAAATGCACTGGGGTGCAAACACTGACCACCCGCACAGGGAGAGGAGTGAGGAGGTAGGAATGGTGTTTGGGAGTCCCCCTGCATCCTGTTTTACTTCATGGTAAACCTCTCTTTCAGCATTTGGAGACCATGAGGAGGATTTTGCAAGGCTCAAGAGGCAGGGGGACTGTTCCTAATGCCAACACCTTGTGCTTTTGCAGTGGCTTTAGCAGGGTGAACATTGGAGCTGGGCTGCAGGGTGAGCCATGGTCAGGGGGTCTGTGTACCCCTCACCAGGTCATCTCAGGTCTTGAGGCACTCTTTCAGGCAGGAAAGAGAAGAGGAGGGGCTGATGCAGTGGGAAAGCCTCAGGATTGAGCATTCAGCTACTAGCAGGCAACTACAGACGCACTACAGACATAGCCTAAAGCTGCTCTCAGGGCAGTCATTTGGGTCACAGTCCCTGTACCCCAGGTTTGGGACTGGGTTCCAGTAGGCACACAGCTTCACCTCCGGGTCACGGCGTGGTTATGTTGGCTGGGAGCAGGGTACAGGGACAAAGGAGTTGCTGCCACTGTTAAGCAACAACTTTATTATTTCAGTTCTTCCAAATATTATACATAGGCTCTGGGCTGGGGCAGGCCATGCAGGAAGGAGGGGATCAAGAGAGCAGGGAAGCTTTGGGTTGTTGCAGAGTGGTGTAGAACTAGGGAAAAATCCTCTCCCAGGCCTCTGCTACCCCTGCTGGGGGTCTGATGCTGGGGGTCTGCTCTGGCTGACCTGGGAGTCTCATGGCTGTTGAAGTGCAGCTGTCTTGTTGCAAGCTGCTGTGTGGGACGCAGGGGGAAGGAGCTCTATGCCTAGGCTGCCCAAAGCAGAACCCTCCCAGTTCCTAGGCCACCAGATAGCAGCAGTGAAATCCTGCTGAGACCTGCTGCTGCTTCCACCTCTGTTTCCAGCCTGGAGAAGACCTTGCATGCCCCAGAAGGAGTACACCTTCCTCTCTCCAGGTTTTTCCTGTTCTTCTGGCTGTCACCACAGCCCTGCAAGTGGCAAGACACACTGCATGTGTCTGGAGCAGGAGGGTCTCACCAGGCACGGGGCTTGTCTCAGATGGACACCCCCAGGAAAGGCTCTGCTATCTCAGACCCTTTCACATCTGCTTCACCTTGTGCCAGCCCCAGTTACCCTTGACGAAATCGCCACTTTCACTGTATCCCAGGACTGGGGTGGGGGGGGTCGCTGGAAAGAGAGTGGGATTCAGCCTTGCCCCACTGCCTCTCTGGTACCCTTCTGAGCCCAAGCTGAGGAGGGGAGCGGGGCGGACACCCCAAGCCGCACGGCATGGGATGTTTTGCGGGCAGAGAATCAAGTGGAGGGCGCAGTGCAGTCCTGCCCAGCCGCCCGCTGCACCAGGGAGGAGGGGTGAGCGGTGCAGTCCTGAGAGGGGCGCGGGGAGGGTCACACGCTGGGCACTAAGGGGCGACCCTCACTCCGTTCCGGGGCACAGCCCGGGTCGTGGCGATGCCGCAGCTCTGGGCAGGACGGGACCCTGGTGTCGTCCCCTCGAGCCGGAGCCGAGCCGCAAGGGAATCCCCGCCCGTGACGTCACAGGGGAGCCCCCCCGCGCCCCCTCCCGGCGCCTGATTGGTCGCGCCCGCCTCTGACCCACCGCGGGCCCTGCGATTGGCTGACGTACGTCGACCTGGTCCCGCCCCCCTCTCCTTCCTGGCCTTCTATTGGCTACTGAGCTGTCACTCCATCCAGGCCCCGCCCCTTATGGGCGTGTCGTAACCTTGCTGCTCCCCGGCGTGTTCACAGCTCACCTCCCGCTG
>NW_020955219.1:977515-1039640 GCF_003031625.1 Empidonax traillii | reverse complement strand
CCCTTTGCACTCCTTGCACCCCTCACTGCACCTCTCACTGAACCCTCACTGCATCCCCCTCAGCAGTCCCTCTGCACCGCTCCCTGCACCCCTCCCTGCACACTCATCTAATCCTCTGGGATCCCGGTACCACACCCTACTGTCTCCCACCTGCACCTCTGGTGCCATCCTATGTACTCCTGACCTGCAGCCCCCAGAACACCCCCCACAGGCCCTGCTGCAAACCCACCCTCCCCTGCAGCCAGCCCCCCACTGCACCCCATCCCGGAGCCCCCCATCACGGCCCTTCACCTCCTGGCAGGAACAGCCTGCCCCACTGGCCCAGCACCCTAGGGCTGAGGGAATGGGGCTTGGCGTCCCAAGGCTGGAGGAAGCAGGCTGTAACCTCAAGTGGGGAGCACGGCAGAACGGCAGGGAGCAAGCCACGGTGACAGGGGTTTCAGTGGGGTGCTAGGGGTGACAGCAGGGTGATGGGGAGCTCAGTGGGACGGTGGGAAGCACAGCAGGGTAATCAGTGGAATGATGGGGAACACAGCAAAGTAAGGGGGAGCATGGGCAACCACAGTTCAAAGGTGCCTCTCCCATCTTGCATCCTCACCGATGCAAGTGGCAGAGCTCAGGAAGGGAGATGCCACCTGTCTCCTATCTTTGCCCACCCTGACGGGTCCCAAAGAGAGAAATTCTGGGCAGAGCTATTTGCAGGCAGCCATGAGGCGTGGGGCAGGAGCTGCTGGCCAGCAGCCAGCTGCTTTCCGCTCCTGCTTGGAAGCACAGAGGATGTTTTGTGTGCAGCGGTGGGAGCACCCTCCCCACCAGGGCTGGCTCCACTCCTGGCAGCCCCCACAGGCCCCAGCTCCCTGCCCACTGCATCACAAGGCCAGGGTGCCCCCACAGCACGCCGCTGTCTCTGACCCAGGGTGCATAGCTGGTGTGGGAGGAGGGACAATGAGTTTTCCCAGCACTGCTCACCCACGCTTCTCCCTTGCCAGATGACACCTGGACTGTGACGTTGTTGCTCACTGGTGCTGTGGCACCCACTGGCCCCCACCCACCTCACTTGTAGACCATGCTCCTGACCCCTCTCCATGCCTTGGCCACAGGTCGGGTGCTCCAGCTGGCTGGTGTGTGCATCTGGACGATGTGAGGTGCCCTGGCAAGCTGCTTGCCCAGCTTCCTGGCACGGGCCAGCCACTATATGGCGTCCCTCCTCTTCTAGCAGAAGCGGCAGGCCACCTATCAGCCCTCCAGCAAGCTGCATGGCAGGAACTACTGTCCTGACATCTACCTGCCCTACATCACCAGAGTCAACCACTTTCTCTCCCTGGATGGGGCAAAGAGATTCTGGAGTCAGCACATCTCTCCACCCCCTTGGAGCATGTGCACAAACCGGTGAAGATGGTGGGGAGTTGGGGCAGGAGACAGTGGCCCTCTTGCCAAGCACCACAAGCCACGGCATGTCTGCAACTACTGTCACCTGATGGTGACCCACGTACTGAAGCAGGAGGATCCCTCCTGGAGGAGGGCCTCACTGCCGCATGTGGGAAGCCTGCAGCACTGGCTGGAAGTGGCGTGCCCAGGACCCGGAGAACAGGGGACTATGATTGCTGCACACACTGCCCCCGCAGCACCAGTGCCGCCCAGCATCGCCCACTCTCCCTTGGAGAGGGATGCACCCTGGCAATGTGGCCTTCCTGCCCTCCAGTCCTGGAGGCCCCACTCTGCTCCACAGCCCAGCAGCACGCTCCCCAGGCAGAGGGGTCCTGCCTGCCCCACGTGCTGCTGGAAGGCGCAGATAAAGCACATCTGCCCCACAGTGTTTGGCTTGGGAGTTTCTGAGGCTGTAAATAGCCAAGTTCCCCTCCTGTTCATCTTGAAAGTGAGAAGGGGAACATCCCCAAGAGAGGGGGAAAGAATTGGTCAATTGTCATCACTGGTAGAAAAGCTATTTTTAATTTTATTAAATGTCTCTCTTCTATAAACTTTCAAAATATCTGGAACCTTTGCTATACAGATTTGTGCCGTGGCTGTGCAGCAAAGCTGTTGCTCCTGGGGCCGGTAATGGTGGCACTCATGGCAGGGTGCAACCAGTGGCAGGGGACAGCTGAGCCTCCTCTTTGCAGTCTGGGGAGGTGTGGAGAGTGCCAGGGGAGCAGGGCTTTCCAGGGCCACCCTCAAAAAGGGGCACATGGGGGATGTAGTGGCCAAGGGGGCCAGGGTGGGTCTGTGGCCGGAGCAGGAGCTGGTGCAGGGTCTCACCCACCTGCACGAGGCTGTGGGAGAGGAACTGGAGGTGGGAGACTGTGTCGCTGGCCAGGCGCTCCAGTAGTGCCTGCTGCTGCTGTGACGTCTGCAGGATCTGCACCAGTAGTTGCTGGACGTTCTGGAGCAAGCCTGCCACACCGGGCCCTGCAGTGAGAGAGGGGTCAGTGGCAGCAAAGCCTCACCATGGCTCTGAGAGCTCCCTGTGAGCCTTTTGGAATGCTGCAGCGAGGACCCACCATGAAGGCTTGTATCTGATGCATCTTCACCTGCTGCCGGCTGCTCCCTCATGGCAGCTGTCCCTTGGGAACCTGAGGCTGCGAGAGCCACTGGCAGCATTTGGTTTCCTCTTCCTATCCCCAGGGACGTCTCACCAGGAAAATGTGCCATGACAGCTTGGCATGGAGGAAACAACCAGAGTGATGGAGGCACCCAAAGCCCACGCTCAGCTTGACCCCACACAGAGACCTGGAAGGGCACTGCCTCTGGGAGCCCAGGCCCTGCATTCCTGCTGGCAGGACAGGGCAGAGCTGTCCCCTGGACCAGGAGAACTTGCTCAAAGCAGCAGACACTTACCAGCTCTTTCCTCTGTTCCTTCCTGCTTCGGGTCAGTGTGACAGCCTGGAACGAGAGCAGATACAGCCTGTGAGCTGCAGCCACATCCTGCCCCAGGGTGCACAATCACAGTAGCCAGGATGCAGTACTCACCCAGGAGGGAGACAAGAGGGAAGCAGCAACTGGTGTCTGCAACGAGAACCAAATCAGACCCTGCTTGTGGGGGCTTTACTGGGCTTTACTGGGCTGAGAAGGGCAAGGAAAGCCTTACGTGGCATGGTGGGGGGTGTGAGTGGCACTTCAACGATGTGTTCCCCACGAGCTGCTGGGAGAAAGCAGAGAGGAGAGATACGCCATCTGACAGGACTTGCCAGGGGATCACCACCAGCCTGGGGATCACCAGTCTGCTTGGCTTGCCCCGGCCAGCCCCACAGCCCAACGTGCCTTAGCCACAGCTCCACAGTGCCCTGCAGGGCCCCAAAGCATTTCAGAGCTAGGTACAAAACCAGGAGTCACTCACCCACCACTGCAATGCAGCCTCCTCTGGGCTGGAAGGCAGCAGTGGCGGAGCAGCGTGCAGCAACGCTACACAACAGACTAGGACTGGAAGTGAAGGAGAATCCCACATCCACTTGAAACTGCAGGGGGAATTTAGGGAGACAGAAGGCAGTTACCCAGCGTGGAAGGCTGGCCGGGGCACCCACGCAAATCTGACTCAGGGATGTATCCTGCATCACCTCAGTGCCAAAATCCCTGGAGGGGCTGCAAGATATGTCCCTGAGTGGGCTGCAGAGCATGGGAGCTGCAGGCACCTCTGGCCCTCAGACACAGTCCTAACTCATCTGAAGACCTATGTTGTTACTGGGGAAGGGGGGAGCCAGGATCTGCCAAAGGAAGGGGAGTCACATGCCCTGCAGTGCCACACAGCCAGAAGAGACCCCTGGGCTGTACCGAGGCCACTGCCCCTTATAGACCTTGTGCCCCACAATCTGCCGTGGGGTGGCCAGCAGCCTTGCCATGCCCTCAGGCTGGGTCAGAGCTGGAGTCCCCTTCCTGCCCTGATCCCAGCCATCACCTCATGCTCTGGGCCTGGTTTAACCTCTGGCTGAAGCCTCTGGAGCAGGAAGTCTCAATGCTCCCATCACTGAGCATCCCTGCTGAGGGACACGTGATGGATCCTCTGATCCCCTAAGCCCCCCCTCCTCATCATGCTGGCCTGGGCTTGTGCTGGAGCTGTGGCCGTGCAGCTTGGTGCAGCAGGGCAGGCTGGTACTTACGGCTCTCTGGCTCATTCTTTGCACACTGCAGCGGCGGGGACAGCAGCATGCCTGGGGCGTCACTGCTAACATCGTGCTCTGCAGAAGGAGGTGAAGGGGGTGCAGAAAAGAACTTCAATAACTGAGTGATGAGGGGCGCCTGCCACCCCACAGCGAGGACAAGCCCCACTCCGGCTGACTGAGCGCACAGGTACCTGGTGGCTCTGGCGAGGATGAGGAGCGAGAGGCAAGGGCTGACCTGCGCTTCCTGGAGGGCAGATTCACCAGCTCTAGAGGAAGAGAAAGACCACCAACATACCGTGGGTGCCCGTGCAGCATCAGTGCTCCCCAGGCAACCCACATCTAGCCACCCTTCTAAGCCCACATGCCCGTCCCTGGCATCCACCTGGCATCCTCCGCTCGCCAAAGACAGGCCGCCCGGCCGCCTTCCAGATACTCTTCATGGCCCGGTAGTGCTGGGGCAGCCGGGAAGAGTGGTGTCCTGCCCTCCGGCGCGTCTCCCGCTCCGAGTGGAAAGTCTGCTTGAGCACCTTCCACTTGGAGCGGCACTGGGCCACGCTGCGCTCGTAGCCGGCCTCCGCCAGACCCCGGGAGATCTCCCGCCAAAGCGCCTCGTTGGGTCGCGACGTGGAGGCCATGAGTAGGGCGGCCTCTCCCGAGGTCTCCACCAGCGACAGGAGTTTGCTGACCTCCGCCTGCGTCCAGGTTCGCCTGCGGGGCATCCTGCCGGGGTGGCGGGGAGCGGCGGGGCAACGCTCGGCCCCGGGCCGGGATCAGCCCGGGGCTCGGCCGTGCGCTCCCGAGGGCGCACCGGGAGGATGCCCCGCCGGGGCGGCACCGGGAGAGCCGTCGGGAGCCAAACCGGGAGCCTCCCCGGGGAGCCGCACGGGGAACCGCCGGGGATCGCGCCGGGGACCGGGCACCGCTGGTCCCACCCCCAGCCGCAGCCGCACCGACCACCCCTGCGCCGCACCGGGAGCCGCGCCGGGAGCTGCCGGGAGTCGCATCGAGCATGTGCGGCCCCGGGAGGAGCCGCTGGGAAACGTAGTCCGGATGAGCCATCCCAGCCCCAGCGTAACCCGGCAGCTCGGAACCGGGGTCGTTGTCCGTCCCCGGGGGGCCAGGGATGGACATCGCGGCAGATCGGAAGGCCTAGGGGAGAGGAAGGAGCACCCCAACCCTCCGCTTTCCACGGTTGAGAGATGCAGTTGCAGCCCCATTAAAAAAAAAAAAAAAAAAAAAGGCAGCAGAAACCACTTGTAAGCAAATATCCCGTGGCCTTGCTGCTTGGAGAGAGAGGTGCATGGGGAAGCGTCCTGCACCCCAAGGCAGACCAGACTAAGAGAGTTGGGGTTGTTGAGTTTTGAGAAGAGAAGGCTCTCGGGAAAACTTATAGCACCTTTCTAATACATGGAGGCCTACAAGAGAGCTGAAGAGGGACATTTTATAAGGGTATGTAGTGACAGGGCAAGGGGGAATGGCTTCAAACTGACAGAGGGCAGGTTTAGATCAGATACTAGTCATTGAATCAGAATATCCTGAAGTGGAAGGAACACACTGGGATGATCAAATTCCAACTTGTGGCCCTGCAAAGGACACCCCAAGAGTCACACCACATACCTGAGAGTAAAGTCCAAACACGTCTTGGACTCTGTCATGCTTGGTGCTGTGACCACTTCCCTGGGGAGCCTGTTTCTGTGTCCAGCCACCCTCTGGGTGAACAGCCTGTTCCTGATATCCATCTTAGACCTCTCCTGACATGGCTTTATGCCGTTCCCTCAGGTCCTGTCCCTGGTCATCAGAGAGGAGGGATCAGTGCCTGCCCCTCTGCTGTGCCTCGTGAGGAAGCTGTAGACTGGTCTCCCCTCATTCTCCACCAGGCTGAACAAACCAAGAGACCTCAGCTGCTCCTTGTATGGCTTTCCCTCTTTTAGGAAGAAATTCTTCACTGTGAGGGTGGTGAGACATTGGCACAGGTTGCCCAGAGAAGCTGTGAATGCCCCATCCCTAGAAATGTTCAAGGCCAGGCTGGATGGGGCTCTAAGCAACCTGGTCTACTGGAAAGTTTCTCTGCCCATAGCAGGGAAGGTTGGAACAAGATGATCTTTAGGGTCCTTTACAACCCAAATCATTCTGTGACTCCATGAAATGGCTGCCCAACTCTGCCCTGGAGTTAGCAGCCACCCCCATCACCTGCTACCCCAAAACCAGGGCCACAGGGTTCCCTCTTGCTGGAAAGCCTGGGTGTCAGCCTCAGCAGGGCTCCCCCTTGTTCCAAGTGTCTGTCAGCCCCATGACGCCCCCAGGGCTGTGTCCCAGGTGGTGCCTCTGGGGACCCCACCAGGAAGTGACACTTTCCATTTTGCATCACACCCGTCTGACAAAGTGTCTGGGAGAGGGTTGCTGATGTCCCTGTGGAGTGCAGAGCAAGAGATCAAAGCAGGGATGGAAGAGAGGGTCACATACGCTGATCTGCGCTTTCCCCCCACACCAGGTAATGGCGCGGTGGTCCCTGTCCCTGGCTCCCCAGCTCTCTCAGCAGATTCCCTGCCCTCCTGCAGACCCTTGGCCTCCCAGACCTGTTCCCCTCACTTTCTGTGTGTCCTCTCCCAAACAGCTCCTCTCCAGCTTCCTTGCAGACTGCCTACTCTCAGGTTGGGGGGCAGGAGTGGCTCAAGGTCACGGGATGCCCACTGTACCCCAGTGCCACAGCACACACAGGCAGTCCCTGCTCTGCTCTTCCTCTACTATGCAAAGTGCTGTCTGCAGGCAAACAACTTTTAGGAGAGTCAGGCTGCTGCAAATGGGCTCTCTCCCACTTTTCCTGGGCTCCCTTGCTGCCTCCTGACATCCTGCTTGGGGTTCCCAGACCTTTCCTGGTTGGAAGTTACCCACTGCTCACACCAAGCCCCCACTGGGTCTAGGTTAAATTAAATCCTTTTCTCAGGTCCTCAGCAGCCGGTGCGCCTGCCCTGGTGCTGGGCAGCCCTCATCCTGGGTCTCCTCTCCCTGATGCTTCTGCTGGCACAAATCATCCTCGTCAGCTTGAGCTTCCACTGTGAGTACCTGCCTGCCTGTGCCCGGATCTCTGGGGCTGGGGTCCTGCAGTTAGGGCCGGCACCACAGGGCTTTGTACCAACAGACAGAGGTGCAGCTTCCCCAAGGAGCTGGGCCCTCCTGCTTGGGGTGAGTGCTATGAGGGTTCTGGGGCAAAAAAGAAAATTGGTGAGGCGAGACATCGCCTACGTGGCTGGGAAAAATAGTTGATGGGACAGCGTGGGCTTGGGGAAGGCAATCACATGGCATTGAAAAGAGAGCAGGAAGGAAAGCAGTGACACTGAAACCAAAAGGCAGCAGCACTTTCCCCGAAAGCCTGTGTTGTGTTGAGCTCCCAAGCACAGCAAAACCCACAAAGGCCTTGCCTGGCTTGGCGTACCCAAAGCAGGAGATGCCCTCACCCACAGCCATGGGGCTGTCCCATGGGAGAGGACACTGGGTGCTGCTGGGAGCAGGAGCTCAGAGTTGCTGGGACACCCCTGTGCTCCTCTTTTGTAGATTTGGTACAACAGCAGGTGAGCTGCCCCCACGATCTCTGGAGCACGGAGGAGAGCCCCAGCTATGGGCAACAGACACTGCAAGGTAAAAAGGCCTGGTGAGCTCCTGGACAAGGTTTGGAGAGGGCCTGGCTGCTTCTTTCAAGCAGCAGGATCTGTCCATGCTCCAGGACAGTCTCCCCAACCCAAATATTCCTTCACCCTTGCTGCCTATCCCTGGCTCATAGCATAGAGAGCTGCCCCAGCACTGTTGGGCAAGCTGAATGCTGGGAACCTTTGGAAGAGATGACCTCGGCATGGTTCAGCATTGCCTGGACATGCCACCAGCACAAGGCTCATGGATGCCACCAGCATCTGTGTGCCAGATGGCATCAGGTTCTCTTTTTGACCATCTCTGGTGCAGCTGAAATCTTGACTCAGTTCCCAGCACTTGGGAAATTATGTTTGTATTGCTTTTGCAAAACTGGAGCTCCCCTCCCTGCCCAGTGCCAGCATCTCCTTCTCCCCAGGGAGCTCGATCTCATCAGGGTCTCCTTCTGGGAAGCTGAGGCTGGAAGATGGGAGCCGAGCTCCTGAATAAGGGCAAGGGGGGGGTGGTCTCCGTGGGGTAGCCCAAGGAGCATGCTGGGTGGGTGGGTACCCAGTGACTGCCCATTGTCACTCTCCTGCCCCTTGGGCCGGGGGCTGGTGGCAGCCCCTGCCAGTTGCCCAGCCCCAGCTGCTGTGTTTCTGGTGTGCAGCGCAATGCCAGTTTTGCCCGGTCGGCTGGCTCTGGGATGCAGGGCACTGCTACTACTTCTCATCTGCCAAAAAGGCCTGGGAGAAAAGCAGAGAGGACTGCTGCTCCAGAGGGGGACAGCTGGTCA
Source organism: Empidonax traillii (assembly GCF_003031625.1). Lineage (NCBI taxonomy): Eukaryota > Metazoa > Chordata > Aves > Passeriformes > Tyrannidae > Empidonax > Empidonax traillii. The sequence goes on along the minus strand of NW_020955219.1, from coordinate 1,031,129 downwards.
CCATCCAAGACAACGCTACCCTGGTGAGTGCACCCAGCCTGCCCTGTCCAGCTCCCTGCAAGCATCATGCTGTGCTGGTGACCACCTCAAGGTCCCTCAGCAGCCACCTACCCATCAGCAGCACTGTCTCAGCTCCCTGGCTCTGGCCCCTGTGCCCAAATCCTAGCTAAGCCTCCAGGCCTCCAGGCAGGGAGCGGGAAATGCTGTGCCGTCACTGATCGTGGGTGGGGCTGGGCGTCCCCCCAGGGAGCTCACATGGATCCTCTCCTGTGCTAGGCTTTCCTGATGCGCACAGCCAACATGGAGGTCTTCCATGTGGGGCTGAAGAAGGATGGCTACGTGTCTGACTGGAAGTGGCTGGATGGCACCATGTTGAAGGGGTAAGGCTGTCAGCTTGTCCCCAGCCAGGGCTGCTGAGGGTCCAGCAGCAGGGCTCAGGGAGGTGACAGGGGGACACTGTCATGCAGGGATGTGCTCCATATTTTGGCCGCCTCTTGTCTCCCCAGGGCTTCACTGGGGCATTTTAGGGAAGAGAAGATAGGGAAGAGAGGCCTGGCCCTGGTGCCCATACTCTGCCTGGGTGAGGGACTGGAGGGGTCTCCCAAAGGCAGGTTCTCAGATTTTGGTTGGTGCAGTTGATGCTGAGCCCTGACAGGAGGGACCTGGGTGTCCCATGTGCCTGATGGGGCTGGGAACATCAGAACATGTGGGATTTGGGACATAAATGGGAAGAGGCAGTGGACTGTGCTCCATGGGGAGGGTGAGCTTTGCCCACAGCATCCCTGTGCCATCTCTGGTCCCTGGCTGGAGGAGTTGCTGATGGGACAACCCCAGTTCTTCCTGCCCATCCTATCTCAGTGCACTTTCTCCCCACAGAATCTTCCCAATCCATGGCTACACTAGGTCTTACCAGGCCTGTGGCAGGGTGTCAGGCTTGGGGCTGTTGAGTGGTCTGTGCTCAGAACCTCTTGGATGGGTCTGCAAGCAGAGTGCAGCCACCCTGCAGTGGCTCCAGTCCTCGCCTCCTGCCTTCGTCTGGGGGAACACCACCTACAGCTGTGTGAGGCCCTGATGGCCGTGGGAACCTCCAGCCTGTCCCGCCACCATATTCCCTGCTGAATCCAGTTCATGGGCATTCGCAGGCACTGCTGACTCCTGGCTCAGACCTCTTTACCTCCCTGTAACTGCATTTTGCCAATAAACTCTGCCAATAACTGTGTCTGGCTTTGGGGAATGACAGTGGTGTGATGGAGGTGCATCCTCCAGCTCATTGACTCAGTTGCATCAATGAAAAGCGGGAAATAGCATCTGCTGCACTGTTCCAGGAGCCAGCATTCAGCCAGCAGCAATCCAAGCATCCTCATGGCCTCGTGGCAGCGTGAGGCAGCTCCTCTGCAGGCTTGGGCAGGTCCCCTGAAAGCTCTGGGCTTTCTGATTTTGGTGGCTGCCTGGTGTTTCTGCTTCTTGGGACACGCAGCTGAGAGGTGACCCTTTGCTTCCCCATCGCATGGAGGACTTGGAATGGGCAGCAGCTTATCTGCTGGTCCTGCCCAGTCTGAGGAGGTTCCAGCAAGTGCCTTCAATTTGCTTTGATTCTGGATGATGTCTGAGAGCCTGAAAGGTCTGATGGGGCTTGAGTTGAAGGTATTTGATTCCAGGGGCTGCTATGGTTTCAATACAGACCTCCTGGGTTCCCCCAGCAGCCTGGATCTCTGGCACGAACATCCCTGGGATTCTCCCTGGCATATTCAGAGGACCAAGCCCTCACAAGTCAGTGCATCCTGTGTGCTGATCAGGGGCTGGGAGGGAAGAGAGGATGCATGGGGCAGTGTAGCCCTGCTGTGGCCAGTACACATGGGCTTGGGCTCCTCACAGCTTGGGGGCACAGACGCAGAGCATGCAGCCCAGAGTGGAGTTGATTCACCCCCCACACCCCAAAGCTGGAGCATCCTCATAAATAAAACCACTTCTTGCAAATAAAGCAACTGCTTCTGCTTTTCTGCATATGAAGAAGTGTCTCCATCCTGCATAGTCTTAGCCACAGTCTGCTACCTGACCACAGTGGAGTAGAACAGGACTGGGTTCCTGGACTGCTGCTGCCCAGCTGCCTGCATGGCCCAGCGTGTGGTCTATGCTGATCTAAAGTTTCGTGAGGTCCCTGCTCACTGCCTCTACCTTCCCTGAGGTTCCCCAGCACCATGAGAGTGCTGGGCTGGGGGCAGGTGTCTCTCCTCTGGACTTGCTCCAACAGGTGCTGGGGACCCCAGAGCTGGATGCAGTGCTCCAGATAGGGTCTCACTGGAGCAGAGCAGAGGGGCAAAATCCCCTCCCTCACCTGCTTTGGATGCAGCCCAGGACAGGATTGGTTTTCTGGGCTGTGAGTGCACATGACCAGGTCATATCCAGCCTCTCACCCACCAGCACCCTCAAGTCCCTCTCAGCAGGGCTGCTCTTGATCTGTTCACCCCACAGCCTGTTGGTACTGGGGGTTGCCCTGACCCAAGTGCAACATCTTGCACTTGGTCTTGTTAAACCTCATGATGTTCCCATGGGCCCACTCCTTGAGCTTGTCCAGGTCCCTCTGGATGGCATCGGGTGCCTCAGACATGTCCACTGCAGCTCTCAGCTGGGTGTTACCTGCAGGATTGCTGAGGGTGCACTCGATCCCCCTGTTCACGTCGTTGATGAAAGCAGTAAGTAGCATTGGTACCAATATGGATCCCCAAGGGACACCACTGGTCACCAATGCCCACATCAGGACACAGAGCCATTGGCCACTATCTTCTGGATGGAACTGTTCCGCCAATTTCTTATCCACTAAACAGTCCACCCATTGAATCCATTTCTCTCCAGTTTAGAGGAGGACTGTGTCAGAGGCTTTGCATAAGTCGAGATAGAAGACATCTGAAGCCCTTCCCTGTTCACCCCATCCCCCTCCCTGCCTGGGTCCTGGACAGGGCTGTCTTATCACCCTGTTTGGCAGCTCAGGTTCCACCATGATCTTAGAGACCTTCCCCCTATGGTGCCAGGGTCCCCTTTTTCCAGTGATCCCAAGTCTCCTCGGTACTTCCCTCTCTCTTCCACTGTCTTAAGGCTCAAACCCATTTCCTCAGGGCACCTCCCATTTGCCTTCCATGTTCTCAGGTATCTTCACTGAACCTCCATTTCCTCCCATGGTCTCAGGGTTCCTGCATTCACCCCCATGATCTCAGTGCTCTTCATTGCACCCTTTTTTCTCCCATGGTTTCAGGGTTTCCTTATTCAACTTCCATGTTCTCAAGGCTCCCCAGAGGTTTCCCATCTCCCATATGGCCTCAGGACTTCCCAGCAGTTTCTCATGCTAATGGCACCACTGCCTGCACTCTTCCCAGGCAAGACCCAGCCCAAAGCCCTGGGCAGGTGATGGAGGCAGAAAAAAGGGTGAGATCAAAGCTGTTAATGCCAAGAGAAGGGACAGGCTGTAAATCCACAGGAGTCCCCAAAATGTACGGGTTGAGGGACACCAATGTGTCATCCCCCAGCTCCAAGAAAATGCAAATGGCAGATCCTGCACATCTCTCCCCTGGCAGCCTTGGGGAAGCACAGAAGGTGGGAGATGGGCTTTGCACTGGAAACCCGAGTCACTGCAGAGTGTGCTGGCCAGGGCACACAGGAACACACAGAGGCACAGTGCAAGGTGGTGTAATAGGTGTATACATGAGTGTGAGAGAGTGGAATAAGGTCTCTTTTCCAGCCTTTAAAATACAGACCCTCTTTCCCAGCGCTTTGTAACACAGTTGAGGCAATGTGTGCACAAGGGACAGAGTCTCGGGGTGCACCTCCAGCTCCTGTCCCCAAGTCCAGAGATGGAGTAGAGTGTCAGCAGTCAGACCTTGGCCAGGAGAGGAGGTTGGGTCTCAGATGTGCTGCTCAGCTTTGGGGATTTCTCACAGATCCAATTAAAGCGACGCCATGAGCATGATGACGGAAATGTGATTTTTCCATTTTCTATTGCCGTGCAGAATGCTCTCCTAGGAAAGAGAGCACATCTCAGAGCAGCAGTGATAACATCCTTGCTATGGACCCCACTTCCCATAGGTCTCAGTGCTGCTGGGGCAGGCAATGTGCCTGGCACTGGGACTAGTCTGAGGAAGGGTTACATTCTTCCTCCCAGTTTTCTGCTCTGCCACTTGGAAATCCAGCAGTAAATTCCACAGCTGAGCTCTGCCTTGACACCCTTCCCATGGGGGACCACCACTCCCTTTCCTGGGGGATGTAACAGGGTCAAAATAGCACCTTTCTGGCATGGCAAAAGGGCAGGTGCTTGTGTGCAGCACTCTTGTACTTACAAAGTTTGACTGCTGTCCTGCCATTTAGAAGCCGTCTTTGTGCCATAAAAAGTGCTTGGTCCAATCCAGTACTGTTCGTCAGACTCCTGCACAAAATGCTGGGGGAAGAGAAGCTGTCAACCACCTGCTTTGTGACCAGCACTTTCCTGGTGCCCAGGAGCCCCAGGGTCAGCTGTGCTCCTCCTCCCAGGCTGCCAGGATGGAAACCTGGGGCTCATGGTGCTGCCCCAGCACCTCCACAGATACTGCTGCTCCTGCCCCCCAGGACACTGCCCAGTCCCACCCTCCTAGGGTACCACAATCCCCCTGCTCTGTACCGGCACTGTCAGTCGTGACCAGCCATCTGGGATCAGCAGTTGAGCGGATTTCTGTTTGCAGTCATTTATGCTGTCCTGCCAGTTCAACTTCTGCACAGAGATGAAGAGACACTTGCTCCTGTAGAGCACCCAGCCTGAGGGGCAGCATTCTGGGGGGAGGGCATAGGTCAGACACTTGTCCTCCCATGGATGCTCGGGGGGCTCAGCCCGGCCGAGATCAACCCCCGCATCTGCCCAACAGCAACACTGCCTGTGCCCCAACCCCACCACAACTCTACCTGTATTCACACAGGCGTACAGGCTGCGCACAGTGCGCTCGCTGTTGTTGAGCTTCCCCTGCACCTCCTGCATCTCCTTCTCCACCTTGACCAGGACTCCCCTGACGTGCTCCAGCTCGGTGTTCTGGCTCTCCAGCTCCTGCTGGCTGATGTTGCCCTCATGCCATGCTCGCTGCAGCTCTGCTCTGGCCCACGCCAGCTCCAGCTGTGCCTGCTCCAGGCTCTGCTCCCGAGCGCTCAGCTCCTGTGACAGGCGGCCCTGCTCGGCTGCATGGTCACGGGAGGCGTCCTGCAGGCTACGGGTGACCTGCCAGTCTGGGGACAGGGCAGTGAGCTGAGACACAGGCATGGGGCAGCCCAGGCATGGGACTTGCAAAGGAGAGTGGGATAGGAGTGCCTGGCTGTGGGTAGAGAATGTCCCGGGGGTGTCAGTGAGAAGGGAAAGGAAGCCCCAATGGTGGCAGATGAGGGGAGACAATGCGAGGCAGTAGGAGGCAATGGGAGACAGGGAGAAGGCAAGGGGAGACAATGAGAAGTTTAGTGGGAGGTAGTGAAAGGGATTGGAAAGGCAATAGGAAGTGGTGGAAAGGCAGTGGGAAGGCAGTGGGAGAGAGTGGGAGGCTGTGGGAGGCAATAAGAAGGCAAGGAGAGTGAGTGAGAAAATGCGAATGCAGCAGGAGGCAGTGGGAATGCAATGGGAGGCAGTGGGAAGGCAGTCAGAAGGCAGTGGGAAGACAGCAGGAGGTAATGGGAAGCAATAACATGGAGTGAGAGGCAGTGGGGGGGGACTGGGAAGCTGTGGGAGGCAGTGGCAGGCAATGGGAGGTAGTGGGAAGACAGTGGGAGGCAATGGGAAGCAGCGGAAGGGCATGGGAGGCAGTGGCAGGGATTGGAAGGTAGTGATAAGGCAGAGGCAAGACAATGGGAGGCAGTGGGAAAACAGTGGGAGGCAATGGGAGGGAGTGGGAGGGAGTGGGAAGGTAGTGGGAGGCAGCTCACATAGCCATGCAAGAGGCAGCAACCAGCCCTGGACCCCCAGCCTCAGGCATGCCTCATCCCTGATAAACCCCCTGCAGCTTGTCCCTGGCCCAGCCCAACACCTGCTCCCAGTGTCCCCCTCCCAGCTGCCCCCTACCCCATGGCCGTCACCCCAACTCACAGCAAGCCCCCAGGGCCACGATGGTCACCATCAGCAGCAGGAGCAGGACCAGGCTGGCTGGCAGCAGAGCTTTGGGGATGTGCCATCGCCGGGGCGAGTGCCCTGCAAAAATGAGCACCCCCAGGCATCATTCTGTGGCCCCCCCTGCCATCAGCCGGCACCCACCCCACGTCGGGGCATCCCCGCAGCAGTGGCTGTGTCCGTGTTCCCACCTGGGCTGGGCGCTGCCATCACTGGCCCTGGCAGCACGTTCTCATAGGGGCTGTCGTCCTCGTTGGGGACCATGGATGGGGACCCCTCAGCAAACTTCAGGTCAGCATAGACCACATTCTGGGCCATGCCCAGGCTTCCCCGAAAGCCCTGAGGGTGCTGCTCTGCTGCAGAGAAAAAGTGCAGCTGGTTTCTGCGGAAGCAGAAGTGTGTGGAGGTGTGGTAGATGGGAAAGTACAACCACAGCACTGGAGCCCTGCCATTGGCCCAGCACCACCATCCTATTTCATTCCACCCCCCGAAACTGCTCAGGGTCCCCTGGGATAGCAGTGGGGGGTGCAGCACAGCTCAGAGCTGGGGCACTGGGCAGAGCCTATGGAGAATTGATTTAGTTCCCTTAGGGCAGGGGGAGAGCAGGGCTGGCTTATGGGTGGGAACAGGTGGCTTTGGTGCTGACCCCATCCAGGATGGAGTTTCCCTCTTCTCTGTGCTTTGCTCCAGAATCTGAGCATCGCTGCTGCGCCGAAATGTTTGCCCTAATGCCTAAAAGGGATTTCCACATTGCAGCATGAGCTTTCACTTCTCCTCTCATCATAGCCACATGCTCCCACTCTGCCAGCAAGGACACCATGGAAAATCATGTCCCAAACCTCGAAGTGCCATGACAAATGGTCTCATTGCTCTTCCCTTGTACACAGCCTGGTGCTCCCAAGCAGTAGCAGGAATACTGGGCAGTCACCCAGTACATCCCACTGGCCTTTCCCCAGCATGTCCTCCCCAGGCCCGAGCACCTGCATGCCCAGGATATGCTTCATTTTCTTCCAGGAGACTGGGTGGAGGCTGTACAACCCTTGGCTTTCCAAACTTGCCAGCCAAGCTGACTGTGATTTTTGCCTTTCTCCAATAATGAAGGACTTCCCTTGCTCTTGCACAGATGATGGGCAGCAGCCCTGTAATGCTGTGCTCCAACACTGTGCACCTCCAGTCCTGTTCCAAACTGGCTGCATCCAGATATGACCAGCTGGCCCCCAACTCAGTGATCCTTTGGAAACCTGTCTTTCTCTGGATGAAGTTCAGTAGAGATCTCTGGGATGCTGAGAAGCTGGAGGGACCAAGAAGGAGGTGCTGTGAGTGCTGGGATTGTTGTCTTAGGCAGGGAAGGCGAAGTGGATGTCATTGCTCTATACAGCTGTCTGGGAGAGGTTTGGAGCAATGCCAAAGCTTGCTTCTTCTAGAAGGGGAACAGGGAGAGGATGAGAGGCAGTGGCACATGCTGCATAGTGGGGAAATATCCATTCTCAGAGGCTGGGAGAGGAAATCTGTATCTGCGAAGACCTCCAGCCCTGCACAGAGCTTTCCACAGGGCAATGTGCTCCTGTGTTGAGGATTGCCCTGCTCCACCCTTGCTATCCCCTGGCCCAAGGATTTGAGTCCGTCCTTGCTCTGCCATGGCCGTGATCTCAGTCTGTGCTGCTCTGGCCCTGCCATGTGCCCGGGGGGACCAAGTGCACTTTTGGAGCGTGAGAGGGGAGGGGCTGGTATTTCTGGGACCAATGAGAGGGTGCTGATGCCTGTGGCTGTGCCTCACTGGTCCCATCTGCTACAACGCAGAGCGAACTTCTGCTTCTGCAGATGCTGGTTGCACGTCTCCTTTGCACCTCTGAGACACGGCGCAATCACCAGGAGCAGGACCATCCCAGAAAGGCATCCCAAGGGCAGAGTGGGAGCCCGAAGAGCTCAGGGCTTGCCCAGCACTTACCCACATGGCCCAGAGCATGGTTTATGCTGACCTGAGGTTTGCCAAAGTGATGGGGGGCCGGAGCATGGCCAGCCAGGCACTGGAGGCAGGTGAGAGCCCACAGGCCCCGCCACTCTGTCCCTGACATGTCCAACCCCATGGACTCAACTCCCTGCATTCCTCCCACAGCCCTTGGCATGGATGAGGCAGAGAGCCCCTATGAGAACACGCAGCCGGCACTGGCAGGGCAGGATGGGGACGGGGCCCAGCCCAGCACAGGTGAGTACTCAGCTGGAATCCAGGGCACCCAGGGCGTGGGTAGTGGGTGGTGTTTTGGGGTGCTCCCACTCCCATCCTTTAAGAGAGGAGGCACCCACACCGTGCCACCTGTGCCGTCATGCCACCACACCACTGCCTGCAGGCAGTAGGCCCGGGGACTGCCAGGGGTTTTCCAGCTCTCCAGGTGATGTCTGTTGTGTCTTGCAGGCAGCCGGTCCTGGCGGTGGTGCATCCCAGTGGGGCTGCTGGCAACCTGCCTGCTACTGGTGGCCACTGTGGCCCTGGGGGCTTGCTGTGAGTCAGGGGTCTGGGCACATATGGGGTTGGGGGTGGCTGGGGCAAGGAGGCAGCTGGGCTGGGGTGGGTGCCGTGTTTGAGCACGGAGTGAAGAGCGGCATGCCTATGCACACTGCTCATGGCTGAGTCCCTCTTCCCTGTCTGCCACAAGCTGTCCTGTATCCGTCTCACACCATGGGCACCCCCACTGCCTCTCATCACCTGCCTTCCCCACCTTGCTCTCTGTTTCTGTTCCTTTTCCTTCCCACCCTGGCATTGCCCAGCCTCATATTCCTGCACCCTGCCTGCCCCTGCCTTGCTGTATCTGCTCCTACACCCCATCCTGCCCCTGCCCCGCTCTCCCCTCCCATGTCCTGCCCAGCCCTTAACCATACACTTTGCTGCTCTGTCCTTCCTTCCCATCCTTTCCCATTCAACACAGACAACACCCTGCCTTGCCCTGCCCATCCTACCTGCCCTAAACAGGGTCAGTCCCACACCCAGGCTGCCCCATGCCCGTGTCCCAGACCACCCCTTCTGTCCCCAGACTGGCAGGTCACCCACAGCCTGCAGGACGCCTCCCGCGACCATGCAGCCGAGCAGGGCCGCCTGTCACAGGAGCTGAATGCTCGGGAGCAGAGCCTGGAGCAGGCACAGCTGGAGCTGGCCTGGGCCAGAGCAGAGCTGCAGCGAGCGTGGCGCGAGGGTAACATCAGCCAGCGGGAGCTGGAGAGCCGGAACACCGAGCTGGGGCACGTCAAGGGGGTCCTGGTCAAGACAGAGAAGGAGATGCAGGAGGTGCAGGGGAAGCTCAACAACAGCGAGAACACCGTCGCTCTGCTGCGCTCCTGCACAGCTATAGGTAGGGCAATGATGGAGCAGGGAATAGGGTGCCCCAGGTGACTGGCATCCCTCAGCAGGTGTAGTGCCAAGGCACGAGCACTGGCGTTTTTGGTCATGTGATGGGGGCAGGGTGGTCCGAGGCTGAAGCTATGCCTGGAGCAGAGGCTAAGCCTGTGATATGTGCTGGGAAGGTGAGGGGCTGTTCCTGGTTCCCTGCCCAGGGCATCTGTGGCTGAGTAAGCATCTGAGCTGTGCCTCTGCCCGCAGACTGCTGCCCTTCCGGCTGGCTGCTGTATAGGGGCAAGTGCCTCTTCATATCCTCGGAGAAGAAGACATGGGAGGACAGCAGAGATGAGTGTGAGAAAACATATTCTCAGCTCCTAATCACCAAATCCTGGACTCGCTGGACTGTGCCGGTAGGGTGCTGGGGGAGCTGAGGGCAGGAGCTGGTGTATCCAGACCTGGGCTCACCAGATGGGCTAGCACTGTTCCGGGGGCCCCTGTCCTGCCAAAATGTTGGAGGGTGCAAGGCTGATCTCTGGATCACATGGCTGGTGATGGACATGGGGCAAAAAGGCTCTGTTCCTTGGATGCTGCTGGAGCAGGGCACCAGGGCCGCTCAGCTGTCCTGCCCCAAGGAACTCCAGCAGAGGGTCTCCTTCGGGAGATGATCATTCCCTGAAAACACTGCAGTACATAGGTACCATGGAAAAAAATGTGAAAAGGCCCTTTTTCTTCTTCTCCAGACCTTCCTGAAGAATGCAGATATCCCATATTGGATAGGACTGCAGAAGAGCAGCTTCCCCTGGTATGACTATGGCTGGCTGGAGGAAGAGGACCCGGATGGCAAGGGGCCCTCTGATGCCTGGTTCTGGGTGGATGGCTCCCTTTATGAAAGGTACCTGGCAGCACAGCCTCTTGCCAAAACTCCCCAACCCCAGCACGACTTCAGGAACCATTTTAAATCCCACCAGTACCCACTTCTGGGCACAGGCACTGGGAAACAAAGAGCATCAGAGCAGCAGGGGCTGAGGGAAGGTGGGTGCAATGGTGTGATGAGATGCTTAGAGGACATGCAGATGCAAAGCCAAGACTTGGGGGAGTACATGCAGGACATAGGAAGCAGGAGGTAGCAAAAGTGGACGAAAGAAACCACAAGTTTTATTTGGGGTCTAGGCAAGGGGTTTGAGCACCATCTCTATCCCCCACGTGCCTCTTTGATTTCTCCCGGGGGGTGGGGGGGGAATCAAGCCTTCCCACCCACAGAGAGTAGTGGGCTCCTCCCCTCCACGTGCACCCACTTCTCAGCTCGTTGCTGCTTCCTCTTGCAGTGTCTGAGAGCAGTGGGGAGGAACAGACCTGTCTGGCCAGGTGCTGGGTACCCAGCCTCTGCTCACTGCCCACCCTTTCACCTTCAACCTTCACCCCCCAAATGGGGGACTGCACCCAATGCAGACCCACAGCCCAGGGCAGCTCCTCCAGCTGTCCATATGCCCTCAGGGAGGACTGGTCTCTCCCCATCACAAGGAGGAAAAAATGCCCAGCAGTGAGGCTGAGTCAAGCAGGAGGGAGGCTAAGGGGAGTCACAAGCACTGCAAACCCTACTGCAAACCCTTTGTAGAGGCGTTTCCCAGCCTGCTTGAGGAAGGGCAGGGACCTGTCAGTTGAGCCTTCAGCCTGTAAAATCAGTAGGGGAGGAGTGGGGGATCTGCCATCTGACTGTAGCATCCAACCCACCCTGTGCAAGCTACAAGAGGCAATCATCACAGCAGGGCTTGTGGGTAGAAGGTGTCAGTCCCTGATGTGTTGCTTCCTCATCCAGGCCATGGCAGTCAAAGTCAAATGGGTCCTGTGCCATAATAAGCCGTGGAAACATCAAACCTGCCCAGTGTACCGGCCCGAAGGACCTGCACCTCTGGATCTGTGAGAAGGAGGCGGGGCCAAGCTCCCCTTTCAAGTGATGATGGTTTCTGGCCCCAGAACTGCTGTGGTGAGTGTGCCCACGCCAGGTTCTGCCGAGCCTAGGGTGCATGAGGCCCGTGGGGTATGTATGGAGGAAAGCAGGGACACTGTGTCGCTGCCTGGGGCACGTTGGCTCCCTCCCTTGGAGCCTGCCTCCATCCCCTTGCTGCCATGGGACCCCTTGGTCTGTGGTAGTTCAAGAGGACTCCCTGAAGCTGTGGCTCAGCAAAGGGGCAAGATAAGGGAAAACCCTTTGCAAGATGCCTTTCCATCCCAGTTGCACATCTTGAAGGCTGGGTGTCATCTCACCTTCACTCTTACTCTCACCCTCCTCTGCCTTCACTTGCAGCACCTGCACCCTGCACTGCCTCTCCTCCAGCCTTGCTACATTCCAGCCCGGGATATCCCATCCATTCAAGCAAACTACTTCCCTCTCACAGACCGCTGACCCCCCAGCTGCCCAGGTCCTTCTCAGGGATGCCCAGTGATGCCTGGGGTTTGTGCTTCAGCAGAGCAGTGTGGGCCCCACAGCCCGGCCCCACACCCGCACGGGACATGCTGGGTCTTCCTGGCAACAAGAAGGTCTGGTGGGCGATGGGGAGCCTGGACCGGGACACAAGTGGAGCAAGCCCTGATACTCAACGCTGCAGCCACGCCGCATCCCCAGAGTGGAGCGAGGTGCGGTGCTGGCATGCAAGGAGCGGGACCCAGGGACGCCACAGCCCCACCCCCAGCCAGTCCCCTCCCTGCGACACGCATTTGCTACCCGACCCCGTCGGAGGGGCAGCTTGGCTACAGCTTTCAGGCAACCCCGCGCTCAAAAGGCTCGGCAAAGCCTCGGCGCCCAAGGAGCGAGGCTGAGCACGCACTGGCCGGCGCCTGCGCTGGCTGTTGGGGATTTTTCCTGCGCTAATTAGGAAGTAGAGCAGTGACCTTTAGGGTTGTTACGGTGTGATTGTGTGTTTCAAAAGCAACTCAGGCACTTGCAGCAGACTGATGCTTTGTGAGACAACTCATCAGGACTTTAAATAGTTACTACGCACGTGCACATGTGAAGATTAAGCAAAGCAGCCCTGATGTAATGCTGCAGCCAGGTGAGAGCAGAGGAAGTCCTGTTCAATCAGGCGAAAATGCCCTCTGTTTACAATGGGGCCATATATAGTTGATTAATTGCTATGTTAATTAGCTTGCTTGAAGAGCAAAAGGGTGTCAAAGACAAGCTTTTTGGTAGTGGCACTTGTCACTCCTTAGTCTTGTCCGCTGGCTGAACCCATTTTGTAGCAATAAAGAGACACAGTTCTTCTGCTCTTTGCTTTCTTGTGTACCACTGAAAACACGGACTCAAGGGAATGAACTCAAAGAACCTAAATAATAAATGGGAATTTGACCAAAGCCATTTCAACTGCGACAGGCACCTAAGGGGCGCTGAGATCTTGGGCTAAGCCAGGCTGGCTTGCAGTCCCTGAAAAGTTTCCCAGAAGCCCCCTAGAGCAACCATTTGGGACTGGGATCTCTTCCACATCTGATTCTGATGTGCATCCAAGTGACACAAGCAGCAGCCTGAGTTGTTGGGACATTCAACCTTTATTGAACACTTTAAATAAGCTGGGTATATATTACTAGCAATTATTAATAATAATAAAAAACACAAGAGTTCTGCATTCACCAGTGCATTATGCAGGAGGGAGGAAAGCCGGCTCCCACCCTTGCCGGGGGCCTGGCAGCCTGGCCGTGCTGCCCACTGGCCCCATCCCCATGATGCCAGGATGGCACCTGGCCCCTCTGCCAGCACCCTGCCCCCAAACCTGTGCGGCAGGGGGTTGCGAGGCATTGTGCTGGCTCAGCACCCAGCCCTCAGCATTGGGCCGGCAGGGACAACCCCAGTGTTGGCAATCCTCCCCATGCACTGCCCATGGGCATTGCCCCTCTCCCGGCCCCCTGCCCACCTCTCCCCATGTCAGGGACTGGCTGTGCTCCCCATGCATCTGGACACACATGGGTACACCCACCAGCCCCACAGGATCCCCAAATACACACATAACACACGCTGACCTCTCTACCCCAACCCAGTCCCGCTCACCCACGGGGGTCCAGGGGACTCCCAGTTCTCCTGGAGGAGCAGACTCATTGTACATCCCTCTGCAAGAGCAGGTGGAGGAGTGAGCCCTTGGGGAAAGGGGGTCCTGGATCCAGGGCTTGAGCCCTGGGGCCCCGCGGGGGACCAGCCCTGCCGCTTGGGACAGTGCTTGGGTCAGGGGTGTTATTGCACTTCAGTCCCCAGAAGAGACCCAGCCCACCCCTAGGGCTTCCTGCAGAGCCCCAAGGCTGATCCTGGTGTGATGGGTGCCCAAGCACCTGGGCAGCTCTGTGGCAGCCACAGCACATGGCACAGTGGCCACTGCTGGCCACCAAGCATTGTGCGAGGACAGACCGTGGGGACGTGCCAGGCTCCTGCACTGCCCAGTGCTGTGGCTGCAGAGGGGTGTGAAGGGCAGCTGGATGCAGCCTCACTCCCCAGGATCCCCATGACTATGACTGTGCCTCTGGCAGCTTCAGCCTGGGCTCAGCCAGCACTGGCCCTGGGGCTTTCTGGTGTTGGCCCCTGTCATGGCAGAGGAGGCTCTTGGCCTCACAGTTGAGGTTCTGGTAGCAGGGCGGGCTAGGAGCTGGCTGGTGGCAGATGGAGGCAAAGTTGAAGCTGAAGGGACTCACGCAGCAGCCAGGGCAGGGCAGCACCTCATCCTGCTCTGCCACAGCACCAGAGCTGTGCCCAGGCAACATGGCCGAGCGCTCCGTTCGCTCCAGCGTCACCCCATAGGTGCTCAGCTTAGAGAAGCCATGCTCCAGCCCGCTGCCCCAAGCCAGAGGTTTGCTGACCATCACGTGGTTGTTGTTGATGAGGAGCCTGCTGGGGGACTGCGTCTCCGTTTGCCAGGACTGGGTGCCCAAGGACGCCGTGTGGATGAAGTTGCTGTTGGGAGGCAGCAGAGTGGGCTGCGGCGGCTCAGGGCTGTCAAGGCCACAGTCTATCTGCTCAATTGCCCTGGAGCTGGGGCTGGAGGCTCGTCCCCAAGCTGGGGGAGGAAGGAGGGCGGAGGGCTGGGGGTTGTCAGTGGGAAGGGGGGACACCACATCCAGCGCCAGGCCCCCATGGTGGGGCAGCTCAGGAGAGGCAGGCAGAGACTGGCACTTGCGGGGGCTGGTGGTGGGGGCTGAGAAGTCACACTGCACCTCCACGGCGGGCTCAGGTGTCACGGGGGTGCTGAGCTCGAGTGGGGCGGGGGGCGGCAGGTCAAAGGTGAGCGAGATGACCGACTTGCTCGGCGTATCGAAGAGCTTGATCTTCCCCCCCTTCAGGTCCTCTCGCTGGGAGAAGGGGTTGACACGGGGGGACATCTCCTTGGACCTGGCCCCAGCATTAGGCTCCAGTGGCTGCAGCTGGGCAGGTGATTTGGGGGAGAACACGTCGGACTGGCTGCGGGACAGGCGCTGGTCTGGCTGCAGGTGCTGTGTCCCCAGCTCACGCAGGGGCGACTGCTTGGCATGGCTGGCTGACGTCCTGGCCACTGCTGGGCATGGGCACAGGAATGTGTCATTAGCTGCCAGCAGCTGCCCGTGTAGGGCACTACCGGGTGCTGGGCACACAACCACCCAGGGGTGCGTGCACCCTGAGGAAGGAACAGGGAGCAGTTCCATCCTGCAGACCTCACGCACCCCTGTCTCCTTCCCCTACAGCCTATGGGGACACCTCACACGCCCCCATTTTTGCACCCAGCTATGGCCTGTCCCCGAGGCGCCCACATACCGCGTGTGGCTGAGGTCTCAGGTGTAGGCAGGCTCTCCCCGATGCTGAAGAAGGTGGCCCCGGCACCCTCAGTGCCAAGCTGGTGCTGCAGGATGCTTTCCAGGCACTGCGTGATTTCCAGGAATGAGGGGCGGGAGGTGGGCTCCATCTGTGAACAGGAGAGGTTCCCCATCAGGTAGGTCTGTGCCCTGCCCAACCACCGCAGGGAGCCCTGCACAGCAAAGGCAGCTCCCTGCTCTCCCCGTGAGCAGGCAAGGCAGCCTGTCCTGCCCAGCTGCCCTGGTGGGGAAGGGCCATGGAGGTGGGAATCTCACACTGCAGCAGTGAAAAGCCAGCTGGAGGAAGGCCGCTGGGCAGTCGATTTCCACCATAGTGCGGAAAGTGGTGACGTCCAGACCAAAATCCTGCACGGGGGAAAGGAAGAAGAGTGAAGTTGGGTCCCCTGGGGCACCCCATAGCCCAGGGGACCTGGAACGACCTGGCTCCCATCCCCATGCGGACTGTGTGCCACCCAGGGCTGTGGACCTGGAAGGACCCCAGGTGGGGCACAAAAAGGGAACACTCTGGTGCCACCCCACACTGGGGTAAGGCCGGGGGATGCTGGGACACAGATGCCTCCTGCTCTCTGCCTGAATCCAACCGTCCCCTTCTCCCACCCAGGCTGACTATGGGCTCTAGGACAGGTTACTAGCAGAGACTATCCCTCCACAGGCAGCAAGTGGGACAGAGCAGCCCTGCCCTGACATCTTGGGGCAGCTCCTGCACATAGGGCTCCGCCAAACATAGGAGAATGGCCCCTCCTGTTTGATGAAGTCATCCTAGCCCCAGTGCTGCTGCCCACCACTCCCTCTACCTGTTCCCATCCCACAGAGTCACCTCAGTGCGGGGCAGGTAGTCAGGGTCAGCTGGTACACGAGCGATGGTCTCACACAGGATGATGCCGTATGCAAACACATCAGCCTGCAGAGAGTTGGGAGTCAGGGGAGCGCCCCACAGCCCTGATGTGCTCACCATTCTGCAAAGCCACAGCCCTCCTCTTCCCTGCAGAGCCACACCAGGGGCTCTGCCACCTCACCACCAGAGGGACACCCAGTTCCTTCCCTCTAGGTGTGCAAATGTCCCCAGGGCTGCAAACCACTGGCAGCATAAGCCTGGGTAAAGCCCCATGCAGGGCAGCCACAGAGCCTCACCTTCTCATTGTAGATCTCCCCACGCAGCACCTCGGGTGCCATCCAGTACGGGGAGCCCACCACGGCCAGCGGCTCCTTCTCGCTGCCCTCACTGGGGGACATGGTGGAGTATTAGGGGCTACATCAGTCGCCTGTCTGTCCAGCCTCCTCACACTCCACTGGCACAGCCCAAATCACCATCTCCATCTCCCATCCTGGGCTAACCCTCCACCATGAGCCCCACGAATTCATCTCTCCTCAGCCACACCATCCCCTTCTTCATCCCCTCCTATCCAGCCCCAAATGTGTCCATTTGTCCCACAAATCCCCACTGCTGTGGACCACCCCACCACCCCTTATCCCTGTCCTTTTAGCTGCATCACAAATATCCATCCCTCCTTAGCTCGTGCTACAAGTGGGCTGGAAACCCCCCACTCCAGCGATGGGCCAGATAGGTGGATGCTTCCCACGCACCTGTAGGTGGGGATCTTCTCCGCCAAGCCAAAGTCACCCACTACAGCTGTGTAGCCATTGGCCTCGCAGCGCACCAGGCAGTTCTGGGGGCACAGGAGGACTCCTGTCACACAACTGCACCCGCCCTGCCTCAACAGCCACTGCTCCCAGGATGCCAGGGCACAGCACAGCCTCCTGCTCCCCAGCCAGCCATGGCTGGGGCAGCCACGTGGGTGTGGGACAACAAGGGCAATTGGAGCATCCTGTACCTTGGAGGTGAGGTCTCGGTGGAAGATGCCCTTGGAGTGCAGGTAGCGTAGGCCACAGGCAATGTCGAGGGCCAGCTTGACACGCGTGGACCAGGAGAGGGGCACAGGGCTGTCCAGCAGCTGCTCCAGGTTCCCACCATTGATGTACTGATGGGAAGAGCCAGTCCATTGCATCACTGCATCCCCCCTCCCATAATGCTGGGTGCCCATCTCTCATCCTAATGCATCTTCCAACCACCCCACAGCACAGCCTCCCGGTAGACTTTGCCCGGTACATGTGCCACAGGCCAAGAGTGTGTTCCCATTGTCTCATCCCCACGCTTGCAGGAACCCCAAGATTCATGGCTGTTGCCACACTCTTACCTCTGTCAGTGCGTGCAGCTGTCCCTGGTGCACACACACCCCCATGAACCTGTGAGATAGAGGGGACCTGAGGGTGGCCGCAGCAGGCACCAGCCCCAGCAGCTAATCCAGTGTCAGCAGTAGCTCCAAACCCCCAGGCTAGGGAAAAAGGGGGCAATGGTGCCAGCAGCAGGGAAGCAGGTCCTACCTGAGGATGTTGGGGTGCGAGAGGCGGTTCATCAGCTGCACCTCCCTCAGCATGTTGCCCCGGTTGCTGGTCAGCTTGTTCATCTTCAGCACCATGATCTGCCCCGACTGGCGGTGCCGTACCTGGAGAGAGGTGCAGGGGAGGTTGAGCCCCACGTGCCTCCACAGCCCCTCTGCACCAGACTGCACCCAGCTTCCACCCCAGTCCTAGAGATAGGAGCTAAGCACCCCACACAGCCAAGGCACAGGGCAACCCAGGGACCACTAAGGCTAGGGAGGGCTCTCTCAGCACAGCAGCACCCTGAGGACTCCCAGTACTGATGACACATCCACATCCTTCCCAGGGCACCCTGCTTGTGACACTGCCCTGAGCTCCCAGAAGGACAACAACAGCCCCCATAAGCTGTGACCCCAGGCACGTGCAGGACTGGGGCGTGCCAAGGAGGGCTTTTACGGGTCAGCACCACACAGCCAGATCCCACTAGCATGGGGTGAAGAACAAAGGGGACACACTGCCCGTCCACACCAGCCCCAGGGGTGGCTGACGCTGCCCTAGTGCTTGACACCAGGCTGGCAGGGCACAGCGCTTTGAGGAGCTGTATATTTAGCTGGCCCCAGCCCCATGCTGTCATGCGAGCTGGGGGCCTGGTCCCCCGCCAAGAACAGCAGGTGGAGCGTGGCCAAGCACGGACACCCCGTGCATCTGCAGCTCCCTGGCATGTGCAGGGCAAGGGAAGAGCACGGGATATCCTGACCCAGCACTGCGCTGGGGGGGCCAAACCGGTGCTGAGGGTCCCCTCCTAAGCAGCTGCTGGGGGTGGGATGTGCCCCCACCCTGGAGCAGCAGCTGATCAGGGGGACATCCCAGTGTATCCCAGCTGCCCCCCAGCACACATGGAGTTGTGCACGGAGGCGCAAGCATTCCTCAGCGCTGCCGTCAGCTCCCTGCTCTTCTCCTTTTTAGTCAATGCTGGTTGAGGCTGCTGTGCTGGTGCCAGCCCCTGGCCTGCCTCACAACACCCCTCACCTCAGGGATTGCCTCCACAGGCAAAACACTGGGGACTGACTGGAGGCAGGATCCCCAACACCCCGCATCCTGCTCACAGCCTGGGCCCATCCCAGCAGGGAGCAGCATGCAGGTCCCTCCCGCATGCTGGGTCTGCCAGGGCTCTCTTCCTACACCACACCTGGCATTGCTTCAGGCGGCAGTTGTCCAGGGTGCACACCATGATGGGGATCTATCCACTACCAAATACCCAGGGTATGGGCAGCAGCTCCCCACTACCAAAGGGCTTGGGGAAAATGAGTGCTTTATGAAGATCCCTCTACACTTCTGTGTGCACCAGGTCCAAACCAGCCCTAGGAGGAGTGGAAGAGAGAGGCAGTAGCCATGCCAGTGCCCTGCCACCATCGGCTCATTGAGGGCACTGGAGAGGCTCTGAATAATTCAGCAGGCACCTGCCTGAGGGCACGGTGCTCCAGTTACACCTGCTCACCTCTGCCAGCCCCAGCCAGCCAGCACCCTTGACCCACGGACAGGGGCCACCTGGCAGCAGAGATCAGGATGGACCCCAGAAGAGTGACATTCCAGACAGTTGCCACTGTGGGTCCCCATCCTGGCACCCCACATGCTGCAGGGAGAAGGGAGGGTGCATTTCCCCATGGCTTTTGCTTGCTGAGCACTGGGCATGCTGAGCTCTTGGGCTCAGGGAGAGCATGTCACAGGATGATGGTACAGTGTCTGCCGTGCAGAACACCCAGAGTGCCTCATCAAATGGCACTCCAGGTCCTCCCTGTGCCCACTGCCCCGCCCACCCCATCAATCCCCTGCAGCACCTGGCACTGCTGCCAGCCCCATCCTGGTGCCCCAGGGCTCCTTGGCCACACTTCGATCCAGGGCAAGGGGTACTGCCACCCTACCCCACCACTGCTGTGTTACCACCACCCCATCCCTGACTGTGGAGCAGCTGGGGGCAGCACCAGACACAGAAACCCAGACAGGCTTTGGTGCAGGTTTTAAGGAGGGGGCCTGCCTGACCACAGTGGGGTGGGTAGAGTCTCCCTCAGTTCCTCCAGCTCCCCACGGGAACCAAGGAAGCCAGAGCCCAGACAAAGCCAGCGGGACCCCCAACCCTGCCAAGTCTCTGGCTCTTGGTGCCCAGCAAAACACATCACTCCTGACCCAGCGATCCTGGCGGCAGTGCTTCCTTCCCTTCCCACGCTATGTGGGGCTGGCAGGACTGGCTCGGTCAGTTTGGCTGCCACTGGCAGCTGGCAGACGGCAGGACCCAGCTCCGTGGTGCGGGCAGGCTCATGCCCGCCAGGACGGCTGTGGGTGGCAAGGCTCCCGGCGCCACGCGCCCACGCTGGGAATGCCGTGTGGCACGCACAGCGCTGGCACTTGGTGGCCATGTGCCCTGGGCCTGGCCAGTTCCTCCACAGCAGCAGCGTCCCTGCATCAGGGAGCAGCGTCTGAGTGGGCATCAGCTCAGCCCTGCAAAGCGAGGATGTGCCTGTGGCTTAATCCCTCATTAAAAAGCCACCTGCCATTGGAATAGGCTGGGCGAGGTCTGAGAGCAGCCATGTGGTGTCGGACACCTTAAGACTGGAGGAACAGGGAAGGAAAGGTCTGGTGAAAGCCCCTTCCTCAGGAATTATCCCAGGCATCCCAGGAGCCCCTGGTCAGCACAGCCCTGCCTCGATGTCCTTTTCTGTGACTCCATTCCAAGGGTCATTTATTCCACTCCAGGGGTCACACACCCATGGGACACAACATCCTTGAGGGTGTCCAGTGCCCTGAGCTCATTTGTGAGGCCCTGTCCTGCCATCTTCCCTGCACGCTTCACGGCTCAAGTCTAGCCCATACCCGGGACAGCACCTAAGAAGTTATGTTCCCTTGGCCTTCCCATGGCATGCCACATGCACTGGCCAATTTACCCAGTCTGCCCAGGTGTTAGTACCAGCCCAGTGCCCTGGCTGCCCTCTGGAAGCAGACGTAGCAGAGAAGTGCACAAGCCACAACCCCAGTGAGGAGTAAGTGCCTCACAAAGTGGGTTTCCTCCCTCTCTGACATCCAGGGAAGGCAGTGGGCAGCAGAGCCTCCCTGCGCAGGACCAGGGAGGCGTCCCCTCTTGCCTCTCTCATGCACTCTGGCATGGTGCCCAGGAATCCCAGCACATTCCCCAGAGCTGAGCTCAGCTGGGCAGCCATGCTGGGCTGCAGGGAGAGGACAAGCCACTTTGTCCCCCACCCAGGAAAAAGGCAAGACCTTGCCTCTCACCGACACTCCCTGGCATCCCACACGGCCCATCCATTGGGCACTTCATTGGGTACCACCAAGCCAGGGTGCCGTGGCATGTTGGGTCCCCATCCCATCTGTCACCAGCATGCAGGGCTGGGGGATGGGACGGGCTGGCTGCGGCCCCAGCCTGGGCACAAGGGATCTGAGCTCTTTTAACAGCGGAAATTAGAGTCTTATTTAAAGAGCATGCTAATCAGAGTGAGCAGACGGCCTGCTCCCTCCCCACAGCCGGCACTCCCGTCTAGACATGGGGAAAAGCTTCCCTGGCACCTCCCCACCCAGAGGTCTCAGCAGCCAGAGCCCCCCTGCACCCTGTGCTAGGGACAGGCTGGCACACAGCCCCACTCTTTGCATGTTCCCTTGCTCCCTGCCCCACACAGGCAAGGCACAGTCACATAGGGACACCATCCCGTAATCCCTCACCAACGAGAGTCCTGCAGAGAAAGACGGAATGGCAGGTAAGGAAGCTGCCAATGCCACTGGTAATCCCACAGCTACCTGCAACAGCTGCAGGAGCACCTGGGAATCCCAATAACACAACTGGGTGGGATCGGAAGACCTGCTCATCGTAAGGAAAAGCCAGAATCAGTCAGGACAGACTTCCTCCGAGGAAGTGAAAGAGTCAGTGCACACAGCACCTGCTCCTGGAGAAAGTTTGAGCATCAGCAGCCCCCACCTCCTGTGCTCCCAGGAGCAGCACCATGGGCCCACCAGAAGCCAGGGCAGTGCCGGTGTCGCATCGTGGTGGCAAATTATTGCCAGAGCACACCCCATGACAGAGCAGGAGAGGTGCCAGCAGGTCTCCAGCCAGCCAGCACAACACATTTGCAGTGCCCGGGACTTCTGAGCGGCAATAATGGGGCCAGGGCTGCTCCTGGCCTTGCCACAGCTGCCTGACCTTGGCAAATTCACCTCCTTCCTGCCTGCCTTAGTTTACCCATCTGTGTTGTGCTGCTTCACTCTGCTCCCTAAAACAAGGCAGATGATGGGCATCTAATAAGAGGGAGGGAGTTGTGCTGTTAGTTGCACTGGAAAATTGGGACTAAATAGAAAATCCCAAAGGTTGGAGAAGACGTGAGCAGAGAGGGGTGGGTGTCAGTGATGCCAAAATCCACTCCTGAGTTCTGTTGACGCTGAGAGTTGCTAATCCACACAGACACAGACACACACACACACACACACACACACACACAGAGGGTACCGTGGAAATGGGGTGCTGGGCAGAACATCACCACAGGGCTGCACCTTGGGAAGCAGCATCTCCAAGAGGATATGCAATATCAGGCCATAAGGTGCATATTTGGATGGGTGAAGACCTCTGGATACAGCCCCTAGGATGCTGCCCATAGCTCCTGTGTCTGCTGCAGACAGTACATAGAAAAGTAAGAGAGGGATGTGGGGAAGAGATCCAACAGTGGTTTAAGGGCTGAAGAAAATGCCTGGCACAAATACACCTGGCTCAGCCTGCTCAGTCTATTGGAAGTGGAGAGGTGGCTTCCTGCAATGTCTGTGTATCTGAGAAAATGGGGGGCTAGTGCCTCTGAAGTCACACAGGGAAAGGCAATGAGAACCAGCTGCTCCAGAGGAAAACTGCCTTGCTCTGCAGCACAGTGGGGAACCACGAACAAGCGCCAGCTTCTCATCACTGGTGTCTTCTGTTTGCTCTGGACAGCCTTTCTGAAAAAAGTGCTTGGCTGGAGCAGGATAAGGCTCAGCAGAGGGGCTAGCTTGGGACACAAGGACATGGACACACTGAACCCCTTGGTTTTAATGCTGAGAAGATAGTCAGATACTTCTGCTGGTACCCCAGCACCCTGTCTGGCCCTGGCTCGGCTGCACACCATGGCCCAGCTACCTGCTCAGGGGCAGAGATGTCCAGGTTCCCTCTCTGTCCCTGACGCCCACCAAGGCTGGAATGAGGCAGGACCCAGCAGCCATACAGACGAGGGAGATTCAAGTGCCCACAGCCTTCGAAAGCTACAGTAGGAACAAGGGAGGTGGGAGGAAAATGGGTACTGGGCTGCCCTGCCAAGCTCCATCCTCCTCACAAGCTCAGGTGGCCAAACCCCAGCTCAGATCCCAGGCCTGCCCCACCATCCTGCTGTGCTCTTGGACTCAACCCACTGCACGAGCACAAAGCCCCATCTGGCCCCCTCCTGCTCCTGCTTCCTCGCCATCATGCACACACATCGACTCCTGCTCCTGATACTGCTCCCACCCCTCAACCTCTGCCAGTCCCACAAATCCTACATGCAAGTGGCCACACAAGAACATGACCAACATGTGGGAGAAGGAGCGTTTTGTGGCTCCCACAGAGCCTGGGAAAAAAACAGCAAGGCAAGAAGAGACCATGGCCTGGCTGAGACACGGGAGCATCCATTATTAAAGAGCCGTATCCATGCCTGACATTATTAAATGCCTCCCTCCGCTTGGAAGTGCTGCTGTGTGCTCCAAGCCAGAGATCAATAGCAGGAACCCAGCCAGCAGAGAGGTCATGGCTTAGCGGGGAGCTCCAGGAGGGAGCAGGGAGGAGAGGGACCCCTCTGCACACCTTCCATAGTCCCTTGCAGGACGCCTCTCCAGTGGCTGCAGAAAAGCCAGGTTTCAGGTCTCCCTGACAATGGCAGAGCTGGAGAGGGACCCCAGAGTCCTGCTGGGATGTGGATGCCCAGCTGTGCTGCATGTGTGAGTGTGGTCCCATGCAAAGGACCAGTGCACTGCTGCTTGTGATCCCAGTGACTGTGGTGGGGGGTGGGGGAGGTTGCGCCCAGCCCGAAGCAGCTCTTTGACGGGCATGAAGCCACTGGAAGCCCTGCTTAAAGGTGATCCTTGCTCGATGGCTTAGGGTACCTCAAGTGATGCCGAGGCTGAAAACAACACATGCACACACCTCCTTTCTGACAGGAGAGGTGGCAGTGGCATCCAGGCAAGGCACAGCCCCTCGGCCCGGACAGCACTGCGTGTGGGCTGGCAGGGTACTATCACCAAGCATCTCTGCCACACTGTTGGGACCCTGAGCTCCCCATCAGAACTCATACACCCCCAACCAGAGTGTTGGCCACACACAGGCATCCCCACCCTGACAGTCCCAGAGAGGCTGGAGGACAAAGGCAGCTCTGGGGTCCCAGCCAGGGGCTGATCCTGTGCTGCTCTACACCATCACAGCCCTCTCCCACAGCCGGACACCTTCATGAGGCTCTGGTGGGGCACCCCGCACATCCACCTGCCCAGAGCTGGATGGAGCAGGCCTGGGAATGCCGGACATCACCTTGGAGTGGCTGCGAATGCTGCCTGGATCCCCTGCCACAAGCACACCCAAGGCCCGGCGGGTTCGGGTCTCCAGGTTTTTGACAGCGGTCCCTGGGGCTGTGAATATCGACATCCCACCCGTGACCCGACCACCCTTGCCCCCCCGCCCGCAACCCACGGCGCAGCGCCCCGGCTCAGCCTCCCCGGCTGTAAACAGAGCCGGCGCTCCCCTCCCCCTGCTCGGAGGGATGGAGCCACAACGCCCCGGCCGGGACGGCGCTCCCGGAGGACTCCCTCCCCCAGTCCCCGCCGCACGGCACCGCCTCGCACGCCCCCCGGCCTCGCCCGGCCGCCGGGGCTGCAGGGGGGGCACACAGACCCCCGCCGAGGGCGCGGGCGGGCGCCGCGCTCCCGGGGGATGCCCGATCCCGGCGGGATGCCCCCGCGGACCGCCACCGCCGCTCCCGCCCCGCACACCTTGAAGACCTCGGAGAAGAAGCCGGCCCCTATCTTCTCGCAGTAGAAGTCGTCGATGCGCGCCAGGGTGGAGACGGCGCTGCGCAGCGCCCGGTACGAGGAGGGCCGCAGCCGCCCGCAGCCCGGCCACGGCCCCGCCGCCTCCCCTTCGCCCTCGCTGGGCCGCCGCGGCAGCTTGTCCCATTCCATGTCGATCCCGCCGAGCACCCCCAGCGCCATTCACATCCCAGCCCGGGCGGCCCCGCGGCCGGGGCGCCGCCGCCCTCCCGGCGCCCGCGGCGATGCTACAGGCGGCGGCGGCGGCGGCGGCGGCGGCGGAGTGGGGCGGGCGGCGCGCCGGGGCGCTCCGCGCTCATGGCCCGGCGGCGGCGGCGCCCCCACGACCCCCGGCGCGGCCCGGCGCTGCGCCTACACCGCCCCGATCGCTGGCACCGGCGGGGCGGCGCCGGGGCGGGGACAGCTCTTAACTCCTTGGGACCCGCCGCCCTACCGGAGACAACACCCCTGCCCCGGCGGGCAGAGCCGGGTCCCGCACGCTCAGGTGTCGGCGTCCGCCAGCAGAAGCTCCTGGTCGGTGCCGAGCGGGCATCTCCCTGGCGTCAGGGTGAGCTGTGAGGTCCCGGAGCACGGCTTGGGCAGACCCCATGGACAGAGGGGTCTGACCGTCCCCTGTCTTTGGGTGCGCCCTGCAGGCGTGGGACTCTTCCTGCCCTGGGTCCCACCAGGATGCACAGTGTAAATGCGGGGCTTACTTTCTCCCCTGGGCCCTGCCCGGATGCCCCTTGTAGCTGCGGGGCTCTCTTTGTCCTCATAACACCCAGTCCCTGATGTACAGATAAAAGCCGTGGGGATCTGATCCCATCTCCCCATATATTCGGCCCCACCCCATACAGTGTCGTGAGTCCAGCTCCCCCATACAAGCAGCGTGTGCCGGGATGAACCGCAGTCATCAGGGGCTCGAACAGGCTCATACAGGCTCGTCTCTCTCCACACAGCCTGTGCTGGATGAATGCTGTGGGCGTGGGGCTCTGATTCTCCCTCTGCACTCATTCCATACTGGATGGTGTCCTAATGCTGGTGGGATCTGTCCTCCGGAGCAGGGAAGTGCTCAGTGCTCTCAGTGAAAGCATGCCCGGTGCCAGTTGCAGCCCTTTGCATTTCTCTCGTTCCTGATATCTTCCACTTCTCCCATTTCCTTCTGTTTCCTGCTCGCCTCCCCCCCCCCCCCCCAAGCCTTTTGCCTGCTCTGAGGCTCATCTGTCCCATCCTTTCTGCCCAGGGACTCTCTGCAGCTGGATCTGCCTTTGCTCACTCTCACACATTTTGCTGACACTCTCCTTGGCATCCACCTGACTGTGATGGCCCAGCCCTGCCCCAGTCACCTCCCTGGCCACTGACAAAACCCTGACTCCTCAGCTCCCCCCAAACTGCTCTGCTCCACAGCTCTTTCCTTGTGTGGTAGGACTGGCTCCACATGCCCTGCACCGCTCTAGGTGCTTTCCCTGCTGCCAAAAGCAGCCACATACAGTATATCCATTTTTTGGCCAGTGCTCAACTCCAGGCGCCACCACGCACAGCAAAAACACCATGGACCATGAGCCCTGGGTTTTCCTCCTTGTCCCAGGAGGGAGAATAACCCTGTGGGCTAGAGCAGGAAAACTGAGCCTCTGACTTATTTATAGTGGGAACAGCACCCTGCCCCACCCCACTAGAAATTCATGGTATTTCTACTCTTCCTGTTCTGCAGAAGGGAGTGGGATAGTGGAGAGCAAGTGTCCTACATGTAGGAAGGCAGAGCCTGGCGGCAGGTCTCTGCCAGTCCCAATATCACAGCCATCCCTTGCCTTACCAGTACTGCTTCAGCCTGCCAGGGTGAAGGATGACATGTGCCAGGGAGGCATTGCAGCCATGGGGTTACCATGGTGTGAAAGAGGACACATTTTAGGGCTTCCCAGGCCTCTGCAGCCTGACACAATGACAGGAGCAGCTTCATGGGTGAAAGAAGAGACAAGCATCTCCCTGTGGAGATGGGAGGCTGCAGCCTGTGCCCTCCCAGCCTGGTAGCCATCTGGCTGCTTCTCCTGCCTGCCTGGGCTCAGCCCTGGTACCTGAAAGCTGCTGCACCCACACACCAGTGACCAGCTCCTTAATGGTGTGGGAAGCCACTCAGAGGAGCAAAGCCAGCAGGCCGGGGCAACGAGGAGAGCCTCTCCCTGTCAGTTGAGTGTGGCAGCTCCCTGAGGGTCAAGGCACCACAGCAGAGATGGGGAGTCCTGGTAAGGCATCTTGCAGAGAGAAACTCAGGACCACTGCCTGTTCAGAGCTCCTGCTGCTCACAAGTGACTGGGTTTACATCCAATTAAGTTGTAATGGATAAATTAAAGCCCTGGAGATAGCTCTGACTGTGGAAATTACTGCTGCAGGATTTGCAGTCCCTTCTCTCATCAGCTTTGTTAACTCTACTGTGCTATTTCCACGACGCTCTGCTCCTGCCTGACACAGCAGGGCTGAACTGAGACATGGCTAAAAGTCTCCGGTGCCCCAAATCCCTCCCATGGTGCAGACAAGTACACTCTGGGCAGCTGGATGCAAAGTCAGGCGGGGCTGAGCCTGCAGCAAACCCTGAATTAAGCTCCTCAATCCCTGGTGAGGAAGAACGTAAAGGAGGTCTCCCTGGCTGTGCTCTGCTCACGTGGATCTGCAGGGGGGAGGAGAGGGGGGCTTTGTCCTCTTTGCCCTTCTCCTTCTGGTCTCTGCACTCTTCCTCTCTCATGGGAAGAAGGCTCAGAGATTAATAAACATCTTCACCCTGCCTTCGGGGAGTGGTGCATCACCCAGGCAGAACAGGGATGAGAGCCTTCAAACAGGCTGGGGAGGCTGGAGCTGGAGAAATGCAGGGATGTCCTGTGAGGATCACGGCACACTACAGCTGTGGTGTGGCCAGGCTGTGGGCAGGGCAGGTACGGATGCAAGGGGGTTCCACACAGAAAACCTGGTCCTTACTACACCCCTCCTCTATTCCACACCAGCACCTGTGGTACCACTGTCCTTGCGGGTTGGGATCAGCCAACAGTAACCCATCCTGACCAAAGGCTTATGCTGCTCAGAGCCCTGGAGCCAGAACTGGTGCCATTCCCTCCTCTGCACCCATGTGTGAGAGCCCATCCATACCTGAGGCTCCTTCTCTGCAAATACTCTGAAAAATCAATGACTGCTGTGGGGCTCAGGGGTGGCTGCAGGGGGTATGTGAAGCTATGCCAGAACAGGCACGAGGCTTCATTGCAGGAGGATTTTCTAACCTGGAGGGACTGTGCAAACACAGAGACGGGCAGAACAAAGAGCATCGACTGGCTCAAATATCTCCCTTTGGTGTTTGCCTCCATAATGTGGGTGCAGTCTCCAGGTCCCAGGTGTCCTCTCTCCTCTCCCAGAAAACCTTTGCTCTTTTCCCATGTTAACACACATCACCAGACCGATCTTTGCATCTGCCCACCATGTCCTGCATGTTCCCTCCCTCCTCTATGAGAGGACTGGTCCCTGACAAACATCTCCATGTCTTCCCTGTAAGAAGCAGGAAAGTAGGGGCACAGCAGGGGTTGTTACAACCTGTTAGAAGGCCTGGTCAGTTCGAGGAGCCTGGAGTACATGGGGTAAGGTCTCAGCGCCAGCCTGGTGGTTCCCAACAGCACATAGCACAGGTGATGCAGCAGGACTACATTTCCCAGAGCACTGTGTGCTGCCGAGCCCGGCAGGGCCATGCATGTTCCACACCCAGCACCACGGCTGAAGGCTGCAGCTGCCAGCAGGGTCTGGTAAGGTCCCTGCTGTGCAGGCATATTGCTGTGCCCCTATTCCCCTCCCTGTCGCTCCAGCTGCAAAGCCAATGCAGGGCTGCCTGCAGTGTGAGAGCTGCAAATATTTGTTGTGTCATTAATATTCTTGGAGCGGAGTCAGCACAGCACCTGGCAGCGTTTGTTTGCTGCCTCCTGTTATCTCCTGTGGATGTTTCTCATGCCTGGGTCCCAGTGCCGTGGCATCTATAGAAGCAGTATCCACATGCCATCCCTGTCTCTTGATGGTGGGCCTTGATTTCAGCTCCCAGCTCTGCTTTTCCTCAAAAAAGCCCTAGCACCCATGCCAGGGGGACACTGGTGCCTGAATGCAGCTGTGTGCCTGCTGGAAGTCCCATGGACAGTGATACTGAAAACATAAAGAACACTGCTAAAACGAAACCAGCCACCATCTCTGAAAAGGAGGGGAGGCAGCTCTGGCTGTGCCTGCACTACCTGTGTCCCATGATGACATGACATGAAGCCATGTGAGCATAACTACATAAAAACACAGAATAGTTTGAGTTGATAGGGACCTTAAAGATCATCTCATTCCAACCCTTCTGCCATGGGTCAGGACACCTCTCACTAGACAGGTTGCTCCAAGCCCCATCCAACCTGACCTTGAACACTGCCAGGGTTGGCGTGTACACAACTTCTCCAGGTCACCTGTTCCAGTGCCTCATCACCCCCACAGTAAAGAATTTTTTCCTAACATCAAATCTAAACCTACCCTCTTTCAGTTTGAAGCCATTCCCCCTCATCCTATCACCACAGTTCCTGATGAGAGTCCCTCTCTAGTTTCCTTTTAGGCCCCCTTCAGATACTGGAAGTTGCTGTGATGTGTCCACACAACCTCTTCTCCAGCTTTCTCAGCCTATCTTCATAGGGAAGGTGCTCTAGTTCCCTTATCAACTTCATGGAGCTCCTCTGGACTTGCTCCAGCAGTTCCATGTCCACATTCTTGCAGTGAACCAGCACTACAGGTAGCTGCACAGGTCATCAGGAGCTGGTCACCTCCTGCTGAAGAGGTAGGGGCAATGCTTACCTCTCTGGCATCCCCCACCTTGCTCCTGAGCCAGCCTAGGCAGCTTATCTCATACCACCTGCCATGCTCCCATCCTTCAAGACTGCCCAGCAGATAACAGGGCTGCTCTTTGTCCTCTTGGCTGGGACTTGGGAAATGGGACTCTCAGCAGCCCCACATTCATCCCAGGAGGCTTTGTCAGCCTTCCTCCATCTCCTGCATCTTGCTGGGCTATTAGTAATATTCCCCAGCCACACTGCAGCATACCTGAAGGGCTTGTGGTTCTGCCAGATGTTAGGCAGGATCAGAGATACCAAGAACCTGGAGAGATTGCAGTGATGGGACAAGAGGGACCTTAGCAGAGCAGGCCTGGGGCTAGCCCTGGATGAAGTGGTGCCTGTGACCCATTGGAGGAGTAAAGGTGTCCTGGTTTTGTCTGTGATAGAGTTTGTTTTCTCCCTAGCTGCTGTTTCAGTGCTGTGGTTTGGATTCAGCATGGGAATAATGTTGCTAACACATACATGTTTCAGTTATTGCTCACTAGTTGCTGTGGTTAAACCCTGACAGCAGGGCAGCAAGAGCCTTCACCGTGGTTCATTGCTGCCCTTTGATCTGCACGGTTTGATGTTGCTGCAGGGAGGAACTCAGAAGCAGCATAGCAATGTGTCGGGAAAGGCCAGTGAGGGTATGCATAGCTCAGCATAGTGCCTGCCAAAGACCCTACAGAACACACCCATGCTCACAGTCCACCCCAGAGACCCTGCACTGACAAACCAGCATCCTTATTCTTGCCTTGGCTTCCTTACCAACCCCAGAGATGGCAAAAAGGAAAGCAATGCTGAAGAACTATTCCTCTGTGAGCATCGAGCTTCTGTTCAAGAAGGGCACATCCCACCCCAGCCACAGCAGCATGGGTGAGAGAGATGCTCCCAGTCCCTTCTGTTCTCCTGCCCACAGGTAGAGACTGTGGAGCCCTGCTTCTTCTCCCAGATGCCCAAGCAAGAGGTGGGTGCTGCAAGGGGCTCCCCACCCTCGAGCCAGTGCTCACTCAGGCTATACCTCTCTGAGTAACACCTCAGCCTGACTACGGTCCTGTAGTCATCCACACCACACAGTTTTGTTCCCCTGCACAGCTTTAGCCTGTGCTAATGGGGCAGGTTTGAGGGAGGCCCTGGGTTAGGGTAATTCTCACAAACAAACATGGACATGGGCACATCCAGGCAGAGAATTTAGCCTGTCTTCCTGAGACTGCTGTCTTCCCCTTCCACTTTCTCTCTCTGTGCTGGGGCACAGAGGAGCACCGTGACCATGCTGGGGTCGGGATGCCCATGGGAGCCCTTCCCCTGGAGGTCACCATTGCCACACCCACGTGTGGGCAGTGATGCTCTGTCCAGGTGTTGGAGGAGCTGAGAAGTTCTCTGTGCACCAGAAAACTGGGAGCTTCCTGTGACTGGAGGCACTTTCTAGCTCTTTTCCATATCCTTATGCCCTATCCAGACCCTGTCCAGGCAGGACAGTCTGAGGCAGCCCAGGCTGGAGCACAGCCCAGCACTGAGAGGGAAGGCAGCTGCGCTGTGTCTGCCATGGAAGTCGCTGTGGTGCCGCCGCTTGCAGCCAACTCAATCACAGCCCTTTATTACTTCCCCCAGCTGTTGAAAATCTCACTGGGTTCAGTGAGCTCCATGAGCAGGGCTGCCAACCTTCCCCATCCCCTGTCTTCTCCCATGAGTCAAGGTGCCCTGACTGCCAAGGAAGTGCGTCAGCCTGTTCCACGGGGCCCAGGACGAGAAACCTTCCCGCACCCCAACATACAGAGATGAATCTGGCATAGACAAGTGTGCTGGGATCTTCCACAGGGACAAAGGCAAGGGAAGGAGGTGTGTTGTTTCTAAGCAGGGACATCTCTACAGCACAACAGAGCGAGGGAGCAGGGCTGTCTACACACAGCAGCCTTGTACCCCACAGTGGGTCAAAAATGAGGAAGGAGAGTGTCTGTGTTAGTGAGGCTGATGGTCCCAGGCCAGCAGCAGCACAAGCAAAGGACACTTGAGCCAGGACAAGTGGTGGCAGGTGGGATATCTGCTGGCCCTAGCACAGGGCAGAACTGAGACAAATGGGGCAGGGCTTTGATCCTGCTGTGCCCTGCATGCTGGAGCCTGGATTCATTAGTACATTTGATTACTGTGACCTAATTTCTGTCCACCTGTGTCATGGGTGGCTGGTCACCCCACCCCACGGAGCCCTTGTTCTACAGTGCCTGATTGCACCAGCGCTGGATTAACTGGTCTCTGGAGGGTAATTACAGCCAAGAGACACCGGCTGCTGCAGGCTGTGGGTGAGCCAAGTGTGTCACCACCAGCACAGCACCTGGCACGTAAGTCACACCATGACGCATGGCCAGCCTTTCCCTATGGGTCATTCAGGAACATCTGTGTGGGTGCCCTGTAGCGCAGACTTTCTTGAAGAAGGACCACCACTGGCATTGTTGGTTTTTCTGCTGGCCAAGGGGCATGGGGTTTCCCACAGGAAGTTGCTGCATGAGGTAGGACCTTCCTTTGTCCTGCAGGTCAGCTGTTACACCATTGTAGGTCTGCTTGAGATCTTCCCCTTGAATTGCTCTTGGGTTGGAACACATGTGACTTTATGCACATATTTATACAACAAAGGGCAGCTGCTCTCCAGACTCCGGGCACTGTGCCATCCACACCACTCACACTGACTTACCAGGACACAGTGACCTCCTCCCTCCTTCTACCCCACCTGCCCAGCCTCTGTGGGGAGCAGGATCATGCCACAGCAAGCCTTGGTCAGGGGCTGAAGACTGGGGAAGGCAGCAGGCCCCTGGGGGTTTGCAGGGCCACACTCTGAGGAGTGAGTGGGAACTCAGCCCAGACCTTGGCTTTCCTGTGTCCTGTGTGTGCAGGAAGCTGCTCTGGGGAGGATGGCGCTCTGCTGATAGCAACTGCATGGTCAGGACACGGACAGGCATCCTGGGATGGGGCAGGCAGGAGCAGTGCCAGCTCAGGGTCCCCGTGGCAGCTGTGATGCCTCCTGCAATGGTGCATGGGGCTGTGCAGGACAGGGGGGCTGGACAGGGGGGCAGGACAATGGGGCTGTTCAGCCCCCAGAAGACCAGATAACACCACCAGCTGTGCCACTTTTCCCCCTCCACCAGGCCACTGGCTCCACTTCACTGGCAAAACCACTGCTTGGCTTTTCTTCCCTATTCATCTGGTTCCTTCCAGTGTCAGTATATTTTGGGGACTTCTCTATTCTGAGCTACCCTGGGTGGCATAGGTGGTTCCTAGGATTTCCTTTTCTCTAGAAGGTGTACAGGCTGATAAGTGTAAAGGGGAAGTACCAAGCTCTTTATTCAAGACTCATGTGTGGAAGGAGAGGCTCATGGCTCCATCAAACACCTGCACTCCACCAGCTGCCTGTGAAAGAGAACTCTGACAAGTAGGGTCAGCACAGGGGGTTGGGTGGAGCATTCAAATGGGAGCAATGCAGAGGGGGTTGAGTAAT
The DNA here is from genome assembly GCF_003031625.1 of Empidonax traillii. NCBI lineage: Eukaryota > Metazoa > Chordata > Aves > Passeriformes > Tyrannidae > Empidonax > Empidonax traillii. The sequence goes on along the minus strand of NW_020955219.1, from coordinate 998,085 downwards.
GGAGGAGCTGCAGAGTGAAGGTTTTGTCAAGGAGAATAGAGAGCTGCTCCATGCAGGCAGTGGGAGGGACCACTGGCACAACATGCCACCCCAGAGCAGATGGCAGGATGTAGCTATAAAGCACTGGGACAGAAAGAGCAGGCCAGGAGCTCCCAACTTGCTGCAAAGAGCCTTCAGGTATCAGGGTCTGGGGGGAAGTTAGTCTGATGTGAAATACTCCTCCAAACCTTAAAATTCCCAGCTCCTGGGTTTAGCCACGTTCCCTGCCCAAGAACCAGAGTGGGATGCCCTGAGGATGGCCCTGGGGATGCAAACAGGAATGGCTGAACTAGATGTGGAATTGCTCGGATGTTAGAGCTGGAAACCCCATTTCTGAGCACATCTTTCTCAGCTAAAAGGCAGCATCCCGTGCCCCCTCCAACCTTGCTCCACTCTGCTCCCAGCCGTGAGTTGCTTATGTCCAATTTCAAGTTCTAAAAATACTTTTCTGGGCAGACAGCAAGTGTGTGGTCAAACAGGAGGGGCTGGCAGTCCAGGCATGAAGGGAAGTCGGGGTGTATTTGGGATTGGTGTGGGCTGCAGCACAAAGCCAGGTGTGCCTGGGTGGGCTGGGTGGGGGCAGTAGGCTGGTAGCTTTTGCAGAGGGATATGCATCAAAGCAGCAGTGCCAGGGCAGAGTCTTGCTTGCCTTGGGTCTGTGCTTGTGTGGAGAAGGCCATGCGGGGAGTGGGGGAATGAGCAGACGGACTCAGAGAGGTGGGGAAATGCTCACTGGGGAGAACAGGCAGAGAAGGTCGTGCTCCCTCCTCTGGGAAGAGGTGATGTAGCAGTCAGAGCAAAGGGAAGGGATGGTTATCCACCCCCCCAGCACCTGCCACTGCTCTGCCCAGCACTAGAAATGCCCTCTGGAAAAGCTGCACCATTTTGGGCTGTCACAGCTCTGTTCTCAGCTCACCTGTCCTGGGTCAGACCTGGCAGTTCCATAAGCCACCTTGGGAGCAAGAGATGGAAGCCTTGGGTGACCAGTGCCACAAGAGTGACTCCCTGCCCCTGCTGCTCTCACCAACTGTGTGACAGCAATACCATCCCTCTCTCAGGCCAGCACAGCTCCCTGAAGACCTTTAAGATGTTTTGTTGGGTCCAAGGCAATAATGATACTGCTCATGACCAGGCTGTCACTTTGGAGGGATCCTTTTGCACTCTGGCACTACTTACCTGCCTTCTCCATGAGTCTGAGAGGTCTGTGTTCTACTGTCATTTTGGGGAAGGGGCTGGAGGCTTCCTAATTTCAGGGTGGCACAATGCATGGTCCATTGTCCCATTGATGGCACTGCAAGACTCCAAACCCCTATGGAAGAAGCTTCAGGCTTGATGGGATTGGGAAGGTTGCTGGAAGGTGAGGAAGAGCTCACAGCACGGTTTGAGGCTGGGCTCTAGCTGAGATCCTGTGGACATTTTCCAGTTCTCCCTGCCAGAAGAGCCTCTACACTCTGGCAGCTCAGACTGAAGCCCTAAATAAAGTAGACTCTGCATCCTGGAGAGAAAGCAGCAGCATGTGGGGAACCAATCCCCCAGCTCACATGGGGTCATGTACTGGTGCTGTGCAGGGATCAGACCCCTGTCTGGCCTTCCCAAGGCTAGATCTGACTTGGTTTCTCTCCTCAGACCTGATCCTGGCCCACCACCTGGGATGACATCCCAGCCTGGCCTCAGCCCACCATGTCTGATGAGCTATAGGTACATCTTGAACTGACCTCCCCTGGGGACAGCTATGGTCTAGGAGTGAGTATAGGACCCAAATATACTTCTCTTATTTTTGAGTTCTGACACAGGAATAGACTTTACTGTAGCAGCACACAGTGACTATGTTAGTAGCTTTCACAAAGCCTGATCCTCAAAAGCCACAGCTACTTCTCCTTTACTTGTGGTTTTGTGGATGATTTTGAGCCCTCAATGTTCTTCTCTATCAGAAATAAAACTGATTGTAAATTGCAGATGGTTTGTGTTTTTCTCTCTTCAGTTCAAAATCTGAGTCCTCTTAGTTCTAATTGAATGGACCTTCAGGAAACAGCCCTTCAGTCACATTTACAGTCGTCAATCAGCCTCACGAGGGAAGTAGTGTGGCTGGCAAAAATGTACACATTTGCTGAGCTCTGTAGCAGGATATCTGTATTATAAAGCATCTGTGATGTGTTGAGATCAGTCTGTCAGACTCAGTCCTGCTGCGTGGGCTGGAGTGGCGTACGCAGAGTGTGCGCAGCCCACATGTGATGTGCTCTTGAGAGCTCAGTGAGTGGTCTCATGGATCACCTCCTGTTGATCATGCCATGCCGAGTTTGGATTCATGAGCTGTTGTGTGCCTTGATAATCCCTTGGAAAGCTTCTCTCATTTGAACTCCGCTGTGCGATTCCCAGTCAGGCATCGCCAGCTGAAGTAGCAGCTCCAAAGTTAGACTGTGAAGAGTGAGGCATAGGGCTGAGTGTGCTGGCTTCCAGTATTTCTTCAGCATTTTCCTAGTGGATGCTATACTCCAAGACAACAAATCTCATAACATGGTAACTTTCTTGGGAGGAAGAGGCCAAACACAGATTGCCAGGCCTCAGTGCATTTCAGGACAGGGGAAAAGAAATAATCACATAAGCTGCAATGGGAAGCCTGCTGTGCCACATGTGAATTTTTGAAGCTTGGCTGTTTAATTTCACTGGTTTTGCTTCTTTCATATGCCAGAGAGAGGCAGCAAGAGCATCTCTGTCTAACTCTGGGATTTTATAGTGAGTGCTGGCTGTGGTCACTCTTCTGGGTGCTTGCACCACTGCTGACTGTACAGGGCCAAGAAAAGCCTGGTTCCCAAAGCACAGGGATCTGAAAATGAAACAGGAAAGACATGACTTAGTGCTGCTGCTTGTCTTGCTGCAAGTTTGCTGAAAAACTTTACCCAATTAACCTCACTGTATGAACCATGGCTGGACTTGAAGTACTGATGTTCCCTAATGGATCTTAGGAGAGATCTAGTTTACAGAACCCCTCAGTTGCTGCTTTACTGGAGCAATACAAATAGATACACCAAGCACTGTCCTACTGATGGTGGTTCCCTGGAGAGGGTCTGCCCTGGAGCTCTGGGCCAACCAGTCCCACCTTGGTGGTGAAAAGCACCCTGCGTGACAGCACCCATGCCCAGAATGCTGGACCATAAGGCAATTGTGCTCCTCTGTCCAGAGAAACACAGACACAGAGAGAGGCTGTGTGAGAAAGAGATGCTGCCCAGGAGAGCTGCCAGAGCACAGGGAGCTAGGACTCATGGAAGCTTGAGGCCATGCAACAGTGCGTGAGCTGGAAAGGCACCCAGAGAAGAGCTTGGTGGTGACATCTGCAGCAACAGGAGACTGGGGGAGCAAGAGTGACCAGTCTTGGGGTTACAGACCAAAATGAAGAGCACTCCAAAAATTTTCTCCCATACTCAAAGACCCTGTCTGATCTCAGCTGTGACAGGAACAAGACTTTTCCATCCAGTTCCAGAAGACCCACTTACTCCCAGTACTGTGTTCACTGTCCATTCTGAAGTGTAGGTCAGAACAGGGTAGAAGGAAAGGTTTGGAGGAGAAGAGGAATAAGAATGCTTCCAAGTTCAGGGGCTTTTCAGATCTGGAAGGTCTACTGGTGGGGTTCAACAGCAAGAATGTTGCAGCTGAATCAGTTTAAGGAAATAAAAAAGGTTTTCTTTAAGTTTTTAAGAGACGTATAGATGTGGCACTTAGGAACATGTTTTAGTGGTGAGCTTAACGTGCTGAGTTAATGGTTGGACTTGATGAGTCCAAAAGTCTCAAAAGTCTTTTCTGACCTAAATGATTCTATGATTTCAAGGCAAAAATGATGCATGATGAGAGCACCTTGGGCACATGAATCATGGGGATGATCCTCACCATTCTCCACTGGATCTGGAGGGAGAGAGAAGAGAGACAGATGTGAGAATGTTTTGGAGGTGCTCATGGGAGCAGAGCCATGGGAATCTGGGATAGCCAGCAAAAACTCTGGACCAAGGCACCCAGGAGACCCCATCCCACTATCTGTGGGAAGATGGGTGAGAAGAAGCCCTGTGGCTGGTGGGATGTTCTCTTTCCAAAGAGGAAGCTCCTTGCACCACATGTCATTTCCCCATGTGGCTGTTTCATTTCTGTGTGAGCACCTCTCCTGCGCTGGCTTACACAGATACCTTTCCTGAGCTCCTCAGACTGAGTCCTGCCTGGGGACTTCATGCCAGCATGACCCTGCAAGGGCTGGTTTTGGCGTTTCTCCTGGTTCTTGCTCCTCTGCTGCTTGCATGGGGGCAGACACACCATGGTCGTGCGGATCCGAGAGTATCTAAGGAAGCAGGTAAGAGCCGATTGTGCCCCTCTTACAGAAACGGTTCTGCTACTCCTCTACCTGCACATTTGTGACACAGCTTTACCCTGTTCAGCCCACAGAGACTCTGTTGAGGAGCACTGAATCTGGTATCTACATCAGAGACACTCAGGCATCCTTTGTGTTGTGGTGGGGTGAAGCTCTGTTTGGGGTGGAGGGCAGCAAGACTCAGTGAGCTGGGAAAGCTTCCATGACCGCGGGAGCAGCAGTGTCCCTCTGGGAAGTGTCCATGGGAGCAGGAGGTGGCTGGTTCTTCTTATGCAGCAGAGAGATGAATCTGAAGTAATCAGAGCAGTGGTAGCTTTCCTGGGCAATCTGAGCTGCACCCCGGTCACAGGGGAAGGTGCTGGTGTTCATCAAAGATGTGGGGAGCTGTAGGACAAGTCCATGTGTCATCTGGGATGCCCGCTCTCTTCTGTAGTCCCTGGGGTTGAGGGAAATGTAGTTTTATGGGATTGTTCATGTTATGAGGTTTTCTCCATGCCAGTAGGGCTCAGGGCACCTCCTGTGTCTCTGCTGGGCTCTTCCTACAGAGAATGTGGGCTTTCCTACAGTGACTGTGTGCTGTGCTCTGGGGTTGCCAGTACCTGTTGAGGTCCCCATGGGGCACAGCAGGAGGGACTGCTCCTTGCACCAGGGCTAGGGAGCCTGAGCTGTGAGTCATCCTCTCCACAGGGAAATGGGAGCAGAAGTGGCTTGCCAAGTCATGGGTCATGAGTCATGCTGCCCATCACTGGTGGCTGGAGGGATGCTGCTATTCCAGCAATGGGCTATCCAGGGCAGGTTGGAGCTGGTTCCCCTCAAGCTAGCAGCAGCTTCTGTCTCCCTCTCCCATTCCCCGCAGCCCATCTCTGAGAATAACTCGATAATCACAGCTCTCCCCTTCATTGCATGAGGAGGCCCAGCTGGAGGAGGCTGTGATGGGTTTGGTAGGAGCATTAGCTCTGAGCAGCTGGGTCAGATTTCTTGGATCTCTGCAGAAGAGGTGTGAGGCATCAAACTGAGGTTTTGGCCTCCTCCTCTACTGGTTGCTGGTACTGCAGCACTGGAGGAGGCTACTGGAATCTAGATTATGGGTAGCCCAGCAAAGCTTGCTTCCACCTGCCCTGAGGGAAAGCCCTGGTGCAAATCCAAATCCCCACAAAGGCTTTTGCTGCAGCTTGTGCTCTTCAAGTGTCATCAGTGTCTGCCGTAGACCTGTGCTCTTTTTTGCTTTGTGTCCTGTGTCCTTGCTCTTCAGGGATGGCCATGCACATCTGAACGACCCACATATATTTCCTAGACCAGACCTTGACAGTTGCTTTTGCTTGCTGACAGTGCCTGTAGCCTGGTTTTGTTGACCCCCCTCTCCCCACTGAGGTCTGCATGAGCCAGGCTCATGCTCCCATTGCTCTCATTTGCTACATCCCCTCTTGTGCCTTGGCCTTGCCAGGTGTACTCTCACTGGCGCTTCTAGTTGAGTGCAGTCTGCTTGTCACTGTGTCTTGCACTGCATATCATTGTCAGACTCCTGACTGAGCCAGGCTGTGCTCTTACTGTGTTCTCCATCCTCTTGTGCAAGGCTGTTCCTGCCAAGCCTTTCAGATTGTGAAGCATCATGGGGACACCCAGCCCTCAGAATTTGTTATCTGACAAGTATCTATAAGCAAAAACATTCTTCCCCACAGGTAGAAATCTGCTCTTCGGTGTGTGGCTTGGTTTTGCATTACAGAGGGATTTCTTCCCTGGTGTCCCTTGTAAAACACTCCGTTGCTGGACAGGCAGCCTGGACTCTGCTGGGGTGGGAAGGATCATAGAATGGTTTGTGTTGGAAGGGACCTTAAAGATCATCTTGTTCCAACCCCCCTGCTATAGGCAGGGACACCTTCCAGTAGACCGGGTTGCTCAGAGCCCCATCCAACCTGGCCTTGAACACTTTCAGGGATAGGACATCCACAGCTTCTCTGGGCAACCTGTTCCAGAGCCTCACCACCCTTAGAGTAAAGAATTGCTTCCTAATATCTAATATCTAATCTCCACTTTTCTACTTTGAAGCTATTCCTCCTTGTCCTATTACTATCTTCCTATGTACAAAGTCTCTCTTCCTCTTTTCTGTAAGCCTCCCTTAGGTATTGTGAGGCAACAGTGAGGTCTCCCTGGGTCCTTCCCTTGTCCAGGATGAACAACCCTCACTCAGCCTGACTATACAGTGCTCCAGCCCTGTAATCATCTTCATGGCCTCCTCTGGACTCGCTCTTACAGGTCCATGCCCTTCTTAGTAGGGATCCTCAGGGCAGGATGCAGAGGACAGAGTGGAGAGGAAGAACATCCTCCGTCATTCTTCTGTCCATACTGCTTTGGACTCGATTGGTTTCTGGGCTGTGAGTGCACACAGCTGGGTCATGTCAAGCCTCTCATCCACCAGCACCATGAAGTCCTTCTCATCAGGGCTGCTCTCAGTGAATTCCTCTCCTAGTCTGTACTCATGTCTGGGACTGACCCAAAAGGATTCTGGATGTCACCTTGGGGCAGGAGCGCGAGGACATGTGTGTTACTTCAGAGGGGTTTAGTGACAGGAGGGGGGAAGGTGCATGATGGGGATGCCTAACTGCTGTGGCCTTAGCAGTTTTAAAGGATTGTGCTGGGTTCTGAGAAGGCCAGGAGCTGACCATTAGACAAACAAGAACAAGTTTGCAGCTGCAGGAATGCAGAGGTCAGCAGAAAGCAATGTGTGAGAAACGGTGATAACAGAAACTTTTCCCAGGAATGTGTGCTTTAAGACTACCAATCATTGGACTGTCTGAGGCGCGTGGACAGTGTGTGCTGACCAATGATAATAGCATGCTGTGCTCCTGGTGGCATGTCCAGGACTCAAAAGATTATATATTGTGTAGCCTTCTGATAATAAAACGGATTTGAATCTGCATCTCATAGATGTGTTGTTCTTTCCCGCTCGCGTGAAATGCCTGCAGCACCTAATGAGGCCAGGACCAAGCCAAAGGTTTCAGGTCTCTCAAGTATTTTATCTGTCACAGTGAAGTATGTGATTGCAGGGCACTGGGAGAGATCCAGCTGTGGGGGAAGAAGTTTCATGTCTGCACCACTTGCGTGGTGTCTAAAAGGATGGGGCTGGTGACCACTGCCCTCTGTGGTGGAGAGCTGGGAGCAGCCTTGACATGATGGCATGAAAACCTGCTGCCAGATAAGGGAAGTGGTGATGCCTCTGTTCTAGTGTAAAGTAGTGCAGACCCACATGGCAGGAAGTGGGCAGCTGTAGAGACACATGTAGCTGAAGAGGGTTGTTCATCCTCATTGAAAGAAGGACTTCTCCACCCCTGATGCCTCCTCAGAGACTTGTTTTGCACTGAGTGAGCAAGCCTAGGTGATGTGTCTACCAGGGGAGGACAAGGCAGACTCATTTTGGGTGAAGTTCAGAAACAAGGCTGAGTGCGTGGAGCAGGGTGTGAGCTTTGTGGCCAGTGGTGTGAACACAGGAGGGTACAGAGTGTGTTGTCCTGAAACCTTCTTTCCCCCAGTGTGGAAAAAGCTGATCTGCGCACAGAGCCAAGGTATTTGATTTATTTATAGTTCTGCAGAGAAAGATATGCTAGGTGGCAAGTCAGCACTCCAAGGCACACAAAAGCAGGTAACACAGTTACAGTCTTGGGCTATTAGCATATCTTACTTAAGTCACTACTTGGCTAAGTTGCTCTGGCTCATCCTTTCCTCTCTTCAGTGTAAAGATGTAGTGTCTCAATAAGTCATGAAGCATGCTTGGTGAGTGGTGGTCTTTTTCAGGCCAGGAGGTACATGAGCTTAGGATGTCGATTTGTTACCATTATAAAGAGGAAAATTCCATTGCTAGGGCAAATTCTCACAACAAAACTGGTCAAAACTGTTTGTTAGCTCATTATTAAACATCCTAGATAAGAAGGGTGTTTTATTTTTTTCTTTGTTTTCCCCCTTCAAGTACTTAGACAATTTATTTTTTGTTTTCTTCGTTCCTGTGGTTGTTGCTTATATTGCTGAACTGCTTTGTTCCTTCACTTGCTACCTTGAAAGTCTACATCTGTTACTCACCATTGTTGCTACCTGCCATCTCATGGGACCAAGTCAGGGGGTCTGCAATGGGAGCAGAGACCCACTAGGTCTGGTGCACTCACACAGCCCCTGCTGGATTTGGGAGAGAGAGCACAGGAGAGAGCAGCATCCACCAGGCTGCCGGATCCCTCTGGCTGGGGTCCCTCCACAGCACAGGGTGGGCAGGAGGGCCTGTGGATACCCCTCCTGCACTGCACTTGAGAGTGCAAGGAGGGAGAGCCCCACCCTGGGAGGTGCCATCTCTGCCACCCCTCTGAAGGGAGGGGGACCAGCAGCCCTCTGGATGGGACCCCCTCACCCCTCAAGTTGCTGCTGGAGCCCAGTGACCCTCAGGGCTCTCCCTCTTGGCCTTTGCACACAGGAAGATGTAAAGTTCCCTCCAACTGGGACCCCAAGCTGCAGTTTACCCCAAACCAGAGCAGTTATGCCTTGAATCAACTGGTGCAGCTGAATTGTCTGGAGAAATATATGCCATCAGTCCCCCAGATCAGATGCATTTCCAATGGGACCCAGATCCTGTGGAATGAGACTGCCACCTGCAAGGGTAAGCACAGCCCTGCATCACCCTGACCTGGGGTCCTGACCTGCCATCAGACCCTCTGTGACATGGTCATGCTTCAGCCCCCTCTGGGTGACAGTCTGGGAATGGGAGACCTGGGTACTTTGGCTTTCCCCTGTGTCCTGGAAGTGATGGGGCTCTTTTTGTCTCAGCACCCTGCTGTGAGTGCCTGCTGGGGTCTGTGCTCCTCGGGAGGGGTTTAAAGGCAAAAATCCTTCCTGGCCAGCATCTCCTGCCTCCACATGGAGAGCTGCACCTATGAAGCTGGAGGAGGAGGAGCAGCTTCAGACATTCAACTTGAGGCTTGGGCACTTTGTTTCTTTTCCTGGGAAGCTTCTCTGGGGTTTGGGTTATCTCTGGTGGGTTATCCTTGGTGTGGAATGCTATCACTGCTTCATGGCTCCCCTCAGCAGGAGGGACTCAAGAGAATGCAGGCTCAAACACTCCATATATGGGTGGAATTCAAGGAAGGCTTGAGAGTCCTGGAGATGTGGTGAAAATAAGCCCTGTGTCCTTAAACAGTGCCTGGGCAGATGGTGGGCGTAAAGGGAGTTTTGTTTGTGTCAGTGTGAACAGTCAGAGTGATAAGGAAGAGAGAGCTGTCCCAAGCCTCATTTCATCACTTTCCAAAAATACTCCTCACTCAATTTTACCTCTGACAGAAATATGCCAAAGGCCTGCTTGGTGGGACCCCAGACTCCAGATGGCACCAACCCGTGAGAGTTACATAAAGAATGAAGAAGTGACTCTGAGCTGCAGCAATGGTTTCCAGCCATCTTTCACCCGTGTCAAATGTGCAGAGAGGGTTCAGCCATTGAATTATTCTGGATCTCTAAATGCAGATGTGTGGCTGGGGAGAGAAATCAGTGGTGTCTGGATTCACATTGAGGGGAACATAATGTGCATTGGTAAGCAGGGTGTCAGGAGGTGCTTCCTACAAAGCTCTGTGGTCAAATCCTGCCCCTTTCATCCATCTCTGAGCTACCACCACCACCACTGTGGCCAGAGATGCACTTCTGATGCCTTGTTGGGGCCAATGGGATCTCAGTACTTTTGATACTTGAGACAACTCCCCCACTGAATTCTGGTACATCCTTGTCCACCACATTCCTGGATGGGTCCCAGCCCTGGCTGACACTCACCCACAAGGAGAGATTTATCCCAGAAAGCCTTGCCAAGGGGTCTCATCCTGGCAGATGGAGGTGTCACTTCTTCTCCTTTCAAGGGCTGGAGAGATTGCTGGAGGCTGTTGATACCCCACCACATACCCTGATCCTCCTTGGAACCTTCCAGCCCAACTAACACCCACTTTCACCTCTGCCAGAAATATGCCAAAAACCCTGCTGGGACCAAATACTCCTACTGGGACCAAATACTCCAGCTGGTACCAGACCAGGAGAATTACAGGAGAAATGAAGAAGTGATGTTGAGGGTTTCCAGCCACCCTTCACCCATGTCAAATGTGCAGAAAAACTTCTGTCTGTTCTCAATGGAAAACGTGTACACAGAGCAGCTTGGAATGGAAGGGACAGCAGAGGCAGTTGGATCAACATACTCAGGGTGTGGTGCCTTGATAAGGGAGGGATGAGGAGCTCTCCTGGCTGCCCCATTCTGCCTTTCCTGAGCAGGGAAGGCAGGTTGTGTGGGCACAGCAGCTTTCTGGCTCCCTGTTTCCTTTGGAAATGGCAAGTGCTGCTGATGGTTTCCACAGGCCTGCCCTGTGCCTGCTCTAGGGCTCCAAGGGAACCCTCTTGGGGAGGTGGCTGGTGCCAGCTTCAGTCCCTGAGGATCCTGGCAGGAAGGAGTTTTGGTATAAAGGTCCCCACCTTGATAACAAAGTAGTAATTTGTGCAGTAGCTGGAGCTGGGCAAGTTGCTCAGAATGCAGGGCTCCAGACTCTGTTCACAGGTGGCTGGGAGGTGCCCAGTGCAGGTGCACAGGAGACACAGGTCTCCCCGAGGGCTTCTGGCAAGAGCATGTGCAGAGAAGACAAGGCTACAGTGTTGTAGGTGTCACAGGTGTTTGTGGCACAGGTGACAAGAAGTATTGTGTTGGGGTCCAGAGGGTCACAGGACTCTGCTCCCTGTGTCATAAAATCATAGAATGCTTTAGGTTGGAAAACACCTCTAAGATCATCAAGTCCAACCATTAACCCAGCATTGCCAAGCCCACCACTAAACCATGTCCCTGAGTGCCACATCTGCACCTCCAGGATGGTGACTCAACCACCTCCCCAGACAGCCTGTTCCAGTGCTTGGCAACCCTTTTGGTAAAGAATTCAGTCCTAATATCAAATCTAAATTTGAGGCTGTTTCCTCTTCTCCTATTGCTTGTTACCTCAGAGAAGAGACCAACACCCCCCCCCCTACAAATTCCTTTCAGCTAACTGTAGAGAGCAATAATGTTCCCCCTGAGCCTCCTTTTTCCCAGCTCTCTCAGATGCTCCTTATTGAACTCATGCTCCAGACTCTTCATCCTCAGCCCATGCAGGCCTGACCCCCTCCTCATGTGCTTGTTCCCCCTTTCAGTCGCTGCTGGATGCTGTCTTTGCAGAGCCAGCTTTGGGGCTCAGGCTTTATGCCTGAGGAGTCAGGGTGTTGTCATCCTCACCGATGGACAAACAGGGTGCCAGGGCTAAATGATGGTCCATCACTCTCTGGGCAGGCTTTGTGCACAGCATGAACTCCCAGTGGGTGCCCCTGATCCCTGACTGACTCCAGCTCCTCCTGGCCCTTCCCAGGGGGTCTGGGGGAACAAGTGTGGGGTTCTTCTTGTCAACTCTTTCCCTTGCCAAGAATGTGGTATGGAAGGGCTGCTCTGTGCAGTGTCCAGGAACCTGGAATCCCTCCACTTGCCCTGCTGGGCCAGGGGAGGGGATGTCCTGCCCCATCCCCTGCCATGCCTGGTGGAACCACCCTCAACCCTGCTAACATCTTCCCATCCTCTTGGTGCAGAGAAATGCCAGAAGCCCCGCTGGGATCCCAAGTTTATCTTTGACCAAGAACAGGAGACCTTCAGCCCAAATGAAGTGGTGAATATGAGATGCCCTGAGGGGCACTGGCCTCCACCCATGGAGATCAAGTGTATGAAGCCGAAGCCAAGGGAAGGTTCCACGATTGCTCACAGTGGCTGGATAGTGAGGAATGGCACAGGCAGCTGGTACCCTATGGAGGAGAGCTTGACCTGTGTGGGTAAGTAAGCGAGCCTGCCACTCTCCCAGTGCTCTCCCCAGGCATGGAGAGCAGGGCTGGGTGTGTGCCACTGCATCAGTGCCCTGTGCCCAGGATGGTCAGGGTATGGCATGGGCATTGACTCCAGAGGAAATTGCTGGATGCATTCCAGGTTTGTGTCCACACTGCTGGCAGCTGGGGCACCCCGCAGAGTGCTGAAGGGGACAAGTCCTCACCTCTGGATGTAAAGCAGCACACACTGTTCCCAGGCCAGCCAGAGGAGTCTGCCTGGAGAAGGACATGATAGCCCAGAACAGAAGGGAAGGGCCCTCCTCTGGCTGCTGGATTTGTTGGCTAAGTCACTGCTGGTAGGAAAGGGACCAGTCACTGGATCAGTGGCTACTCCCAGAGTGGTGGCAGCTGCAGGGTGGGCACAAGTGCTTGTTCTTACCATCCCACAGTCACTGAAGCATCCAGAGCACCCCTACGGATGGTCCAGGAACAGAGGAGGGTGCAGACAATGCCTGAGTGTAGTCTGGGAGAAGGCAGAATGTCCTTGTCCACTCTGTGCTGGGGACAGACTGGTGAGGGAATAGTGCAGCTGATGGAATTTGGTGTCAAAGCTTGGAGAGAAAGGGAAGGGACTGACCCTCTGGCAATATTCCCTTCACAGATGTCCTTCAGGTTGTTCCTGAGACCCTGAAGATTTCCAGCACCAGCATCAAACTGAACTGGACCTGCATGCTCCCTGACACCTGCCAGAATATTCGGGCCAGGTGCCGGCTGGAGGGTCATTCCTCCTCTCCTTGTGAGGCTGAGGAAGTGAAGGGAGAGGAAATATTACAAGGTCACGAGGGAACTTTCACATGCCCTCCTCTGCAGCCCTTCACTGTTTACAGTGTCACTATCTCCCTGCTGCCCAGCACAATCCTGTACACACGGCTCCTCAGGACAAAGGAATCTGGTATGTCTATATGAAATGGAAAGATTCCCTACACCCTGAAACTTATCCAGACACCTGCGTCGTGCTGTGATGTTCCTGAGACTGGGGCTGCTTGGAGCCTGTGGGGATGTGGGGAAGGGGCTGTGCAGGGCCCTGCAGCAGGGCACGTGTCCTCAGTTTTCCCCTCATCACCACACTGTTGCTGCTGCAGCAGCACATGCAGCCTTTGTGGGGGACAAATCCTTGCCAGCCCCATGCATGATCCTGTCCTCCTCTGCTTCCAGTGCCAGACAAACCAGAGAAGCTGTGGCTGGATACCAGCTTGGGATCTCTCAGGTGGAAGGCGCTGCCATCCTGCAAAGGGGAGATCATTGGATACCAGGTACCAGGGAACCATGGAGTGCCCAGAGACTCTGTGCAGGCAGCCTGAGGAGAGGTGTGAACCCTCCTTGGCCAGGGCCCACAGGCTGTACACTGCTGCTGTTTCTGGTGGGGATAGGTCCCCTACTAACTCCACCCAGTAGCAGGAGACCCTCTCCACAGCTCCTGCCCAGTGTAGGAGCGGGATATTGGTGCTACTCCCTACCAGTTCACTGTCCTTCCTCTAGCTGAACATCACCACCATGAGAGCAGACGATGGCAGCTTCCTGGAATTCAAGCAGGTGCTGGTGAACCAGTCAGTGACTGAGTACACACCACCTCACCAGACGGCTGGAAACAAATACGTGGTGACTGTGCAGGGCCTCACAGCAGCTGGGGCTGGGGCTGCATCACTGCTGGAATTTCAAACCTATGTCTGGGGTAATGGTTCTTCTGCCCTGGGACTGCTTGGGGTGGCTTCCCTGGGAGTGAGTGCTGAGTCTGGAGCAGCTTCTGGAGCTGTGTGTGTACCCCTCTCATCCCCATCAGAGGCAGAGGGAGTGTGAGCACCCTCCCTCAGCTCAGCAGTGGGTGTGAGGCTGGGTGAGTCCTGCTTTGGCAGGTCCCCAGAGAAGCTGCATGGCTTCAGCCCCTTTTTGGGCCTTTGATAGGAGACCTGCCCCCTTCACTCTTCAGCTAAAGAAGGTGATACCCATCCCTGCATTTGGGTGCACGGGCAGCTCAAGGTCAGAGCGCTAGGGCTGCAGAGCCGGGGTCTGTGAGTCTTCCCCCTGTGTGCAGGATGGTTGAGTAGGCTGCCAGACCCTCCAGCTGGGGACATGGGGCAAGTCCCTGTGCTCCAGAGCCTCCATTAGCCCTGCCCAAGCAGATACGGTGACATGGGAAGACTGTGCCTTGCTGCCTGCCCCTGCAGAAGCCAGGGCAGAAGAGCATGGGCACACACTTCTACACATGTGCAGACACCCAGTGCCAGTGTTGGGGCCATTGCTGGCACATGGCTCAGGCTGTGGCACCCACTCCTGTCCCTGTGTTAGTTGCAGGGCAGCCTCTGGGCCCATGGCCTGGGTCAGCGGTCACGGTAGTTGTGGTGGTGCTGGTGCTGGTCCCCTTGTCTGCAGGGATTCTGTGGTTTGTGCTGTCCAGGTGAGTTGGCAGAAGACTTGGAGTCTTGGCTCTGCCTCAGGCCATGCTGTGCCATGGGGTGGGAGGGGATGGAGGGGGCGTCCCCAGCTGCTCATACCTTTCTCTGGGTGCAGAGGGTGCAGATGGCTGGTCTGACCACATTTTGGCTCTAGGGCTACTGGCAAGTGCTCATAAGTGTCTTGCTCAGAGCTGGGACAGGGGCCATGTGTACTAAGAGACACTCTCCCCTTGTTGCTGTTGCTGCCACTACTGCTGTCCCCCGGGGTGTGGATGGGCAGTGCCTGCCAGCTCTGGAGAAACCCAGAGGGAGGGTGTGCAGAACCCTCCAAGCCTCTGCTGCTAGGTTCAGCAGAGTTTGACCCAGATCAGCCCCTCTCCTGACTCAGGGCTGCCCTTTGCCTTCCCAGGAAAAAGAAGGTCTTGCCCAGCAAAGCTGAGGAGGATCATTACACAGGTAGGATCCCCTTGGTAGAGACAACTGCAGGGTGGGAGCTGGGAGGGGAGCAGGTCTATTTCAGGAAGGATTGTTGGCATTCTGAGATGGCTGCAGGCAGCCCAAATGGCTCTGGCTGACCTGCCAGACCAGCATGTCCCACATCTGCTAATCCCAGCTGAAAGCCTGCTCCAGTAGCCTCTTCCAGCAGCTCCTGGCTGGGGTTCCCCTGTGGTGCCAGTGAGGGTTGGGAGCTGCCCCTTGTGCTCACCTTGTTTGGGGTAGGCAGCACCTCTTCCAAGCCTCGCTGCCCTGATGGTGTGTGTCCCAGGACGCCCTGCAGCCTCCAGTGCTTCTTCCTGCTTGAGGCTGCCCTGCTCCTTGTCCCCAGCCCCAGGGTCCCTCAGATTGTTTCTGTCATCTTGTGCCCCCCCCAGAACTCCAGCCCTATGAGAACTTACCTGAGGATAATTACTGTGTGATCAAGACTTTTCTGGCAGAGAAAGATGCAGGTAGGAGATGGATTGCCCTGCCTGTGTTCCACACATGGCACACAGAGAGTGGGGACTGGCAGCTGGGATGGTGCGCATGAGCTCCCCATGCTGCCGAGTGCACACAGCAGGCTCTGTCCTGGTGCCCTTCGTCTCCACAGGTAAATGTGACCATGCTGGAGAGCCACTACGCAAGCCCCTGTCTGTCATGAGGTCATCAGGAGACAGTCGGAGCAGTGAGTGAGAGAAGAAACTGGGGCAGGCATCTGAGGCCCAGTGATGGTGGCCCTTCCCTTCTTGAAGCTTGGTCCTCACAACTGCAGGCAGAACCATGAAGCTTGTCATGGGTTATTGCTCCCCCTCAAATTTTCTCCCTCATCAAGCTCCAGAATCTTCTCTCACAGCACAGGAGCAGCTCAAGGCCTGGGATGATCTGCTTGTGCCAAACAGGATGTGGTCTGGTAGATGCCCAGTGCTCTGGCAAAGCTACCTCACCAGCATCCTGGTGCCTGCAACTGCCCTCTAAGACTGGAGGAGCTCTCTGGGTCCCAACCCCTCTTTCCCCACTCTATATCCCTACATCCATCTAGACCCTGTCCTCTGCTTGAGTGTGGCCTAGCTGTGCTGCCCTGGCAGCTGTGCTGCTGTGTCTGAACAACCAATAAACTGTTCTGCTTCACAGGGGCTTCCTGGCCCACAACAGCTCCTACCTTGTCGTGGTTCCTCACTGTCCCGTGTGTGAAAACCCTGACCCCACGAATCTTCACAGAGGAACTTAGAATAGACTTTTCTAGCCTTCAGCAGCCCTGAGGAAGCACACCCAAAGAGCTGCATGTTCTCACTGCAATGCTTTGGGTTGCTGCTTTACCTCCTCCCATCGTACATGGGGCATGTAGGCATGGTGTCCACTGTGCCTAGCTGGAACTCTGTATTGGCTGTGCCCCCCTCTGTGGGTGTAGGTGCTCATCTCCCATTTTGTGAGGTACAGTTGGGACTGTCCCTCTTGGGACATCCACATCCTGCAGCCTTTGGGATGTGCTTGATCGTGACCGCTGCTGCTGCCCCAGCATCACCTCCAACAGCCACTGTCTCTCCCGCCCTGTGGGATGCTGGTGTCCAGTGCAGCCGGGTTGCTGAGGAACAGCCTGAAGGCTCTCCTTTGTGAGGGGCACACTGCTGGAAAATGGGGCAATCAACCATTCTCTTCCCCAGCTCCATGTGTTGCCTGGAATATTTCCATCTCCTTCTCCTGCCCTTGAGCACACAAGCTCTCCTGAGTTGGGTATGACTTGGGTATGACAAGCTGGATGTGGGTTGTGCTTTTCAAAACGTTGCGTACAGGGTGTCATGGCTTTTTGCTTCAGTGTTGTCTTTCTACCCACCCAAACCTGCTGATACCCAGTGCAGCCTAGAGGCTGAGGGACAGCATGAAGGTTCTCCCTGGGGAGGAGCACACCACCAGGAGATGGAGCAATTGGCCTCTCTCTTCTCCAGCTTTTTCTTTAGCCCAGTATGATGTGCATGTGCTGGTAAAGACACGTTTCGACAGCCCTTCATATGAGCTGCTTGCCCATCATCACAGTACCCACAGCTGGCCCCTGGGAACAAACCTACTTCCTATGAACTGTTGGTGGTGTGATCTTCATGCCTGATGGAACTGCTCTTGATCGGTGTTGAGAAGAGAGGGGAAGAGCAGCTCAACCCTGTGTGGCTGCTGCTGGTTGAGAAAGGACAGTGAGCAGTGTTGGGATAGGGAAAAACAGTTGCCACCTGCTGGATTGCCCTGCTTCCCACTCCATATGCCCATATCCAGTCAGACACCAGGCTGTCAGCCTCATTAACTCCACCTGCTCTGTCTGGACAATCAGTAAAATCTTGTGTTTTGGAGGGGACTGCCTACTGCCCCTGCAGCTCTTGCCTAGTCCCCTTATTGCCCTTGTGAGGTCCTGTTCCCGCTGGGGTGCTGAACTAACAGCACCTTCTTGAGGGGAGCCATGAGCAGGGCTGTTGTGGCCTGCAGCTGTGGCTGACAGCACCACCTTCAGGGGAGGCCTTCAGGGATGTGTTGGGAACATGTGACATGTGTTTGGATGGGATGTGTGTTGGGAACCAGTGCATGGTGGTGCCCCCATTCCATTCCTTCTCAGTACCAGTGTGTCCATGTCCGGTGCATGTGCCCCAGGCAAAGCTGAGGGACAAGGTCTTTGTGCCTCTGCAGGGAACTGTTGCCTCGTGCAAGTCCCAATAGAAACTTCACAAACACCAATATGATGTTTTGGAAGCTTTATCTTTATTGGAAATTATACTTACTTTTATACAATTCAATAACTACCACATATTTGACTACTTGTCATTGGTCACACACACAAAACACATGCTGTTCACACGATTAAGCTACATTGTTATCGGCTAGCCAACATATCTTATTTTTCTAAATTCTTCTCCTTCTAAATCTAATCACAACACTCTATTTACATGCCTCCTGGCAGGTCTAGCTCAGCCTTCTGTCTACAGGTGCTGTTTTTCTCATTCCTGCAGATGTCCAGTCCTTGTCGTGTTCTCAAAACACTTAGTCCTGGAAACTCCTCAAGTTCCCATCAGCTGGTCCACTCCTCCCTTAACCCAAAAGGTCTCTATCTCCTACAGGGCACCACGTCTGACTGTGCAGCCCTGCGGAATCTGAGACATCCCGGGTGGATGGCAGGTTCTGGAAGAAGAGAAAAGCAGTGGCTGCTGAGGAGCAAGGGGATGATTTAGAAGCCCTGAGGGTTTTCCCAGGCACTCAGCTGGCCCTGTAGGGCAGAGTGATCTGCACATTTGGGGACAGAAGAGAAGGCTGTCAGGCTGAGGGGCTGCAGCAGGAGGAGACAGCTGGGGATGGAGAAGCAGGGAAGGATGAGAGAGGGTGTCAACTGAGTGGTTCTTTCTGAAGGCCCACAGACTGTTTCAGATGTTGAGGTACTTGCAGTTCATGTCCCCATTCTGATGCCTGCTTCTGGCCAGCTCTTTATGTGCTTTCTCAGAGGTCCTCATCTCTTGTGATCATTGAGGGGAAGTGACTCATCATTACTCTAAAACCCACACAGTGTCGTTGGGAAGCACTTGGATATTGCCTGAGAAACAGTAACTGGAAAGGTTTAGGGGGGAACTCTGTGATCTTGGTGACAAGGTTTCTTCTGTTGAGTCCCAGAGCTTGGTTGCTCCTAGGGGGTAAAAAGCAAAAGGCAGAAGTGCTGACAGTGATGGGAGGTTCCTTGCCCAAAGAGGAAGCCTCTTGCATCTCATGAGGAGCTGTGCCTGTTTCCTTCCTGTGGTTGCAAGCCTTACAGTCAGCTACGGATGCCTGAGCTCAGAGGCAGCAAGTGGGGCTGAGATTTCGGTCCTGCCTGGGGACTCCACACTAGGATGGCCCTGCGTTTGCTGGCTCTGAGATTTCTCCTGGCCCTTGTATATCTTTTGTCAGCACAGGTCCAGGGAGAACTTGATCCCAAGGTCCAAGGAGTGTCCCAGGGAACAGGTAAGAAGCTGTTCCTTCCCTTCACTGAGGAGATTTTGTTGCCTTTCCTCCTGCAAGTTAGATATGCATCTTCACTGCCTGCAGCACTGCGCTGGAGTCCAGAGGGACTATGTCAGCTGGGGTGCCTGCTGTCTCTGGGAGACCTCAGGGTAGGAACTACGATGCAGTGTGAGTTCACTGGGGATCAGTTGGAGACACAGGTTTGGGCTGGATGGTAGGGGATGGGTCATGCCCTGTGGCAAGAGAGGTTGCCAGTCACTCCCTGGAGGCACTGGGCACGAATCAGGTATAAATTCACACATCATGAACCCAGGGAAGGGTCTTCTGGAAGCAGGGACATGACTTTCTATACACAACCTATTCCCAGGGGGACACTGTGTCGGCTGAGAGCAGAGCAAGAGGGAACCTGCTGCTGCTTTGCCACCTGGATGGGCCGGGGTGGGGCCAGTGGCTGGTGCCTGTGCATGGGGTGGGGCACGGCCCTGTGCCAGTGGGATAAAGCTGATGGTTGTGCTGCTCAGCTGGGCACCTCTGGCCTTCAGGGTTGTTTGAGAGCAAAGCCTGACCGTGAGTGGCTTGTCACCAGCATTTTCCTCTGGGGCTGTTCAGAAGAGGGTCAGAACTTTTCGAGATCCCTTGTGTGCCCCTTTGGGAGAAAGGAGATTGTATTTTAAGCATTTTCAGGCCTCACAGAGCCCCTTACAGAGGTTTGAACAGGCAGGTACTCCTTCCGAGGACCATAAATCTTGCCAGGAGGAATTATTGCCACAAAGCCTGCAGCATTCCACAAACTCCTGGGAAAACCTGTGCCTGCTCAGCCTAAAGGATGAAAAATCTGGGGAAGAGAGGATGTGAAGGAAGAGGGTTTGTGGCAGGAAAAAGGGACAGGAGCTGTGCTAAAGCAGGGGATGTGAATGGAGAAGACATTGGTCCTCCCCACGTCCCACTGCACAGTGGTGTGGGGCAGGAGGAGAGTAGCCAAGGGACACCCTGAGTCAGAACAGGGAGCCCAGAAGTGTAACAGGGGCATCTCTGATCCCTGTGGCAGGGATGAGCCATGGCTGAAGAGACATGCATCCCAGCAGGACTGGTGGGACCATCAAGTGCAGCTGGAGCTGGGATGGGTGACATGCCTGAAGGAGAGGTTGGAGGGAGTCTCCCAGTGCAAGGGCTGATTGTCCTGGGAATCTCCTTGCTGTGGGCTATGGAAGAGGAAATGTAATGTCCTCAGACACAAGGGTGGATGGGGGAGGTTCAGGGAGGGGTCCTTCACACAAGGCACAAGGAAAGCCCCCTCCCAACATCTGGAGGTGGAGGTGTCACCTTCCCTCTCCCTTCAGGGGCTGGAGGGATAGATGGGGATTTATCTCCCTCCACACACCCCTATCTCAGCACCCTCGAGCCCAACTAACACCCACTTTCACCTCTGCCAGAAACGTGCCAAAGGCCCC
>NW_020955219.1:957450-977244 GCF_003031625.1 Empidonax traillii | reverse complement strand
CACAAGGCACAAGGAAAGCCCCCTCCCAACATCTGGAGGTGGAGGTGTCACCTTCCCTCTCCCTTCAGGGGCTGGAGGGATAGATGGGGATTTATCTCCCTCCACACACCCCTATCTCAGCACCCTCGAGCCCAACTAACACCCACTTTCACCTCTGCCAGAAACGTGCCAAAGGCCCCCTTGGAGCTCCATATTCCAGCTGGCCCCAGACCAGGACAGTTACAGGAAGAACGAAGAAGTGATGCTGAGCTGCCCGGAAGGTTTCCAGCCATCCTTCACCCATGTCAAGTGTTCCAGTGAAATCCAGTCCTTCATTAATGGGAAACCTGTCTACAGAGAGGTTTGGCTTGGAAAAGACACCAGAGGTGCCTGGATCCACATTCTCTCCAGCATGGAGTGCCTCGGTAAGGCAGGGATGAGGAGCTCTCCTGGCTGCCCTGCCCTGCCCTTCCCGAGCAGGGAAGGTGGCTGTGTGGGCACAGCAGGTTTCTGCTCTCTGAGCCTGCCCTGAGTGCAGCCTGCACTTCACCCCTGGAGCTGCAAGCAATTAGGGGCTCCCTGAGGACTTCTGGCCAAGAGCATGAGCACAAAGGAGAGAAGCATGGGAGAGGGAGGAGTGGGGGAGTTTTTGGCATCCCAGTGGGGGCATGACTGAAGGGCTTTGCTGCCTGTGTCCTCTCAGACTGTGCAGCTGGGAGTACCACAGCTTGCTTCCTGTAGGCTGGTCCCCTGCAGGCTCTGTGGCCTCGTGGGTGTCAGCTTGGCACCATCTCCTCACAGCTTGGGCTGTTCCTGTCCCCTCCAAGGGAGAACAGAACCGTCCTTGTTGGACTTGTGGGACACACAAATACCTTGGTTTTGAGTCAATGGGGAAATTTGCCTTGACCAGTAATACTCCACTCAGTCACTCCCATTCATCCCTGTCCAAATTCATCCTGCTGCCCTACCAGAGAGCTGGGGTGACCACCTTCAGCCTCGGGCTTTCCCTCCCACCAGGCTGGGTGGTGGACAGGGCTGTCTGACTGCAGAATCCTTGCAAGGCTGGGAGGGGCAGGAAGCACAGCAACCCTCTGTCAATGTTTTCTTCACAGAAGTGCTTCAGGTTGTTCCTGGGACCTTTGAGATTTCCAGCACCAGCATCAAACTGAACTGGACCTGCAGGTTCCCTGGTGCCTGCCAGGGCATGAGGGCCATGTGTCGCCTGGCAGCGCCTTCCTCCCCTCCCTGTGAGGCTCAGGAGGTGGAGGGAGAGGAGGTGTTACATGGCCAGGAGGGAACATTCTCCTGCTCCCAGTTGCAGCCCTTCACTGACTACAGTGTCACCCTCTTCTTGCACCCCAACACGACCCTTTTCTCGTGGTTGTTCAGGACAGAGGAAACAGGTGAGTGCACAGAAATATTGGAGATTAGGAACAGTCTGGGGCTGTGTCATGGGGACGGGAGGTGATAAGTGTCCCCTTCATCTGTCAGCTCAGCCTGATCATCTGCTCCTTGCAGGGATCAGGGCTGTTTAGATCCTGTGGGGCTCTGGGGAAGGGGCTCTGCAGGTCCCTGCAGCAGGGCACGTCCCCACCTCTCTGTCCCAGTCCACACAACACTATTGCTCTTCCCAGGGCTGCAGCACGTGCAGCCTTTGTAGAGGACAAACTCTTGATATGGGGTCCCACTGCAGCCTGTCCCCTGGACAGGAGCTGCCTGCACCCTGCTCTGGGCTCAGCCCCTCCTCACGGGCCCCGGGTGTGACTCTGCTCTCCTGTGCTTCCAGTGCCAGACAAACCAGAGAAGCTGTGGCTGGATACCAGCAGAGGATCCCTGAGGTGGAAGGAGCTGCCCTCCTGCAAAGGGGAGATCATTGGATACCAGGTACCAAGGGGCCACAGGCAGACCCTCATCTTCATGGCTGGAGCTCTGTGCAGGCAGACTGGGAAGGTGGAGAAGTGACCGCTAAAATGAGCTGCAGTTCCCAGACAATGAATTTCTGGCTTTGAGGAGCACAAGCGTCTTCTGCCTCATTCTCAACATTCTTCATGCTGTGGAAATGCCCACAGAGGTGATGGGTGCTCCCCACCCTCTGGTCTGAGTGCCTGGGTCTGTTCTGCTTTGGGTTTGGCAGACCTTTGCGGCTTGGCAAGCAGTGTAAAGGGATGTGTCTTCTGGGGTGGCATCCCAGGGTTTCCTGTGCCTCTTGCATGCTTGTTCCTGTTTCCTGCCTCAGACAAACCTGTAGGTTGAGTAACCCTCTGAAAATCCCTCCTGAAAACCTCTCCTCTGGAGAGCTACACTGTTCCTTTGAGTTTTCCTCAAGACATGGCTAGAAGCATCTCGTCTGTCTGTGGATTTAAGAAGCTTTCCACAGTGCAACCCTGCTTTCTAACAAGGCAAGGGGGTTGCTGATGAGATGCACCTTAGTGAGCCCCACGTCTTCTCTGAGTACAGGTATCTCCATGTTTTAACAGGGACCTTGTAAGGTCCCTGTTAAGGGACCTATTAGCTCTTTCCTGGAGAAACAGTCAAACAGGGTGCTTGAAAATGTTGCTTGTGGGCCTGTTCTGCTGGTTCCCTGCTCTCAGACACCTTTGTTTGTGAAAAGAATATTTTTTTTTTCTGCTTTCAATTGTCTCCTCCTTTGCATAAGCGCAAGATGCATTTCCATAAAGGCAGCAAGTGAGAATGGCCTTGGATCTCATGACAAATTCACATGATGCATTAGAAAATGGGGAGCCTTCATCTGTATTCCTTCGACAGAAGCTCTATGCCTTCTACATTTCATGTAGACAAAACCTTCAGAGTCCAACCTCGCAGAGGAGGAAAGAGAAGTTTGGGGCTCTTTTTGTGGAGGATGTCAACACAGTGCATGTGGTGTTGCAATACTGTAGGAGTGACCTGGCCTCCGACTGTGTACATATATATACACCCCTTCAAATTAACAGCCACTCTCTTTCTCCACAGAGGCTTGATCTTTGCTCACAGAGGCAACCACTTGGACATCCTGAGTGTTGCCTCCCTCCTCTCCTCTTCTTCTCCACTTTGAGATCCACACATGGGGCCAAGGATCCTGCTGGTTCCTCTCCAGAGCCCTCCACAGCTGGGGCAGGCTCAGGGAAGGGGAGGCTGCCAGAGGTGCTTTGCTCTGCCTCGGTGAGCTGTGGGCAGGTTGGAGCTGCTGCCCTCCAGCTCTGTCTCCTCTCCCCAGCTGAACATCACGACCAGGAGCACACAGCACGGGGGCTTCCTGGAGATGGAGTGGCTGCAGGTGAACGGCTCCGTCACCGAGCACCGGCTGCCGGAGCCCGGCCCTGGCAGCAGCTATGTCGTGTCGCTTCAGGGACTGACGGCGGCTGGGGCTGGGCCTGCATTGCTGTGGGACTATCAGAGCACAGGTAAGGCTCGCTGTGCCCCCGTCCGAGGAGCCTGGTCACAGAGGAGCTGTGCTCTGCAGCCCACACTGCCCGAGGCTGCCCCTCCTGAGATGATGCTCATCTGGCCTTGCCCTCCAGACAACCAGCACCCTCTGGGCATCAGCTGCCACAGTGTCCATGATGTCTCCCCGTCCCAAGGGACGGCTGTGCTTCCCCTGCGACCCATCACCTCTGAGGGGGCCAGGTGAGTGCAGCCCCAGCAGTTCTACCACCTCCAGATGGGTCTCCCCACTGGCAGTGCTTGCCTGCAGACGCCCCTGCTCCACTCTCCCTGTTGTCCCCCCGTCCCTCTCACATTCGACGTTGCAGGGAGCACCAGCTGGTCGTGGCCATGACACACAACAGCTCAGTGATTGAAGGTGCCTGCTTGGGGCAGCCACAGCCCTTCAGTGCCAGCCACCAGCCCTTCAACACCAGCCACCAGCCCAGAGCCTACGTGGCTGCTGTTCTTAACCTCACCGCCCCCATGGACTTCATTTTGGGCAACGAGACCTGGGGGCAGGGCTACCACAACGCTGCCCTGCGCCCTGGCTGGGACTACACGGCCCTTCTGCGCCTCGTCCGCCGCTCACCGCAGGTACCATCGTGGGGTCTGCTGGTGTCTGGGGACACTGCTGGCCATGGCTGGGCCCCTGGGTGGGTCTGGTCTGGCTGTGGTGGCAGGCTACTCTCCCATGCCCTGACAGGACAGTGTCCCTGAGGTCCTCTCTCACATATGTGGGAGAACTTTGCCCCCAGGATGGACAGTGGGGCAGAAGTAGCTTCAACTCTCTCTCCTATCTCCTCCAACAGTCAGAGAAGTTCACCTGTGTCTGCTACAGCTTCTCTGTTGGTAAGTGTCTTTTTGCTCCCAAAACTTCTTGTGTCCAAGCCTCTCTCCCACATTTCCCTGCCTGATTCCTGTGGAGATGAGCTGCCCCAAGGCAGGAGCCTTTGGATCTCATATGGGAAAAAGGACACTTGTTTCCTACACATGGGGTGATCCTCCATCACAGAAGAAACCTAAGCCAAGACACACATCTACGCACTTGCACGTACCCTTTGCCATCAGGGGGGCCACGGCCAGCAGGAGGCCCAGGCTGTGAAACCCAACCTTGGCTGTGTGTTAGTTGCAGGGCAGGCTCCGGGCACGTGGCATGGGACTGTGATTGGGCTGGTTGTGCTGTTGGCACTCCTCCTCCTGACTGCAGTGATCCTGTGGCTCGTGCTCTCCAGGTGGGTAGGAAGGAAACAGGTTCAGCAGGGACATGGGCAACGCCAGCCTCTTACCCAGGATTCCTCTCTGCCTTTCCAGGAAAAAGAAGTATGTGCCCAACAAAGCTAAGGAGGATAACTAAAAAGGTAGGAAAATGCAATTTCAAAGACAATCAACACAAAGAGGGCTACAGGGCTATGTATCAGCTGGGATGAGAGCAAATATCTCCCAGGAGAACCTGAGCTCCAGGAGAATCATCTGCTCACACTCATCCACACTGACACATCTCCCCATTTGCCCTAACTGGGGATGGTCAGGATGGTTCTGCCCACTGAGCTCCCCAGGACAGCAGAGCGTGGCTGCAGGCAGTGCTCCCAACCTGGAGCAGGGGCAGGAGTGAGCAAACATGGGAATCCCAAGGAGTGGCTCATGGCTCAGTCCTTTGAGGGACCCATGCCCATGGCATCCCTCCCAGGGGAGAGATCTGCAGGGAAGGGTCTCAAGAGGGTCAGGCTGAGAGACTGCTGCTTTCACCAGGGCACTGACAGACACCTCAGGGGACCTAAGGCTGGGCACAGCTAGGATGAAAGGGTTGGGCTGTGGCAGGCATTGCCCTATGCTCCAGCCTGTCTCTGACATTGGATGCCCTTGTTCTCCATAGGTGAAGGTGGCTAGGCTGGAGATCAGTCACTTCAGCCCCTGGCCAGGACCATGGAAACATTTAGAGCAGAGAAGGAGTGGAGAAAATGGGAATGATGACCCCAGCTCAGTGCTGATGGCTGCTGTATCCCCTTGGTCTCCTGTGACTGTCACAGTGTGGGAGTCCCATTCAATTCATCCCATTTAGCAGGGCAAGATGAAAACAGGAGACAAAGGAGGGTTGTAAGCTTTTTCTTTCCTCAGCCCCTTCCCCTCCCAGCTTTTGCTTACTGCTTCTTTACGGCCTTTGAATTTGACTTTCTGCAGTTCCCTTTTTCAGGTTTGTTTTCATTTTTGCTTTCCTAGAAGCAGGATTTGTATTTCAGATTTCCTAATCCCAGACTCACACAGCTCAGGCTGATGGCATCCTCCTGCCATGCCCTGGGTTCCCAAACTTTCTCCCCCATCTCTGTTGATACTCAGCCAAACACAAGGCTTTGCTGGAACTTGGCCGAACTGGACTGCTTTGTGACTTTTTGCCTGCTGTGTCTGGATAAGCAATAAAGGCTTGTGGTTTGAAGGGGCTGCCTGCCTAGTCCCCTCATTGCCCCTCTGGGGTCACATTCCCCTGTAGGGAGACAACTGCACCTTGTTGAGGGGATCAAGGCTGCTGTGACCCCACATTCCCTAGTGGTGCCTGACAGCCCCCAGGACTGTGCTGGACAGCTCTCACATCAGTTTAGATCAGATGTGTGGTGGGAATCCATAAAGGGTGACGTCCCTCAACACACACTTTGGGCAGGAGTGTGTTCTGTGCACATGCTGTGGCCAGGAGCTGAGGGACCTGTGTGATCTCAGTTCCTCTGAGGGCCCTGTGCTGGGTCAAACCTGGAAGAAAAGTGAAGACCCAAGGTTACCACCACAGCCATTACAGGGTCTTTACTGGTGAGACACAGACAGAGAGCCACGGGGTCAGTCCTGGCTCTGAGGTCTCTTGCCCTTGCACAGCGAAGGCAGAACCAGTCTCTACGATGCAACAGCAGTCCCTGCTGGAACCACATCCTGGATATCCAAGTTAAGCCACTATAACCTGGGATTGTCATGGTGTAGTCAGACAGGCTGATGAAGGAGCCTCTCTGGAGCTGGCACAGCTGTGGCACTTGGATAAGTACGTGGAAAATGGAGCCCCAGAAAGAGATTATGTGGGTTGGAAGGGCCAGTTTAGCCCTACAGGACCATGGCTTGCTTCAACCTTGGCTGTTGTTGGCCTTGGACTTCATGCTTCTCCCAAAGTAGGACAGATAGTCTGTGCTCCTGAGCACCATGGATCTTACACCAGTTTGGTGCTTCCCTGGCAAAACATAGGTGTTGGTGCTACCCCACCTCCCCTGGGGCTGCCTGAAGGGACAAGGGAGCCTGGATGGGATAGCTGTTCTCTTCATCCCTAGCAAGGAAAAGCAGGTCAAGTCCTGGTGCCTGTGCTCTGGTGTGCATACTCAGGCTGTGATTCCAGATCAGATCCTGCACAGATGCTGGGCAAAGTGTCAGGTTCCTATCTCAAAGCCTGACCACAACATGGAGACAGGCCAGCCTGTGCTCTCCAGCCACAGAGGACCCTTGGTGTGGCTTTTCAGGGGAGTAAATCATCTTGGGGCTGTGCACATCCCTTTCATTTCCTCTTGTTTTCATTGTTACTGATGAAGGACTGCCAAGAGAGTCATAGTCCTGGACAGAGACAGGCTGTGGTCATGCCTCTACTTGAAATTCCCGTAGGTTTCAAAGGAATTCAAGTAACTGAGGGCTAGTTCATAGCAGAGCCCATACTGCTCCTGTGGAAAGAAGGATGCACATGAGAGTCTGGTAGATCAATACCTGCAGTAGAACATGAGCATTTGTTTCCAACACTTCCTGAGCATGCCAGGCACAGGTACAGCCTGGTCTCCTCCTCTCAGCTGGAGCCCACCTTCCCCTGTTGAGGAATCACAGGCATGTGCTCCAGTAGCTGAAGAGCTGGGATACCCCAGTGATGGAGCCAACTGGCCTCAGAAGGAGAGCCAGCCTTCAGGACACAAAAGAACAGGTACCTGAGCACCCCACCAGTGCAGCCTCCTGCTGAGCAGGCCAGGTGGACCAGAAAGGGGCCATTCACCATGCAGGATGCTGTGGTGCCCATTTGGTTCTGTAGAACCTGCCCCTGAGTGGGTATGTCCCAGAGGTAGAAAATGGGGATTTTCAGAGGTCCCATCTGCTCCTGCTGGCCCCAGGATGATCTGAGCACAGAGGGGCCAGAGCAGCTGCTGCGACAGTCCAGGATATGTCTGGGTTTGGTGTTGCAATCCCCACTGGGTTTGAAGTGAGCACCTACCACATCTTTGATGAGCTGTCTCCGCCGCCTTTTCAGCGTCCTCACAGCCTGTGATACATCCACCATCCCCTCACTTTGTATCTGCTCACACAGGAAACTAGCAGCACAGAAGATCCCACTCCGGCTGGCTCCATCCCTGCAGAGGAGGGCAAAGGGAGAGTCACTTGCTCTGGGATCTCCTGGCATGTCTGAGCCTCGGGGGCATCCCACTAGACACCCAGGCTCTCAGGGTGATCTTGTCCACAGATCCTGCACCCAGCCAGACTCCACAGGGAAGCCTCTTTCCCTGAACATAGCTGAATTCATGTCCATACATCCACCCAAGATGGAGCTGTGACAAAGTTCACTGACAGAGCCTGGGCTGTGTCCAGCTTTGTACCACGGCTGCCCCTCCAAGAGACATCACTCACCAGCACGTGACAAGGATATGTCCACCTTGGCTCTGCCGATGGTGCGTCTCCACCTTCCCTAGCAAGCTGATGATGGTGGCAGGGTGTGGGGGAAGGCGCTCCTGCATGGGCCAGTCCTTCAGTTGCCATAACTGGACTTCCAGTGCAGACTTCTTGGGCTAGTGGGGAAGAAAGACAGTGGGTTGGGCAGAAAAGAAACCTATTGTCTTCATGAAGTGAAGGGATGGACAGTATGTGTCAGTACAGCTCAGCCATGCACACTGGATCAAGGGAGCAGCTCCAGAGTGGGACAGCCCAGTCCCAGACTTTGCCCTTCTCCACTGAGTGCTCTGAGACCAGCAGATAGACAGAGAATCAGAGAAGAGTTGAGCACCAGGTGCAGCTCAGACTGACACCAGTCCAGTGTCCAGCTACCTGTAATAGCTGTCCCCTTCCATGAAACCCCAAGATGCACAGACTCCACCTGCAGCTGCTGTCCTCCAAGCTGGAAAGGCATACAAAGGTACCTCTGACTTGTACCTCTGCCTGCAGCCTTATCTTCTTGGAATTAACCCCTCCCTTAAGGCGAAAGACCCTGTTCTGGCCAGTGCCCTTCCACGACCCCACCAGATCCCTCTGACCAATGTCGCCTCTGTCACCTCTAGCTGTGACTTTGGCCCCAAATTAAAAAGGTTGTTCTCAAAAGACTTTGCCATCTTTGAGCACAGATACCACCTGCTGCCTGTTGTTGAGGGAAAGTGTCCAGGCTGTGAAGCCAGCTCCAGGCTCCTCTGAGACCACCTGGACATGGAAACGGCCGTAGTCATCTTCATCCTGGGTAGGCCAGAACTCCACATATGTCTGTGGGAGGGGGAGACATGTGCATGATCACACACAGCCCCAACCTGCATGCGTGGCAGCACTTGGCACCTCGCATGGGTGGGCTCCCACCAGTCTCTCATCTCAGAGCCATGCCTCTGTCAAACATTCTCTGGGGACCAACCCAGTGCTTCAGCCAGAAAGATCGCACTCCAGCAGAGAGGGCACTTGAGGGATGCTCCCGTTCTGAGAGACTGAGGATAGTCCACCACTGAGGTGCCGTGATGCTGGACAGTCCTCAGGACTCTCCCAGGTGTACCCCACAAGTTTACAGGGCTCTCGAGGTAAGAGCTGTGCGGGGTCAAAGGCAGAAATCTCCCTGCTCAGCCCCACGGGGAAACAAGGGAGGTGAGAGCTGTGCTGGGGCTGCTCACCTTGTCCAGCTCCTGGAGCTGATTCAGCACAACCACTGACGTGCAGGTGTAATCCCAGACCAGAGCCCAGAAATCCACCAGCGTGGTGAGGAAAGGCAGCTGCGTGATGATGATTCTGTCCTCCTCGGCGTATGTCTGCAAAACACGCCATGGTATTTTGGGGAGGCGAGGGGGGGGGGGGGGGGGGGTCCCCCCCTGCCGCGCCGGGACTGGAGCCTTACGCTGGCAAACACGGCGTTGATGTAACCTGGGGAGCCGTCTGCGTTCAGCGAAGACATCAGGATGGGCCGGCAGGAATCCGCTGGGGAGGCAAGGGGTAAAGAGAGCGTCATCTTCTCCCCTGCGGAGAGGCAGGGGGCTTTTCCTGCAAATGGTGTCATCAGCGTGGCTTCCTGCGGCACGGGCTGGAGGGGCTTGGATGCACAGGCACCGTCTGCCTTGTGGCCCCGACAACTTAAGGTCCCCTGACATGGGATGTCCAAAATCCCCTGTGTAGAGGCACAGCAGTTCCACTCTCCTCTTTGCTCCCTGGTGCTTCATCTGAGCTACTCCACTGAGAAAGATCAGACCAGGTGTATCCCAGGGGTACCAGCCCAGTCTGTATTTATTACTAATCAGAAAGTGATGACTAGACCTTGAGCAGAATCTGCCAGGGGCATGCTGCTGGGGAGGGAAGCAGCAGGGGAGCATCATTCCACCCATACTGCTATCAGGCACTGGGTTTTAGAGCAAGGGGCTGCCCAGCCCTGCCAGTGTTACCTGGCAGGATCCCTGGCTTGCGGTTCTTGGGCTGGTTGCTGGGTTTCTCCGCTTCTCTGCATGGCAGGAGCTGGAACAGCTCGGAAAACTTCTGCAAGGCCTGTAGAGATGATTCAGTCAAGTAAGTCATGCCTGCCAGAGTCCCCCTTTCTTCAGCCACCCCAGAGAAATGCTCTCCTGCCTCTATCCCACAGCTGGAGAGGGAAGCAGTGAGGGGGGTGGCATCACAGACAGCCCTCACAGCACCAGTGCACCATATCTTGGTGGTACCTTGAACTCCTTGTCAAGGACACTGTTGGGCCTTGAGGTCTGAGCTTCTTGAAGGGAGTGGACAAGGGTGGCGATGCTCTCCACAGGAACCCCAGTGTTGCCACAGAGCAAGCCTTCGAGCAGCGCTTCGTACAGGAAGGTGTACTGCTCCTGCGTGAGGACACGAGTCAGCATTGCAGTCTGGAGCAGCTCCAGGAGGAAGCCTGGAACTCCAGACCACCACTGGCATCAACTTGTGCCAGGAATGAGCCAGGTTCATCTTCACTTCTCTGCTGTTGAGGCCTGAAGCCAGACAGCTATCAGTGCAGGCAGCTCTGCTTTGAGAAACAGCCAGCAACTCCAGGAACTTGGAATGGTTTAATGGTTTAATGCTCCCTCTCAGAGCAGATCCCTGCTCTGGGGAAGGAAACACGGAAAACCTGTGGACCAGTTAGTTCTCCTACAAGGAGCTGGCTGGTCTATCCCAAGGTCATTTTCTCCAAAGGGACCCAGCGCTGAGCAGACTATAAGGATGTAGTCCCTAGGCCAGGACACTGCTGCTCTGGAGATGCCACAAGGGCAGACATCTGGAAAGTCTGAACAAATGGAGTCTTGTTCATGATCCCTACGTACAAGAAAGCCCTTCTATATGAAGATGATATGTAGCAGCATGCAGATGCTGCTGAGACCTCAGAGGATCTGTCTCTGGGGAACATGGATCCCAACTGGGTTTGGACACAGTATTGAAAATAAGATCCTGCAGTCTCCAGCTGGCAGCTCCAGTCCCTGTGACTAGACCATGAACTGCATGGCCAGTGTGGCCATCCCTGGGAAGGGTGGCAATTAGATCTACAGCCTGAGGTGTGCAGGAGGCAAGTAACTCTCCTCACCTTGGTCTGCACCATGCTGACCCGCTGCTCCCGCAGCTGCTGCACGCAGCGAAACACATCCACCTTCCCCTCAGCCTTCCCCATCTTCAAGAGGAAGTCCAGGGCAATGAAGGTACCTGTGCGGCCGATCCCTGCACTGAGGACACAGAAAACTGAGTTTTCTGCAGGGGCAAGACCCCTGCCAGCTGCACCACAGCACCCAAGCCCTCCCAGCCCAGTACCTGCAGTGCACCAACACAGGCCCAGCAGGGGATTCCAACACTCTCTTGTTCACCACTGCCACTAAGCACAAGAGCTGGGAAGTGTTTCTGGGCACTCCGTGGTCTGGCCACAGCAGGTAATGAAACTGCTCCACCACTCTTGGGAGAGCACAGCCTGCCTGCAAAGAGGGAGACACGGCTGGCAGCAGGGAGCAGGAATCAACCAGGAAACTTGTGTGAAGTGATTGCATGATGACAAGTAGGGAGCAGTGGAGAAAACCACTTCAGAGGGGCAGCACAATTAATTTGTTCTCTGCTTTCCCGTGCTGTGAACAGTGAAGGCATAGCAGCAAATGCAGCTTGTGCCCCGGAGGAAGAATATCAAAATCACAGTTTAGGGTGTTTCCATAGTCATCCAGAAGCCCTGGATTCCACAAGAAAGATATTCCCTAAGGCTGGCACTGCACTAATATGAATATAGTCACTTTTGTTACCAGCCTGTCATGTATTTTTCCATAAATATCACAGTCACTTGTCCTGAGCTAATGAACTGCTATGTCTTTCCATCAGGTGCTCTTGGAGCTTTACCTCTCAGCTACATTTTGCCCTGGGCAAGACAAGAAAAGACAGGAATATGCAGAACTGTGATTTCTTTATATTTTACCCATTTTCCCCTCCTTGCAGCTCCTACAGTTTCTGCTTCTTATCTGAGGTATAACTTTAGCAGAAGTATCCATCTTAAGAAATGTCCTTTTGTAGTTTATCTTAAACCATAAACTAGCTGTTCAGGCTTAGTAGCCATAAGTGACCAAGGAGCTTCAGTGTGGACCCTCTGCAAATCGGTTCAGGTGACAGGCACACGCCTGTCCCACCATCCTGGATATAGAGAAACGCACTTTTACACCCTTTAACTGCTTTTATATCCTTTGTAATCACCTGATCCAAGCCCTCAAGAATCCACGATCTGCCTATGTGCATCGTCAGTCCAGACACAACTGGGGTGACCCCTGGAGCTGACCAATTGCTTCTGCTTGGCACAGAAACCTTAGGCTGATGCCCTGGCCTGGAATCCACTGGTAGCAGTGCTGACCTTCTCGTGCTGGAGACCAGGCAGGATTTCCCACCAGTTCTGAACTGTCAGAACATCCTGCATTCCCACCTCAGCTCCATGCCAGGTTTACCTTCTGCAGGCTGAACGTGCGTGTGATGAGGCCTGTTGTGGTCCTGGTGTTGCTGAGTGTCACAGTAAAGTCCCCGTAGACCTCCTCTTGCTCTGGCCAGTACTTCTCACACTTGATCTGTCAGCAGCAGCAAGACCTCTGAGCACCAGCAACCTCATGAGGGGAGTGCTGCAGCAGAGCAGAACTCTCTGCCCTCACTGACAGACACACTGGGAGTGCAGCAAAAGCAGGTGGGGAAGTCTGGGTCTGGAGATGCTGAAGCTGAGAATGGGCTGAGGTGGTTTCTCTACCTTGTTTTGCTCCACTAAGCCTGTCAGCATCACAACGACCGAGCTCTTCTCCTGCCAGACCATCTGCCAGAAATCCACCACTGTCTCAGCCAAGGGGCCTTGGGAAGGAAGAGAAGAGCCCTGTGACACTGTCTAAGCTGTGAATGGGCTCCCAGACACAACTCATACATTCCCAGGCTTTCCTCTGCCCAGGGATAGAGGCACAGCCAAGGCAGTGTTGCTGGGCCAATTGGCTTCATCATTGTGTTAGAAACTGGGACAAGAAGGAGGGTGAGCAGGTGAGCTCAGGATATGTCAGGGATTCACTGCTGCTTCAGGTGCTTCCCCATCCAGACTCTTAAGATGACCATGAGCTGCTCCCACATTTAGGGTCCTATTTCCAAAAGGGAATTCCTGGAGCTTTGTAGGGAGACCAGGACCTCCTCCGTGATGCACAGAGTAGACCAGCCCATCGCAGCTTTGTACTGTTGGAAGGAGACTGTATCCGAGTGCACTGAGTGCAGATGTGTGAGGCATTTGCAGGATTGTCCCTGTCATGCCAACTGCCAAAAGGAACAAACCAGACTTGTGGGTGGAAGGACCATATCCTCAGATGGGGCAGCGCAGGCAGCAGCTCCAGCTGCTGCCAAACTGCCTCTGAGGCCTGCCATGCCCTGCAGCAGCTGTAACCACTCTCCAGGACAGAGACCCTGGAGATACAGGGCCTTGGACTGAGCCATTCAGCAGCTCCTAGGCTGCTGTTCCAGTTCCCCTTTCCCCAGATTGCTCAGGACAGCAACTGGCATCTCCTGAGGATGAGGTCTGGGAGCACCCACCTTGAGCTGCAATGAAGAAGTGTGGACTTCGGTAGCTCTGCAAGGGAGAGATTCAAACAGCTCTGATCACATGGGTTAAATGTTTAGCAGAGAATGAAGTAAACAATCCATCCCCACAGGCACTAAAGCCCAGAGCCCTCAGCACGGTGTGTCCCACAGCACCAGTTCCGGCCAGCACAGAGCGCGTGTACCACAAGGGGCTGCATCTCGGCTCCTGGCCCCTCACACAGGTCCCCTTTTTCTAGAGATAAGGACTGCACACAAATCCAGAGTACTCCAGGCAGCTCAGAAAGGATGAAAGGAAAGTGACATCCCAAGACCTTCCAGCACTTGAGGGCAGCAAGTGCCAGACCTCAGGGCCACCCGTGTGAGCAGGGCTGTCCTCACCCAGCATAACAAGGCACCTTTCCCACCCTTCCCAGGGCAATAATTCCTTGCTACCTACATCCACGTAGCTGGCATTGATGTAGTCATTCCCTGTGCCAGAGGCCTGCAGCACCACACGGCAGTGATCATCTGGAAGAGAAGGGAGGTGGGCTGATGCTTTGGGGCAGCAACAAAGAGACTGAGTAAAGAGGAGTTTGTAATGTAGGAAAGTCTGGGACTGGCTGCTGCCTCCTCAGCAGCACCCCAGGCCTCAGGACATGTTTGGGGGTAAAGAACAGCTGATGAGACAGAAGGTGACATAGCACAGCAGGAAACCTAACAGAGTTTTAAGGAGGACTATTTATGGAAAGGCCAAATGTCCTCACCATGTGGGGCCCAGAGGAGGTTTAAGGTTTAAAAGAAATTGGGTCATTCCTTTCACATTCCCACAAATACCTGCTACTGGATGGGACACGACAGTGTTCGGCAATGATAATGTCAGGAACAGGAATACAGTGATGAATGATTAAATTTGGAGGAGGATTTGAGGAGCAGAACAAGGATTCTGCAACTGAATACAAAACAGTGGAGCCAGAAATCCCTCTGTGTTTCAGTGGCCACAGAGGATGAGATGAGGGCCTCAGTATTTCTGAAGACTGCAGGGCCACCAACACTAGCCCAGCACCTTCTGCTGTCCAAGCACCTCCAAGTGCCCATGCCAAACCCCGGAGAACTCTGCTTACATGGGATGATGCTCTTGTAGCGGTTCTTGCTCTGATTACATAGCTCCTTCCCAGCATTGCAGGGGTGCAACAAACTGGAGGACAATTGCTGCAGGCAAAGAAGGCAAGCCCACTCAGCACTGGGATGTGTTCTGGGGCTGGCCAAAGCCAACTGCATCACATGCCCAGGGAATGGGTGAGGGGAGGGTGGACAGTGCAGCCAGGTGGGAAAGCAAAGCTAAACCAAACCTGATACTCTCTAAGATGCCCGACACCACGCCTGTCAACTGATTCATCATCTGTCTGCTCTGCCTCTATTTCTTCCCTCTTAAACCTCTTCAGAGCCTCCAGCAGTCCCTCCACTGGGATCTGTGTGTTCAGCTTGCAGGCACCTACGGAGACCACAAGGACAGGAGTTCAGCATCCACCTTATGCTGAACTGACTGGCCCTGGAACTCCACAGCTTGGACTGAGCTGGCACTGTGATGGCCAAGAGCCCATCAAGCCCTACATTGTCCCTCCCCACACAGGTCCCTCCTCCTGAGAGGTGTCCCTTTCCCCATGCCAGCCAGCTCTGATCCCCTTGTTCCTGTAAGGACTTTATGGAGCCTATGAGCACCCTGGCTTTAAAGAGACAGCCTGTCCAGACAAGGTGCACAGGGCCTTTGTTTATACTTCACCTCCTCGACATCTTCTCAGGGGGATAGTGCTGTTGTTCTCTGAGGTTTTTGAACTGTTGTACTTTAGCCTGCAAAACAGCAAGTCAGACCAGCAGAACAGAGGGGCAGAGGAGAGGCTGTTTCCCATCTAGCAGCTTTTTCTCCCACCCTGCTTTATCTGAAAATCCAGTTGGACACTCCCTGCCAGTGCAAGGTAGTGGATGCCTCAGAGAGGGCCAGAGGGGTGAGGCACATACTGACCTGAAGAGCACGAAGAACAGTAAGATTCCCAGTGCCAGGAGTGCAGCAACCAGCACTACTGTCAGAACGAAGGGCATCCTGTCCAGCAGAGACACCGGCTCCTGCCCTGCAGGCAGCACAGCCCAGGCTCAGGCACCTGCACAGCCTGAGCCAGGCATTGGGAGATCCCCTAGGGTCTTAGAGGGATAATCAGCTTCCCTCATCTCCCACCCCAGGCTTTGCACTGGAGAAAAGTTATGTTGGTGCAGAAAGAGTTTGTAGGTTCTTGCTTGGTGTGATACTCTCTGTTGTGGATCCTGTCTCCTTGACTGCCCCAGAAATGGCAGGCTGCAGAGCCTAGGGAGTTATTTGCCTTTAGGGATTGCACATCCACCTGGGGAGCACTAGGACTAGGATTAAAAATGTAGTGATGGCAAGGATGATGCCCAGTGTCCAGCTACCACTGGTGCCCCGCCTGCCTAGATGTCCTGAAAATGCCCAAAACCCATCTACCACAGATAACCTCAAGGCCCAGAGAACTTCTTTGAAGATCAAAACAGGACAACAATACCCCAGCACTTCTGCACTGGACCAGCTCATTTCCACGGAAGCAGCCAGGCTGGGAAAAGGGAACATGCAGGAGAAAGGCTCATACACCAGAAGCAAAGAGACACTTACCAACAGAGAATCTGTAGCAGACACAGGTGAACTTCTCTGACTGTTGGAGAAGACAGGGAAACAGCTCAGCCCACTCCCGCCCCACCATCCTCCCTGGAAGCAAAGGTCTCCCACCCACTACCCCCAGTGTCCCAGCTGTGGCCAAGGACCCTACGGACACCCCCCTACCAAGGTGCCTGAGTATTCAGTGCAGGGCCAGGAGCTGACCCTGGGCAGCACTGTCCTTTTTGATCACAGCCAGACTAGACCCACCCAGGGGCCGAGCCATGGCCAGCAGTGTCCCCAGACACCAGCAGACCCCACGATGGTACCTGCGGTGAGCGGCGGACGAGGCGCAGAAGGGCCGTGTAGTCCCAGCCAGGGCGCAGGGCAGCGTTGTGGTAGCCCTGCCCCCAGGTCTCGTTGCCCAAAATGAAGTCCAGGGGGGCGGTGAGGTTGAGAACAGCAGCCACGTAGGCTCTGGGCTGGTGGCTGGTGTTGAAGGGCTGGTGGCTGGTGTTGAAGGGCTGGTGGCTGGCACTGAAGGGCTGTGGCTGCCCCAAGCAGGCACCTTCAATCACTGAGTTGTTGTGTGTCATGGCCACGACCAGCTGGTGCTCCCTGCAACGTCGAATGTGAGAGGGACGGGGGGACAACAGGGAGAGTGGAGCAGGGGCGTCTGCAGGCAAGCACTGCCAGTGGGGAGACCCATCTGGAGGTGGCAGAACTGCTGGGGCTGCACTCACCTGGCCCCCTCAGAGGTGATGGGTCGCAGGGGAAGCACAGCCGTCCCTTGGGATGGGGAGACATCATGGACACTGTGGCAGCTGATGCCCAGAGGGTGCTGGTTGTCTGGAGGGCAAGGCCAGATAAGCATCATCTCAGGAGGGGCAGCCTCGGGCAGTGCGGGCTGCAGAGCACAGCTCCTCTGTGACCAGGCTCCTCGGACAGGGGCACAGCGAGCCTTACCTGTGCTCTGATAGTCCCACAGCAATGCAGGCCCAGCCCCAGCCGCCGTCAGTCCCTGAAGTGACACCACGTAGCTGCTGCCAGGGCTGAGCTCCGGCAGCAGGTGCTCGGTGACAGAGCCGTTCACCTGCAGCCACTCCATCTCCAGGAAGCCCCCGTGCTGTGTGCTCCTGGTCGTGATGTTCAGCTGGGGAGAGGAGACAGAGCTGGAGGGCAGCAGCTCCAACCTGCCCACAGCTCACCGAGGCAGAGCAAAGCACCTCTGGCAGCCTCCCCTTCCCTGAGCCTGCCCCAGCTGTGGAGGGCTCTGGAGAGGAATCAGCAGGATCCTGGGCCCCCTGTGTGGTTCTCAAATTGGAGAAGAAGAGGAGAGGAGGGAGGCAACACTCAGGATGTCCAAGTGGCTGCCTCTGTGAGCAAAGAATCAAGCCTCTGTGAAGAGCTGAAGGAAGGAGGAGGCTGTTAATTTGAAGGGGTGTATATGTGTATCATGAGCCCAAGGACAGGTATTGCACTACTATAGGCATTGTGTTGTTGACATGCTCCACAAGAGGAGGCCTGAGCTTCTCTTTCCTCCTGCAGGTCACTGCGATTGTCCCTTTCTCACACTTTCCAGTCTGCCTGCACAGAGCTCCAGCCATGAAGATGAGGGTCTGCCTGTAGCCCCTTGGTACCTGGTATCCAATGATCTCCCCTTTGCAGGAGGGCAGCTCCTTCCACCTCAGGGATCCTCTGCTGGTATCCAGCCACAGCTTCTCTGGTTTGTCTGGCACTGGAAGCACAGGAGAGCAGAGTCACACCCGGGGCCCGTGAGGAGGGGCTGAGCCCAGAGCAGGGTGCAGGCAGCTTCTGTCCAGGGGACAGGCTGCAGTGGGACCCCATATCAAGAGTTTGTCCTCTACAAAGGCTGCACGTGCTGCAGCCCTGGGAAGAGCAATAGTGTTGTGTGGACTGGGACAGAGAGGAGGGGACGTGCCCTGCTGCAGGGACCTGCAGAGCCCCTTCCCCAGAGCCCCACAGGATCTAAACAGCCCTGATCCCTGCAAGGAGCAGATGATCAGGCTGAGCTGACAGATGAAGGGGACACTTATCACCTCCCGTCCCCATGACACAGCCCCAGACTGTTCCTAATCTCCAATATTTCTGTGCACTCACCTGTTTCCTCTGTCCTGAACAACCACGAGAAAAGGGTCGTGTTGGGGTGCAAGAAGAGGGTGACACTGTAGTCAGTGAAGGGCTGCAACTGGGAGCAGGAGAATGTTCCCTCCTGGCCATGTAACACCTCCTCTCCCTCCACCTCCTGAGCCTCACAGGGAGGGGAGGAAGGCGCTGCCAGGCGACACATGGCCCTCATGCCCTGGCAGGCACCAGGGAACCTGCAGGTCCAGTTCAGTTTGATGCTGGTGCTGGAAATCTCAAAGGTCCCAGGAACAACCTGAAGCACTTCTGTGAAGAAAACATTGACAGAGGGTTGCTGTGCTTCCTGCCCCTCCCAGCCTTGCAAGGATTCTGCAGTCAGACAGCCCTGTCCACCACCCAGCCTGGTGGGAGGGAAAGCCCGAGGCTGAAGGTGGTCACCCCAGCTCTCTGGTAGGGCAGCAGGATGAATTTGGACAGGGATGAATGGGAGTGACTGAGTGGAGTATTACTGGTCAAGGCAAATTTCCCCATTGACTCAAAACCAAGGTATTTGTGTGTCCCACAAGTCCAACAAGGACGGTTCTGTTCTCCCTTGGAGGGGACAGGAACAGCCCAAGCTGTGAGGAGATGGTGCCAAGCTGACACCCACGAGGCCACAGAGCCTGCAGGGGACCAGCCTACAGGAAGCAAGCTGTGGTACTCCCAGCTGCACAGTCTGAGAGGACACAGGCAGCAAAGCCCTTCAGTCATGCCCCCACTGGGATGCCAAAAACTCCCCCACTCCTCCCTCTCCCATGCTTCTCTCCTTTGTGCTCATGCTCTTGGCCAGAAGTCCTCAGGGAGCCCCTAA
Source organism: Empidonax traillii (assembly GCF_003031625.1). Taxonomy (NCBI): domain Eukaryota; kingdom Metazoa; phylum Chordata; class Aves; order Passeriformes; family Tyrannidae; genus Empidonax; species Empidonax traillii. The sequence goes on along the minus strand of NW_020955219.1, from coordinate 957,997 downwards.
TTGCTTGCAGCTCCAGGGGTGAAGTGCAGGCTGCACTCAGGGCAGGCTCAGAGAGCAGAAACCTGCTGTGCCCACACAGCCACCTTCCCTGCTCGGGAAGGGCAGGGCAGGGCAGCCAGGAGAGCTCCTCATCCCTGCCTTACCGAGGCACTCCATGCTGGAGAGAATGTGGATCCAGGCACCTCTGGTGTCTTTTCCAAGCCAAACCTCTCTGTAGACAGGTTTCCCATTAATGAAGGACTGGATTTCACTGGAACACTTGACATGGGTGAAGGATGGCTGGAAACCTTCCGGGCAGCTCAGCATCACTTCTTCGTTCTTCCTGTAACTGTCCTGGTCTGGGGCCAGCTGGAATATGGAGCTCCAAGGGGGCCTTTGGCACGTTTCTGGCAGAGGTGAAAGTGGGTGTTAGTTGGGCTCGAGGGTGCTGAGATAGGGGTGTGTGGAGGGAGATAAATCCCCATCTATCCCTCCAGCCCCTGAAGGGAGAGGGAAGGTGACACCTCCACCTCCAGATGTTGGGAGGGGGCTTTCCTTGTGCCTTGTG